>NC_086449.1:653018087-653618087 GCF_028390025.1 Pseudophryne corroboree
CACACACACACACACACACAATGATGCAAAGTGAATGAACAGAAGAGAAATCTAAATTAAATCAATAATTGGTTTGACCAATCTTTACATTCAAAACAGCGTGGTTAACATCTGCGGTTAGTTCTTCTAGATGTGTGGAACAACTTACCTGCTGAGTTCCTTCAAAAACGGTGTGCAAATGTACCTAGTAGAATTGATGCTGTTTTGAAGGCAAAGGGGGGCCATACCAAATATTGATTTGATTTAGATTTCTCTTCTGTTCATTCAGTTTGCATTTTGTTCATAAAAATAAACTATTAACACTTCTATTTTGGAAAGCATTCTTACTTTTGAAGCATTTTTTTCCTCAACTAAAACTTTTTTGATTTAAGCTATTTGAATTATCATTTATTTGACAGTTCCTTATATAGCGCAGCATATTCCATTGCACTTTTGAATTGGAAAAACAGTTATAGAACAAAACTGAGCAATAACAAACAGACACACATGTAGAGTTAAGAATTAAGATTCTAGGTACATTATGACTTATTTATATGAACTATATAATTAGAGATGTGCAGCAGGCACTTTTCGGGTTTTGTGTTTTGGTTTGGATCTGGATGATTTTGAAAAAACCCCCATAAAGATATAGACTATAAAAAATATAATATAATATAAAATATAAAAAAACCATAGACTCTCCCCGACCTTGCAAACTGTAAACCCACCTATTTATCAAAGCGTACCCCTCTGAAGCATAACCTAGTCCTTAGGCTGCTCCTCCATCCACCTGCCCCATGACTTGAACATCTCTGCTTTTCTTGCATACTGCCATCAGGCTTCCTCCTGCTTGCTTGCACCTCATATCATCTGTCTGTTGCCCCTGCCCACTAGATTGTTAGCTCTTCAGAGCAGGGCACTCTTTCCTCTTGCTGTCTAAGCCCTCTTCTCGACACATTTCACTCAGCGACCATCTTTACCTGTCTATTCTGAATACCTCACAATTCACAATATTGTTTTTAGGCCAAAAGGTTGCATCGAGGTCGAAGCATGACTAAGCTAAGCAACCTAAGTGGACAGCACAAACACCTGGCACATCTAGGAGTGGCACTGCAGTGGCAGACAGGATGGCACTTTTAAAAACTAGGCCCCAAAGAGCACATAATGCTAAGAAGAAAAAGAGGTGCAATGAGGTAGCTGGTGACTAAGCTAAGCGATCCAAGTGGGCGGCACAAACACCTGGTCCATCTAGGAGCGGAACTGCAGTGCCAGACAGGATGACACTTTAAAAAACTAGGCACCAAAGAGCACATAATGCAAAGAAGAAAAAGGAGGTGCAAGAATTGTCATTCGGCCCTCCCACACACCCTTATGTTGTATAAACAGGACATGCACACTTTAACAAACCAATCATTTCAGCGACAGGGTCTGCCACATGACTGTGGCTGAAATGATTGGTTTGTTTGGGCCCCCACCAAAAAAGAAGCAATTAATCTCTCCTTGCACAAACTGGCTCTACAGTGGCAAGATGTCGTCCTCATCCTCAGATTCCCCCCTTCCCTCTTCATTGTTTACATCCTCATCCTCACAGAGAAATAATATTCAAACAAACAAAACCACATCATTTAGGTGTCAGTGGACTGCTTATGCTATTACCCATAGTTTCTGAACTTGACAATGACTTATGATGAATGCGCTGCAGGTGATGTATAAGGGAGGATGTTCCAAGGTAGTTTACGTCCTTACCCCTACTTATTATGGATTGACAAAGGCAACAGATGGCTAACACCTGTTGTCCAGATTTGTGGAGAAATAATTCCACACCAAGAGGTGGCTTTTTTGGTATTTTGCCCAGGCATGACTATGGGATTTTTCATCCCATGGACAACAACTGTCTTCACTGGTGCCTTATTCAAACAAACCACATCACCCTCAGAATCCTCATCGTCGACTTCCTCCTCAGCGCCAGCTACACCCATATCCTCTTCATCCTGTTGTACTTCTACAGTGACATCCTCAAACTCAATATCAGCAACTGGACTGCAGTGCTCCTCCCAGCACTTGCAGGGGCATGCAAATGGTGGTTGGAGCCTCCTCTTCCCATACATTGTGGTGAAGAGGAGGCCTAGACATCGCAACCACAGACAGTGCCAGTACCCCTGTATTTTCACAAGACCCCTGTAATTTTACAGCACACAGACAGGGCCAGTGTACATTAATTTTCACTCCACCCTAAAATAAGTACATCATACAAGACATACTCAGTGTACATTGATTTTCACTGCACCCTAGAATAATTACAGCATACAAGACAGTGCCAGTGTACATTGATTTTCACTGCACCCTAAAATAATTACATCATACAAGAAAGAGACAGTGTACATTGATTTTCACTGCACCCCTGTATTTTTACAACATATAGGGCCAGTGTAATGTTATTTGAACAGCAACACCCCTATATTTTACATCATACAGCAGTGTGCTTTTAACAACTGCACCTCTGCATTTTTACAACACACAGGGCCAGCAGCACCCCTATATTTTACAGCATACTGTAGTGTGCTTTTAATTTTTAATAACTGCACCCCTGAATTTTTATAGCATACAAGGCCAGTGTAATGTTATTTGAACATCAACACCCCTATATTTTACAGCATACAGCAGTGTACTTTTAATTTTTAACAACTGCACCCCTAAATTTTTACAAAATACAGGTCCAGCAGCACCCCTATATTTGAAAGCATACAGAAGGACTGTGCCCCTGCACCCTGTGCAACACAGTGACAGCCAGGACAGCAACATCCATGTACAGCTGCAGCACATGAAACACCAGTGACAGCCAATGACAGCCAGAACAGCACCCCTAACACAGCACAGGTACACCACAGTGACTGCAGCAGCACCTCTACAGAGCACACACTAACCACACCTGATGCCACCACCCACAGAGAGAGAGGTATGTTTCCCTCACTCTCCAACTCAGAACCGGGCTCGGAGCGTGAAGTTCGGGGGGGGGGGGGGTTGGTTCTCAGTAGAGATGTGCACCAGAGATTTTTGGGTTTTGTGTTTTGGTTTTGGATTTGGTTCCATGGTCATGTTTTGAATTCGGATGCATTTTGGCAAAATCTCCCTTGAGAATTTTTGTCGGATTGGTGTGTTGTTGTTTTTTTAAAAAAACTCAAAAACTGCTTAAATCATAGAATTTGGGGGTAATTTTGATCCTATAGTATTAATAACCTCAATAACCATAATTTCCACTCATTTCCAGTCTATTCTGAACACCTCACACCTAACAATATTATTTTTAGTTTTAACATTTGCACCAAGGTCGCTGGATGAATAAGCTAAGCGAACTAGGTGGGCGGCACAAACACCTGGCCCATCTAGGAGTGGCACTGCAGTGTCAGACAGGATGGCACTTATAAAAATAGTCCCCAAACAGCACATGATGCAAAGAAAAAAAGAGGTGCACCAAGGTCGCTGGATGGCGGTCGCTGGATGGCTAAGCTAAGCGACACAAACACCTAACCCATCAAGAATTAGACTCCAGTATCATGTGAATTATAAGGCAATATCACTGAAAGCTCATTGTAAGGTAGCTTGTATTTCAAAGTGTAGCTTGGATTTGTAAGTGTATGTGAGTTGGAATCAGCAGAAGTTGAGTTAGAATACAGAAAAAGCAGGTGCTGGAAGCCGAATGAAAAGGAGGTGCAGTGATCTGGAACAACTGTAACTGCTAGGTGGAGTATCGGTGCCGCAGGAGAGGTCTCACTCAGATAAGTATTGATTACTTACTTATTGTGTACGGATTGTATTGGTTAGTTGGTTTTTATTCTCTTTATTGTACTTTCGAAAGGTAATAGAGAGTTGAGTTCTAAAACAATGGGAGGGGCCGTGATTGAGAGTCTCACTCAGTGCGTGTCGTGCAAGAAGTTTGCGCACCTGGAGCAGCCGACTCAGGGCGAATACATATGCACGAGATGTGAGCGAACGGTTGCCCTGGAAGCCCAGGTAACTGATCTAGAGCAGACCGTTACGCGACTGAGGGATATTTACAATCTCAAGCGAAGTTTAGATGGTGGAAGAGTTGCCGCAGGGGTCACTGGTGGATGAGGAAAATCAGGTAGGCAGTTGGGTCACTGTTAGAAGGGAGAAAAAGAGGGGGAGGCACGACATCTCGGCTCCATCAAACCTGAACAAATTTGCCCGATTGGACGAAGATTTGGTGGATGATAGTGATGAAATAATGGAGCCGGAGGAGACTGCTCCCTCTTGCAACCGTAGGAGGGGTCCCTCTGGCTCAGATGGGATAAAAGCTAGAGAGGCGTCCAGGCAGATGGTGGTGGTAGGGGACTCTATCATTAGGAAGGCAGATAGGGCAATCTGCTACCGGGACCGTGATTGCCATACGGTCTGTTATCTCCCGGGTGCTCGGGTATGGCACATCGCGGACCGGGTAAATAGTTTGTTGGGAGGGGCTGGGAAAGACCTGGCGGTCTTGGTGTACGTTGGCACCAACAACAAAGTTAGTGGTAGGTGGGATGTCCTTAAGAAAGATTATAGAGACTTAGGCCAGAAACTAAAAAAAAAAGGACATCTAAGGTTAATTTCTCCGAAATATTACCAGTGCAACGCGCTAGCCCAGGGAGACAGAGAGAGATTAGGGAGGTAAATGTGTGGTTCAGAGACTGGTGTAGGAAAGAGGGGTTTGTGTTCTTGGAACACTGGGCAGACTTCTCAGTCAGGCGCCATCTTTTTTTCTCGTAACAGATTGCACCTGAATGAGGAAGGGGCTGCGGTGCTGGGGGGGTAGGATGGTTAGTAGGTTGGAGGAGCTTTTAAACTAGGATCCTGGGGGGGGGGGGTTTAGCTAGAAACTATGGGTCATGCAGCGAGTATAGTAGGGATGGTGGTAGTGAGATAAATGGAGGTGGAGAAGGGGAAAGGGAAAGTGCAGCTGGTAAGGGTATTTACATGGGTTCTATTAAGGGTGTTAAGAAAGGTATTGCTAAAGCATTAAATAATAACAATTATGTGTCATCATTACAGACTATAGAAAATGTTGTATGGGACTTAAGGGAAAATACTTATGTCAGGGTGGAGATTTTATATGGGAACATTGGGTTGACCAAAGAGAAAAATAAGGTGGGCAATACTAAGTACGGTGGGGTTGGAGAGGGAGCGAGAAGGACAGTCTGTATCAGTAACTCTACTGATGCACTAGTTAACCAGGATGGGAAATCTTTAGGAAAACAAATAAAGGAACCGATAAACTAAAATGTATGCTTGCAAATGCAAGAAGTCTAGCAGGTAAAATGGGGGAATTGGAATTGTTAGCATCAAAGGCTGAGTATGACATTATAGGTATTACGGAAACATGGTGGGACGACTCTCACGACTGGGTTGCTAACTTGGAGGGGTATTCTCTTTTTAGGAGGGACAGGGCTAACAATAGAGGAGGAGGTGTATGTCTTTATGTTAAACCATCACTTAAACCATACCTAAAGGAGGTTATCTGTGAGGAGACTGGCGATAACTTGGAGTCACTATGGATAGAAATCTCAAGTGGGGGAATTGATGCAAAAAAACTAGTCATAGGCACGTGCTACAAACAGCCAGATATTAGCATACATGAGAAAGAACAACTATTGCAGCAAATCAAAACAGCTGTGGGATTGGGGGACAGCCTTGTCATTGGGGATTTTAATTACCGAGATATAAACTGGAGTAACGATTCATGTGCTAAAGCGAGGGCAGCAGGTTCTTAAATATGTTTAGGGATCACTACTTGTCTCAATTAGTCGAGGACCCAACTAGGGGTAAAACTACCCTGGATCTAGTAATTACTAATAATGTGGACATTATATCAAACACTAAAGTTGGGGAGACTTTGGGTAACAGTGATCACTATATGATCACATTCGACATCAGTTTCAGGAAACATAGCTACAGGGGTTCCACCAAAACTTTTAACTTTAGGAAGGCTAATTTCAGTATGCTTAGATGTGCACTTAACGACATAGAGTGGGAGGTTATGTTTAATAACAAGAACACTTCAGAAATGTGGAATGTTTTAAAAGGGTTGCTGGATAGCAATATTCATAACTTTATTCCCATGGGCAGTAAACGCAGGAGTATTAAACTCAAACTGATGTGGCTTAACAAGAAGGTTAAGGCAGAAACAGATTAAAAAAAGCAGGCTTTCAAAGCATTTAAATCTAATGGAAAGGAGGAGTCTTTCAAGTATTACAAGGAGTGTAATAAGAAATGCAAAAAAGCAATAGGAGCAGCTTAAATGGAAAATGAAAAGCAAAATCGCTATAGAGAGTAAAACCAATCCTAAAAAGTTTTTTAAATACATAAACGGTAAAACGTTAAAAAAAGGAGAATATAGGTCCATTAAAAGATGAATTAGGAGAATTGATAAATGATGATGAAATAAAAGCGGAAATACTGAACAAATTCTTTTCATCAGTATTCACCAGTGAAGAACTGATGGTGGGAGTAGAGCATAACAATTGTGACAGTAATGATTCATGGTTAGATACTTGTTTAAGTGAATAAGTAGTCCGGGAGAGACTAAGCAAAATTAAGATTAATAAATCACCTAGTCCTGAGGGACTTCACCCGAGGGTTCTTAAGGAGCTTAGTTCACAACTAGCACGACCCCTATACTTGATTTTCAATAGTTCAATTAGATCAGGCATGGTACCGAAGGATTGGCGTATAGCTGAGGTAGTGCCATTATTTAAAAAGGGATCCAAAATTCTTCCGGGAAACTACAGACCAGTTAGTTTAACATCTATAGTGGGGAAAATATTGGAAGGAATTCTAAGGGATGTCATACAGGAGTATCTAAAGTCCACTAGGATTATTAGCAAGAACCAGCATGGGTTTGTGAGGGACAGGTCATGTCAGACTAACTTATATAGCTTCTACAAGGAAGTGAGCAATAATCTTGATCAAGGAAAAGCAGTGGATGTGGTCTTCCTAGATTTTGCAAAAGCCTTCAATACAGTTTCTCACAGGAGACTGATGATCAAATTAAAGGAGAATGGCCTAGGAAAAACAAGGAATTGAGACAAGGGACTTGGATGTAATCATGCCGCTGTAAAAGGCATTGGTACGTCCTCACCTGGAATATTGTGTTCAGTTTTGGGCACCATTGTATAAAAAAGACATCAGTGAACTCAAAAGTGTTCAAAGGCGAGCTACTAAATTGTAACAGCAGTTTAAGGGAAGAAAATTGTGCCCAGTCTAGCTGCTGGAAGAGACACACTTTCCTGAAGGATCCTTCTCCCTTCACCATAAGTGCCACAATAAAAAGAAAAAGTGGAAAGTGTAACTTATCCTGCGCTTGTCTTTGTTTCCATTGACCGTAATCAGATACTCAATGCAGATTTTGTTGCAGCATAAAAGAATTAAAAAGAGTGGATATAGTGAAGCACAATTTAATACATATAAAATTCATATGACACACTTATAAAATCCAAACACATAATCATAGCAGCAAAAAGTTGAATTGAAATGTATTGCACAGAAATCCCCATGAGCAAACAAGACTGGTGGATAATTACCAATGTGTATAGAACTGTAAAAACAGTTCTAAACCAGCATGCAGGTTTTTGTTTTGGAGGATCCCGGGAACCCCCTCAGTCCTCGTATGACTTGAACCAAATGGCAAGTCCTCCAGTATGCTGTCCCACGGCTTCTGAGCGTTCCACCGACGCGTTTCTACTCCGAACAGGAGTCTTTTTCAAGGTGTAGTGTTCACAATACTGCTGCCTCAGTACTGATATTTAAACTTTCAATTAGCCATAGCGACGGTCACTTCCTGTATTACTTCCGGGTCGCGGTAGCGCTGTGGATCTTTACCGCACGGATTTTCTCAACCTCTGCTTAGCAGATAGACATATCGTTCCAAAGTTCTGCTGGCTGCATGTTTTGTACTCTCATACTTATTTAAAAACGTCCATTTAATCTCATTCCCCGGCAACAAGTGCCGCGACGTCACTTCCGGTGATGTCATCTGTCATAGATGGTAAACAATAATGATAACTTTAAAAACTTTAAAAAGTGTATATAAACAAATTACAACACAAAAAAAATATTATCAAACAGACCCTCCATTTTTTCCTCTTTATAAAAACCATTTTATTTCAAAGTCACTATTTAGACCGTCAGGTTTTAATGTCCGCAATTCATAAATGGTTTGCATTTCAGATTGGGCCAGCTGGGTTGCAATGTCATTTCTTCTCCAGCTGCCTTTAACATGTTTGATACCACAGAATTGCCTAATTGCATTGACATTGCCTTGGTGACAGGTTCTAAAGTGCTCCGAAAGTGCATGGGTAGTTAGGCCCTTTTTGATATTACGGAGATGTTCTCCTATCCTAACTTTTAGGGGACGTGAGGTCCGTCCAATATACCAGAGGCCGCATGCACATTCCATGCCATACACTACATTTTTGCTGTTGCATGTCATGAAATCTGTGATTGCAGCCCTGGTACCATTAATGGTAACTTCCGTGGTTTTACTCCCTTTCCCACGTATCCCCTTACATCCTAAGCACAACCCACAACGAAAAAAGCCCTTTGATTTTATGGTAGTCATCGGCTTTTTTGGGGGATGTGTGCTCTTTACCAGTTTAGTTTTAATATTAGGCGCTCTTCTGTATATGCATTTTGGTTTAGGGGGAAGCAGATCCCCTATTAACGGGTCTTTCTGTAAAATTTTCCAGTGTCTCTTTATTGACCCTTCCAATCTCTTATGTTGACTGCTAAAAGCGGTAATAAATGCCCATTCATAGTTGTTATTTTTAATGTCACCTCGAATACTCGGTTTTAATAGTTCCTTTCTATCTATTTCAGCTACCTTATTTTTTGAGGTGATTACCCTATCAGTATTGTAACCGATGCTTCAAACTTTTTACTTAATGTTTCCGCCTCTCCTTATATATTGCATCATTGGTACAATTTCTTCTAAGTCGTTTGAATTGGCTATCTGGTATTGCCTCCAGCCAATTGGGGTGATAACAACTGGAGGACTGGATGTACGCCCCTGAATCAGTTGGTTTAATAAAGTTTTTTGTGCTTAAACTATTTTCTTCTATAAAAACCGTTACATCTAAAAAGTTAATTGTTTGCTCGTTAATATCAAACGAGAAAAAAATATTCACATCGTTAGTGTTAAGATATTTTAAAAAGGCTTCCAAACTCTCAGCACCCCCCTTCCAAATAAAAAACACGTCATCTATATATCTTTTCCAGGACACCAGGTTCGCCCCATAGGGACAGTGGTTCCAGATTTTTTCGTCCTCCCACTGTCCCATGAAGATGTTCGCATAACTCGGGGCGAACCTGGTGCCCATCGCTGTGCCAACTTGTTGTAGATAAAATGTGTTATTAAAGGAAAAGTAATTATTTTGTAAAATAAATTGTACCCCCTCTTTGATAAAATCTTGTAAATTTTGATCCAAAGTGCTATTGGTAAGGGCTGTGGAAAGTACTTTTTGGCCATCTTTATGGTCTATAATGGTGTAAAGTGACCTCACGTCAGCCGCCACCATTATAAAACCATCCTCCCACTTAATTCCCTCCAAAACTTGTAAGAAATCCCTTGTGTCCTTTAAATGTGAAGGATACTTCACCACAAGTGGCTGCAGATAAAAGTCAATATATTCAGATAGGTTCGACGTTATAGACCCAATGCCGGATACTATCGGCCTGCCTGGTGGTTTACAAGGATCTTTATGAATCTTGGGCAGTATATAGAGTACCGGAATTGTGGGTTCTTTATTAAAGAGAAAGTTCACTTCTCTTTCCTCTAAGGTACCTAAATCATTATACTTTTTCCGGAGTATTTCTAATTTTTCTATTATGACCTTAGTAGGGTCTGTACGCAATTTATTATAGGTTTGTCTATCATCTAATTGTCTTAGGACTTCTGCGTCGTAGTCTTCCCTTGACATGATGACAATACCTCCCCCTTTATCTGAGGGTTTGATTACCAAATCCTCATTTTCCTTCAACCTTTTCCAGGCCTCCCGTTCTTTATAGGTCAGGTTCTTCTTGGGTAGATGCTTTTCAAAACCCTTAATGTCATCTGACACCAATTTCAAGAACGTTTCCAAGAAATTACCCCGCATATGAGTTGGATTAAAGATAGATTTGGGTCTAAACGGTGTTTCCTCTGCCCTCTCTTCTAACGGTTTAGGATTATTAATGAAGAATTTTTAATGCTCAACTTTCTGATAAACTTATTGAGGTCAACAAAAGTTTCAAATTTGTTAAGGGGAAGGGAAGGAGCAAACTTAAGCCCCTTTTCCAGTAAGGAGATTTCCTCTTTTTCCAATTTGTGTTTACTTAGATTAAAAATTTTGATTCTTCCCTCTGTTGTATCATTAATCTCCACAGTGGGTTTCAACTGAATCTTATTCTTAATCTTATTCTTTTTTTTATTCGTTCTATTTTTGTTAGTGATTTTCTTCCCTCCTCTTTTTCCTCTTGGTCTCACCTTATGTACCCCCGTTGGCGTTCCCTGTGAAAAAAAGGGGAGGGGCCCTCATTTGGATGTTCTAGTATTTCATATCTATTTCTTCTTTTATATTGGTTCTCTCTCTTATTCTCTCTCCATACATAATTGTCCACATAGGTTTTTCTCCCATGTTTCTCAATTATTTCCTGTCTCTGATCCCTTGTATTCACTCTATCTCGATAAGGTCTTTGATATCTCCTCTGTTGCAGAGGTTTCAACTGTGGATCAGTATAGTTATTGAGTACCAATCGATCATAGTTTGATTTATCCTGTCCCTCTTTTGGACCTCTATTTCTTTTTCGTGTGTTGACATATGTCCAGCTATCCTGTTTAGATGGTGAATTAACTTTATTTGGAGAAAAATAATTTTCACTAAATGATTCCTCTCCTTCTCCATCTTCTTCTTCTTCCTCCTCTATCCCATTATTATGAGGGGTAGGGTCAGATTCTAACTTTTTGTCCCTATTGAATTTTCTTACTTTGCGTTCAATGATAATTTTTTCATTTTTCTTTAAGTTACTTTCAATCCTTTTTTCCATATCCTTAAATTCAGCCAGACCCACAAAAGGATGAATAAGTTCCTTAAAGCTTTCTATTTCCGTTTCTAATTTAGCCAATTCCTGCTTTCTATCTAAGACAATAAGATTAATTAACTCCAAAGCACATGTATCCAAGATTTTCTCCCACTCTAACTTAAAATCCTCGTTCTGTGTAGAAAAAGATGGAGTCTTTTGTATACGTAGTCCTTTTGGTATGATTTTGTGGGAGAGGTACTTCTCTAAAGTCACCATCTCCCACCAAATCCTATTTTCTTTTAGAACAACTTTTTCTAATTTTTTTCATGGCACTCTCCAGACTTTCGTCTACCAGAGTGGCCACCTCTCCGTCCTCTCTAAAGACATAATTAAATGTATTTTTACGATTTTCTCTGATCTTAAACATTCTGCAGCAACAAACAAATCCCTTATGAAGGAAAAACAGATATATAGTAACAGCAGTTTAAGGGAAGAAAATTGTGCGCAGTCTAGCTGCTGGAAGAGACACACTTTCCTGAAGGATCCTTCTCCCTTCACCATAAGTGCCACAATAAAAAGAAAAAGTGGAAAGTGTAACTTATCCTGCGCTTGTCTTTGTTTCCATTGACCGTAATCAGATACTCAATGCAGATTTTGTTGCAGCATAAAAGAATTAAAAAGAGTGGATATAGTGAAGCACAATTTAATACATATAAAATTCATATGACACACTTATAAAATCCAAACACATAATCATAGCAGCAAAAAGTTGAATTGAAATGTATTGCACAGAAATCCCCATGAGCAAACAAGACTGGTGGATAATTACCAATGTGTATAGAACTGTAAAAACAACTTTTTGCTCCTATGATTATGTGTTTGGATTTTATAAGTGTGTCATATGAATTTTATATGTATTAAATTGTGCTTCACTATATCCACTCTTTTTAATTCTTTTATGCTGCAACAAAATCTGCATTGAGTATCTGATTACGGTCAATGGAAACAAAGACAAGCGCAGGATAAGTTACACTTTCCACTTTTTCTTTTTATTGAGCTACTAAATTGATTAAAGACCTAGAAGGACTGGACTATAAGGAAAGACTTACTAGGCTGAATATGTATACACTAGAAAAGAGGCACCTAAGAGGAGATATTATTAATATCTTCAAATATGTAAAGGGACATCACAAAGAGTTAACAGAGGAATTATTTATTAAAAGAACACAGTTTAGGACACGTGGGAACTCGCTGCGACTGGAGGAAAGAAAGTTCCGAACGCAATGGAGGAAAGGGTTCTTCACTGTTAGGGCAATCAGGATGTGGAATTTCCTGCCAGGGAAGGTGGTAATGGCGGACTCTGTAATTGGATTTAAAAAAGGAATGGATACATTTCTGAATGAAAAAGCTATCCAAGGTTATAATACTTAAAATATCAACGTGGTTAATCGGGGGTAACATGAGTTATAGTAGCTAATTAGTCATAAAACATTATTTAGAGAGTATGTAGAATCATCACAACTTAAAACAGGTTGAACACGATGGGCAATTTGCCTCTATTCAACCTCAAATACTATGTTACTATGTTACTGGAATTATTTGTTATAATCAATGGAATTATTGGTCCAAATCACTGGAAGAAAATTAACAAATCACAAGAATTAAAAGCCAGTATCACAGGAATTATTCGTTCTAATCAATAGTATTATTGGTCCAAATCACTGGAAGACAATGACAAAATCACTGGAATTAAATGGCAGTAATGTCGGGAATTATATCAAATGGCAGTGCCACAGGACATATACGGAAGTGTCAGACAGGATAGCACTTTTAAAAAATAGTCCCCAAACAGCACATCATGCCAAGAAGTAACTGTCCCATATGTACCAAGAAGTAAGAGGGCAATGAGGTAACTGTATGACTAAGCTAAGCGACACAAGTGTGCGGGACAAACACCTGGCCCATCTAGGAGTGGCACTCAAGTGTCAGACATGATGGCACTTTAAAAAAAAAACTTTTTTTATATGACAGGGACAAACTCACTGTTCTAACAATTGGCAGGGCTGATTAAACAAACAGCCAGGAGGAAACTCCTGAATCCGGTTTCTAACCCTGGGTTATAATTTTTATTACCCGGGATATAATAATAATCACTAAGGCTCCCCTGTAGTGATGTAGATGAGTCCCCCCCAGTGGACCCCCACATGGGAGTCTTTCCGCATCACGCTGAGGATGCTAAGGGAGTAGAATCCAACCTCTGAACCCATGCACCCGTAGAGGGTGCAGACTTTCTGCTCTTTCTATGGCCTAGCTTCGTGCAGAAGTAGGCTCTCCCGAATTTTCCCCGATTTGGCAGCCGAAGGGGACTGCATCAAAGAAGCAGAGTTACGTCTTCTCACAGGTGGTGCTGCGGAAGGATTTGTGTTCAGAGTGTACCCAAGCGGTGTCTCACCTACAAAGGGGAGGTACCTCTTGAATTCGGCGTCTGCGTTCCATTGGCGGATCCAGAGACCTCTGCGAGCTGCTACTGCCATGGAGGATGCTCTAGAATTCATCAGCCCAATGTCCCTCATGGCTTTCACCATGAATTTAGCCGAATCCTTTATATGACCTAGAATCAAGACAACATCATCCCTATGGATTGTATCAAGGTCTTCTATTAAATTGTGACCATTTTAACATAGCCCCAGCTACTCAAGTGCATGCAATAGTGGGCCTAAGGGCAGATCCAGTAGCCGTGTAAATGGATTTTAGAGTTGTCTCTATCTTGTGGTCAGTCGGCTCCTTTAATGAGGCCGAGCCTGGTACAGGTAATGTAATTACCCCTGATGGCCTGGACACCAAAATGTCCATTATGGGAGGAATCTCCCATCTCCTTCTATCCTCCTCAGGAAAGGGATATGTCTTAAGTACTTTATTGGGGATGTGAAAAACCTCTTCTGTGTTTAACCAGGATCTTTCAAATAGGGTATTCAACTCTTCCGAAAACGGGAATGTCACTAATGATTTTGCAGTTAGCATACAAGAATTTTCCTCTATTTGTATAAGTATTTCTAACACATCCATAATAGCATTGATAAATTGCTGAATTATGTATTCCAATCTATCATACTGCCCCCCTCTAACTTCTGTGTCGATCCCTGTGTTGGCATCGATGTCAACGTTGGCCTGCAAGACCGGTGTATCAGGAGCTGAGGGGGTCCTAGATGAAATGGACTGATCCATATCTATAGCATTCTTTGTAGCTTTTTTCCAGCAACTTAATAGAGTATGCCCTAATGAACTCTGAGGAATCTTCTTTCCTAGGCTATCTAGCCATTCTGTCTCCATCCTAATGGGATGAAACCACTCAAGGCAATCCTGAGTAACTGGTACAGACTCCTCTGAAAACACCTCCACAACCTCCAAAACATTTTGTTCTGACATGACACTGACCAGTGATACTGAGCACTGATGATACTACTGAGCAGTGATACTGAGAACTGACACTGAGCAGCACGATGAAGCACAAGACATTGAGCAGTTATACTGAACAGTGAGCACTGATGAGGATACTAGAACTGACACGGAGCAGCAAGATACAGCAATGGACTACTGTACTGTACTACTATATACTGGTCACCACAATGCAGCACTGATACTGAGCACAGAAATTGAGCACTGATGTGGATACTAGAACTGACATGGAGCAGCAAGATACAGCAATGGACTACTGTACTGTACTACTATATACTGGTCACCACAATGCAGCACTGATACTGAGCACAGATATTGAGCACTGATGAGGATACTAGTGGAGCAGCAAGATACAGCAATGGACTACTGTACTATACTACTATATACTGGTCACCACAATGCAGCACTGATACTGAGCACAGATATTGAGCACTGATGAGGATACTAGAACTGACACGGAGCAGCAAGATACAGCAATGGACTATTGTACTGTAGTATACTGGTCACCACAATGCAGCACTGATACTGAGTACAGATATTGAGCTGATATTTAGCTGATATTGGGCTATTCAAGCAGAGAACATAGCCACGTCCTCTCAGCTCAATCTACAATGCACGAGTGAAAATGGCGGCGACGCGCGGTTCTTTATATGGAATCCGAATCTCGCGAGAATCCGACAGGGGGATGATGACGTTTTGCCTCGTTCGGGTTTTGAGAGTAAGGCGGAAAGAACCAAGGCAGCCTCGGACCCGTGTAAACCACGTGAAGTTCGGGGGGGTTCGGATCTCGACGAACCGAACCCGCTCATCTCTAGCTCTCAGGGAACCGAATCCGCTCATCTCTAATTATGATGCTAAACAAATAGTTCTAGTAAGCACACTTCTATTTGTAATTTTCTTTTATAAATGTAAAATGAAAGTATAACCTTGAAAGAAAACTATAAATGTACAAAATTGAAAGCAAATTCCTGATTGAATTACAGTGACCATATTATCCCTTTTACCTGGGACACTCATGGATTACACAGGTTCTGTGGCGGATTTAAACCAGCTGAAATGTAGGCTTGAAGTCAGCCAATCACAGAACCTGTGTAATCCATGAGCATCCCAGGTAAAAGGGATAATATGTTCACTCTATCTGAATAGTACTGATTATGACCCATTTGTGCTATTGTGCACCAATTGATACATTTGCATTTTTACTTCTGTGCCGCTTGTGTTTCTGTATAGCATACTTGCCTACCTGACCCTCTCCATGAGGGAGAAAATGCTCTGTTCCTGGACTTTGCTGGTAATGTATGATTGGCATCACCTGTGGTGAAACACCTTTCTTAGCAATTAACTAGCTCACCACAGGTGATGGCAATCATACATTACCAGGAAAGTCCAGGAACAGAGCATTTTCTCCCTCATGGAGAGGGCCAGGTAGGCAAGTATGCTGTATAGTGAATACAATTAAAGTTTTTTTATTTCTTCATTTATTCTTAAATTGCCATCTAGTCAGCAAATGTTTGTGTCTGACACATTGTCAGTAGCAAGGCTTTATGTATGCACTGCTTCAATATTTTGGGGATTGGTGAGGGAATTAGAAAGATACCCAAGACTTTATTTGAGCAGATATAATATACAGTATATGTTTTATGGTTTTATCTTGTACAGAAAATGCATCAAAATAAATGATGAAGAAATGCTGAGTGCGCCACAGGTTCATAGTTTCTTAGAAATAAGTCAGCCTTTAATATGTGTGTATCCTTCTATAATTCCATTCCTGTTATAACTGGATGTACATTGTACACTTGATCAGAACAAAGCCATAAAAAGATAATTGTGCAGCCTATACCCAGCTACTTCCTTGTTAGTGCTTATCATACTACAAGAAGCAAATATGTAACATTTGGCAGAGGTAGAAATATAGCTTTAATTGAGGAGATTTGGGAATAAAATGAATCAAAAAATACTGTTCACACCCTTGAGGAAGTCTTGGTAAAATAATGAATATGGTTGCCTACTACGATGAATTGCTGTCTTATTTTGACTATGCTTTTAAGAAATGTGGTTTACTGGAGCTGGTAGACATTTATTAAATAGAGAAATGGTGCCACACACAAAAATGGTGATCACAATTATTTCAGAGGGTATGTTTTTTTGTGATATATGTAGTATCTGCTCATTCTTGTTGCTTTTTTACAATATTTTTTTGTGGTGTTTTGTGCTAGTTCAAACTTATGAGATAAAGAAGCATATATACTGTATATATGGATGGCAGAACAGATGGTGTAATGGTTAGCATTACTGCCTCACAGCACTGAGGTCATGAGTTCAATTCCCACCATGGCCCTAACTGTGTGAAGTTTGTGTATGCTCCCTGTACTTGCGTGGGTTTCCTCCAGGTACTCCGGTGTCCTCCCACAATCCAAAAATATACTGGTAGGTTAATAGGATCCCAACAAAAATTAACCCTAGCATGAATGTGTGTGCGTGTGCATTTGGTAGGGAATAAAGAGTGTAAGTTCCACTGGGTCAGGGACAAATATTCTCTGTAAAGCGCTGCAGAATATGTGTGTGCAATATAAATAACTGGTAATAATAAATAAATAAATAAAACATACAAATCCCAAGAACTTGTGTATATAAGAAGATGCAAAAATTCAGCTGCTATGATCCAACATTTCAGTCATTATTTCAAAACTTTCATCAGGAATCATGATGAATGCACCTATTTTACCTTAAAAATCATGAAGAAAACCATACAGTATATGATGCTGATGCCATTTGCTGTGTTGGCCATGTCCCACTGCATGATGCGCCTAGCATGCACGCTAGGGTGTCTTCACAGTAAATTTTAAAATAGAAACTGAAATGTTGAATTATAAAAACTGAATTATATTTTCTAATTGCATATACAAATCCCTAAACTATTTGTTTCTTTGAGAATTGTTTGTATTTTTATTACTGGTTTATCGGGAAATTTGAATTAAACATTTTCTTACATTTTTTTTACAATAATGAAAACAAAAAGTTTACCTAGTAGCAGTATCATACAAATAGAAATACTGTAGCTTATGACATTTCTGACATATTGTACATTGCAGCCACTAAACCAAACTTCATTGGATGCATCCTGCTAGCAGGTATTACACCTCAAGGTCACCTGAAGACACCTACTCTAGCGAATTTGTTCCACTGGAATGAACAAGTGAAAAGAGAACAAAAATTTGACAATTTAGTCAAAGAAAGAACAACAACAACACACAAGCCTGAAAATGACTTACAAAATGTTATGGATTTGTTTTTAAAAATGTTGAAATACAAAAAAAAGTTAGAGATGAGTGGGTTCGGTTCTCAGAGAACCGACTCCCCCCTGAACTTCACATTCTGAGCCCGGATCCGAGTCAGACTCGGGACTTACCCCCAGACTCGGATCCCAGAACGATGCAAAACGCATCATCCCACGGTCGAATTCTTGCGGTTTCTGGATTCCATATAAACAGACGCACGTCGCCGCCATTTTCACTTTGGACTTGGTGAGTAAGGGAGACAGACCTCTGTCTATCTCTGTGGGTGGTAATGTCGGGTGTGCTCTCTAGGGGTGCTGTCCTGTCACTGTGCTGTTAGGGGTACTGTCCTGGCTGTCACTGGTGTTTCATGTGTTGTTAGGGGTGCTGCAGCTGTACATTGGTGTTGCTGTCCTGGCCATCACTGTTCTGTACAAGGGCACTGTCCTCCTGTATGCTGTGAAAATACAAGGGTGCTGGCCATGTCTTGTATGCTGTAAAAATACAGGGGCACAGTGAAAATCAATGTACACTGGCCCTGTCTTGTATGCTGTAAATATTCTGGGGTGCAGTGAAAATAGATGTACACTGTCCTGTCTTGTATGCTGTAAAAATTCTGGGGTGCAGTGACAATAAATATACACTGGCCCTGTCTTGTATGCTTTGGAAATTGCAATTTTGACAAAGTGTTTTCCAATGAGACCACATTTGTGGCCAAAGTCAGTCAGACTCAGATGAGACAGAGTCATAATCCAGTGCAACTGCCAGAGAAAACTAGATTTTCCAAACACACCTATGTCTTTATGTATGCCATATAATTCCAGGGGTGCCCTGTTTGAACCCGCTCGTCTACATCTTCTGGTGTGCATTGTGTACCCAGCATTAGAGAGAGGCTCTTCTCAATTATTTCATGTTAGTGGCTCACTCAAATGAATGGCTCCAATTAGTCAACCTTAATTTTGATTTATTATTAATATTCCACATTTTGGGATTATTTATTTACAAAATGCGCATCTGTTTTACAGGGTTCTTTTCCTAAGGGCTGCGTAGGATATCAGTGATCTTGCATTGCATCAGCTTTCCATTGCACTGCAACACTAGATCTGCCAGGAGCTCCTGTGATGCACAGTTATTAAATAAGGCCCAATATGGAGTCTCATGGTGGATTACAACTAGCAAGATGTCTGGCTTGCCAGGCTGAGGCATGCTGTGGGCAAAGAGGTTAGCATTGCTTCCTCCTATAGTCCTACTTATAGCATGAAATTAGTTTTGACTGTAGAGTGGTAAGCTCCACTAGGGCAGGGGCTCAATAACAAAAAAAAAATCACTGCACAGTTGTGCTTAGTACTTTACCGGCCCCACCCAAACTCAACTTGCCCCATCTGGGGCTGCTGTGGGTGCTCACGAGGGGCTGCTAAAACATCTAATGGGCTGCTTTATTTTAAAAAAAAAAATATTAATAAAATAAACAAGACACACAGGTATGCTCACATATGTATAACTGGGACATACAGGTATCCATATCCAATCTTGATCCTATGGTATACACCAGTTTATTTGCATCCCAGCATTAAATCTGAGATTATCTTAATCCCTGATAATGGAGAAGGGGGGTACAAATTTGGAGACTTTGGCCCCTAGTTTTTCAGTTTGTCCAGTAATGTGGTAATTATATATTTGCTTGGTTGAAGTCCTTTCCATTCCACACCAATATAGGAGTGGAGGTAAAAGCCTGTGTGTTGTTACTGATTGTGTGTGCCTCTCTAATTTTTATTCACATTATAGACACTGTCCTCTTCCTCTTGTTCTTCTCATAATGTGAAAAGTCATCAAAGAAGGAGGTTGTATGTTTGTAGCTAGCTATGATTCGGAGAACTTGACAAGCTTTATCCAGTGCGACCATCTGTCGCTGAAATTATGGGTTTATTAAACTGAGCATGTCCTGTTTAAACAACATAAGGGTGGGAGGCCCAAGGACAATTACATCTTGCACCTCTTTTTTTGTCTTTGCATGATGTGCTCTTTGGGGTCTAGTTTTTAATACTGCCATCCTGTCTGCCACTGCAGTGCCACTCCTAAATGGGCCAGGTGTTTTTACCGCCCACTTGTGTCGCTTAGCTTAGTCATCCAGCTACCTCAGTGGATCCTTTTGGCCTAAAAACAATATTGTGAGGTGTAAGGTGTTCAGAATAGACTGGAAATGAGTGAAAAATAAGATTTTACTCACCGGTAAATCTATTTCTCGTAGTCCGTAGTGGATGCTGGGACTCCGTAAGGACCATGGGGATTAGCGGCTCCGCAGGAGACTGGGCACAACTAAAGAAAGCTTTAGGACTACCTGGTGTGCACTGGCTCCTCCCACTAAGACCCTCCTCCAGACCTCAGTTAGGATACTGTGCCCGGAAGAGCTGACACAAATAGGAAGGATTTTGAATCCCGGGTAAGGCTCATACCAGCCACACCAATCACACCGTATAACTCGTGATACTATACCCAGTTAACAGTATGAAATATAACTGAGCCTCTCAACAGATGGCTCAACAATAACCCTTTAGTTAGGCAATAACTATACACAAGTATTGCAGACAATCCGCACTTGGGATGCTGGGACTCCGTAAGGACCATGGGGATTATACCAAAGCTCCCAAACGGGCGGGAGAGTGCGGATGACTCTGCAGCACCGAATGAGCAAACTCTAGGTCCTCCTCAGCCAGGGTATCAAACTTGTAGACTGTTGCAAAAATGTTTGAACCCGACCAAGTAACAGCTCGGCAAAGTTGTAAAGCCGAGACCCCTCGGGCAGCCGCCCAAGAAGAGCCCACTTTTCTCGTGGAATGGGCTTTTACAGAATTAGGGTGCGGCAGTCCAGCCGCAGAATGTGCAAGTTGAATCGTGCTACAGATCCAGCGAGCAATCGTCTGCTTAGAAGCAGGAGCACCCAGCTTGTTGGGTGCATACAGGAGAAATAGCGAGTCAGTTTTCCTGACTCCAGCTGTCCTGGAAACATATACTTTTCAGGGCCCTGACTACATCCAGTAACTTGGAATCCTCCAAGTCCCAAGTAGCCGCAGGCACAATAGGTTGGTTCACATTAAAAAATTATACCACCTTAGGAAGGAATTGGGAACGAGTCCTCAATTCCGCCTTATCCATATAAAATACAGATAAGGGCTTTTGTATGACAAAGTCGCCAATTCTGATACACGCCTTGCCGACGCCAAGGCCCACAGAATGACCACTTTCCACGTGAGGTATTATAGCTCTACGGATTTAAGTGGCTCAACCCAATGCGACTTCAGGAAATCCAACACCACGTTGAGATCCCACGGTGCCACTGGAGGCACAAACGGGGGCTGACTATGCCGCACTCCCTTAACAAAAGTCTGAACTTCAGGCAGTGAAGCCAGTTCAATTTTGGAAGAAAATCGATAGAGCCGAAATCTGGACCTTAATGGAACCCAATTTTAGACCCATAGTCACCTCTGACTGTAGGAAGTGCAGAAATCGACCTAGCTGAAATTTCTCCTTTGGGGCCTTCCTGGCCTCACAGTACGCAACATATTTCCGCCATATGCGGTGATAATGGTTTGCGTTCACTTCTTTCCTAGCTTCAAATAGCGTAGGGATAACTTCCTCCGGAATTCCCTTTTCCTTCAGGATCCAGCATTCAACCGCCATGCCGTCAACGCAGCCGCGGTACGTCTTGGAACAGACAGGCCCCCTGCTGCAGCAGGTCCTGTCTGAGCGGCAGAGGCCATGGATCCTCTGAGATCATTTCTTGGAGTTCTGGTTACCAAGCTCTTCTTGGCCAACCCGGAACAATGAGTATAGTTCTTAATCCTCTCCTTATTATTCTCATTACCGTGGGTAAGAGAGGCAGAGAAGGGAACACATACACAGACTGGTACACCCACGGTGTTACCAGAGCGTCCACAGCTATCGCCTGAGGGTCCTTGACCTGGCGCAATATCTTTTTAACTTTTAGTTGAGCCGGGACGCCATCATGTCCACCTGTGGCCTTTCCCAACGGTGTACAATCATTTGGAAGACTTCTGGATGAAGTCCCCACTCTCCCGGGTGGAGGTTTCTTAGTTGTCCACTCCGGTAATGAACACTGCTGACAGTGCTAACACATGATTTTCCGCCCATCGGAGAATCCTTGTGGCTTCTGCCATCGCCATCCTGCTTCTTGTGCCGCCCTGTCGGTTTACATGAGCGACCGCCGTGATGTTGTCTGACTGGATCAGCACCGGCCGGTGTTGAAGCAGGGGTCTAGCCTGACTTAGGGCATTGTAAATGGCCCTCAGTTCCAGAATAATTATGTGTAGGGAAGTCTCCTGACTTTTCCATAGCCTTGGAAGTTCCTTCCCTGTGTGACTGCCCCCCAGCCTCGAAGGCTGGCATCCATGGTCACCAGGACCCAGTCCTGTATGCCGAATCTGCGGCCCCCTAGAGGATGAGCACTATGCAGCCACCACAACAGCGACACCCTGACCCTTGGAGACAGGGTTATCCGCCGATGCATCTGAAGATGCGACCCGGACCACTTGTCCAACAGATCCCACTGGAAAATCCTTGCATGGGACCTGGCGAATGGAATTTCTTCGTAAGAAGCTACCATCTTTCCCAGGGCTCGCGTGCATTGATGCACCGACACCTGTATACGTATTAGGAGGTCTCTGTCTAGAGACAACAACTCCTTGGACTTCTCCTCCGGGAGAAACCCTTTTTATCCTGTTCTGTGTCAAGAACCATACCCAGGAACAGTAGACGCGTCGTAGGAACCAGCTGCGACTTTGGAATATTCAGAATCCAGCCGTGCTGTTATAGCACTTCCCGAGATAGTGCTACTCCGACGAAAAACTGCTCCCTGGACCTCGCCTTTATAAGGAGATCGTCCAAGTACGGGATAATTATTTCGGCCATTACCTTGGTAAATACCTCGGTGCCGGGGACAGACTAACGGCAACGTCTGGAATTGGTAATGACAATCCTGTACCACAATATTGAGGTACTCCTGGTGAAGAGGGTAAATAGGGACATGCAGGTAATCATCCTTGATGTCCAGTGATACCATGAAATTCTCCAGGCTTGCAATAATCTCCCTGAGCGATTCCATTTTGAACTTGAACCTTCGTATATAAGTGTTCAAGGCTTTCAATTTTAGAATGGGTCTCACCGAACCGTCTGGTTTCGGTACCACAACATTTTGGAATAGTAACCCCGGCCTTGTTGAAGGAGGGGTACCTTGCTTTCACCTGCTGGAAGTACAGCTTGTGAATTGCCGCCAGTACTACCTTTCTCCGAGGGCAGCCGGCAAGGCTGATGTGAGGTAACGGCGAGGGGGAGTCGCCTCGAACTCCAGCCTGTATCCCTGTGATACTATTTGCAGAACCTAGAGATCCACCTGTGGGCAAGCCCACTGGTCCCTGAAGTTCCCGAGACGCGCCCCTACCGCACCTGTCTCCACCTGTGGAGCCCCAGCGTCATGCGGTGGACTCAGAGGAAGCGGGGGAAGATTTTTGATCCTGGGAACTGGCTGCCGGTGCAGCTTTTTTCCTTCTTCCCTTGTCTCTGTGCAGAAAGGAAGCGCCTTTGACCCGCTTGCTTTTCTGAAGCCGAAAGGACTGTACCTGAAAATACGGTGCTTTCTTAGGCTGTGAGGAAACCTGAGGTAAAAAATTTTCTTCCCAGCTGTTGCTGTGGATACGAGGTCCCAGAGACCATCCCCAAACAATTCCTCACCCTTATAAGGCAGAATCTCAATGTGCCTTTTACAGGCAGCATCACCTGTCCACTGCCGGTTTTCTAATACCCTCCTGGCAGAATGGACATTGCATTAATTCTGGATGCCAGCCGGCAAATATCCCTCTGTGCATCCTTTATATATATAAGACAACGTCTTAAATATGCTCAATGTTAGCAAAATATTATCCCTGTCTTAGCGTATTAATATTATCTGACAGGGTATCAGACCATGCTGCAGCAGCCCTATTTATGCTGAGGCAATTGCAGGTCTCAGTATATAACCTGAGTGTGTAAATACAGACTTCAGGATCGCCTCCTGCTTTTTATCAGCAGGTTCCTTCAAGGTGGCCGTATCCTAAGACGGCAGTGCCACCTTTTGACAAACGTGTGAGCGCCTTATCCACCCTAAGGGATATCTCCCAACGTGACCTATCCTCTGGCGGGAAAGGGTACGCCATCAGTAACTTTTTAGAAATTACCAGTTTCTTATCGGGGGAAACCACGCTTCTTTACACACTTCATTCATTCATCTGATGGGGGAACAAAACACTGGCTGCTTTTTCTCCCCAAAAATAAAACCCCTTTTATGTGGTACTTGGGTTCATGTCAAAAAATGCATAACACATTTTTCATTGCCGAGATCATGTAACGGATGTTCCTAGTGGATTGTGTATATGTCTCAACCTCGTCGCCACTGGAGTCAGACTCTGTGTCGACATCTGTGTCTGCCATCTGAGGTAACGGGCGTTTTTTGAGCCCCTGATGGCCTTTGAGACGCCTGGGCAGGCGCGGGCTGAGAAGCCGGCTGTCCCACAGCTGTTACGTCATCCAGCCTTTTATGTAAGGAGTTGACACTGTCGGTTAATACCTTCCACCTATCCATCCACTCTGGTGTCGGCCCCACAGGGGGCGACATCCCATTTATCGGCCTCTGCTCCGCCTCCACGTAACCTTCCTCATCCAACATGTCGACACAGCCGTACCGACACACCGCACACACACAGGGAATGCTCTGACTGAGGACAGGACTCCACAAAGTCCTTTGGGGAGACAGAGAGAGAGTATGCCAGCACACACCAGAGCGCTATATAATGCAGGGATTAACACTATAACTGAGTGATTTTTCCCCAAATAGCTGCTTGTATACATATAATGCGCCTAAATTTAGTGCCCCCCCTCTCTTTTTAACCCTTTGAGCCTGAAAACTACAGGGAGAGCCTGGGGAGCTGTCTTCCAGCTGCACTGTGAAGAGAAAATGGCGCCAGTGTGCTGAGGGAGAAGCCCCGCCCCTTTTTCAACTGACTTTCTCCCGCTTTTTCTGGAATACTGGCAGGGGTAATTTTACATCTATATAGCCTCTAGGACTATATATGATGTAGATTTGCCATCCAAGGTGTCATATATTGCCCTCAGTGCGCCCCCCCCCAGCGCCCTGCACCCATCAGTGACCGGAGTGTGAGGTGTACATGAGGAGCAATGGCGCACAGCTGCAGTGCTGTGCGCTACCTTGGTGAAGACCGAAGTCTTCTGCCGCCGATTTTCCAGACTCTTCATGCTTCTGGCTCTGTAAGGGGGACGGCGGCGCGGCTCCGGGAACGAACACCAAGGTCGGGTCCTGCGGTCGATCCCTCTGGAGCTAATGGTGTCCAGTAGCCTAAGAAGCCCAAACTACCACCTGTTAGGTAGGTTCGCTTCTTCTCCCCTTAGTCCCTCGCTGCAGTGAGTCTGTTGCCAGCAGATCTCACTGTAAAATAAAAAACCTAAATATACTTTCTTTCTAGGAGCTCAGGAGAGCCCCTAGTGTGCATCCAGCTCAGCCGGGCACAAGAATCTAACTGAGGTCTGGAGGAGGGTCTTAGTGGGAGGAGCCAGTGCACACCAGGTAGTCCTAAAGCTTTCTTTAGTTGTGCCCAGTCTCCTGCGGAGCCGCTAATCCCCATGGTCCTTACGGAGTCCCAGCATCCACTTAGGACGTCAGAGAAATTAATGTTATTGAGGTTAATAATACTGTAGGATCCAAATTACCCCCAAATTCTATGATTTTAGCTGTTTTTATGTTTTTTTCTCTAAATAATCCAGATCCAAAACCTGAAAGGGTAGTTTTGGCAAAACCAATCCAGATCCAAAACAAAAATGGAGATCCAGATCCAAAACCAAAACCCGAAAAGAGTCCGCTGCACATCTTTACAAGAAGTGTATGTTTGGTGTATAGACGGTATCAGCTTCCTTTTTAATAGTACCTATGCACAGTTAAATTGTATTAAAAAATATAAATAAATAAGAATAGAAATATGTAACAAACCACATAATACAGTAGGTTCTGCAAAAAGAATAACAAAGATTACTTCACGGGAAGTATAATACGAAAGTGTATCCCTCAAACTGCCAATTTAGCACTTGATAATTAAAAAGTGGTTGCATGTTTTCACAGTGTTTAGATGTATGAATACTATTGTCTTAAACAGATAGAAGGTCTACAAATGAATATCATTTTAAAAATTGTGTTTCATCAAAGGTTCCTTTTAATATTCCAAGTTAAGACTGAAAAGGGCAAAGCAAAATACAATACTCAGAAAGGAATAAATGGTGTAAGAATGAGGATGTAGTAAACAGCATTTGTGAAATGTTAAATTAATGGATTAACTTGCAAATAGATTATAATATGTATGCAGAACATGAACAGTTATTTTATGTGAGTCTAAATATGTTTCATTAGATTAATCAATTTGTCCTCCGCCGGCTCCAGCAGCAGCAGCAGGTTAGTTTGCGTCTCTCTCCTCTTTCTCTCACCCCCCCCCCCCCCCCCCCCGTGGTTATGCATACCTCCCAACGTGACCCTATCTAGGAGGGACACAATGCTCTGCTCCTGGAGTTCCCTATTAATTTAGGATTCCCATCACCTGTGCTGAAACACCTTTGTAATCCATAGACCTGTTCAGCACAAATGATGGCAATCATAAATTCAGAGAAAGGTCCAGAAGCAGAGCACTGTGTCCCTCATGGAGAGGGTCATGTTGGGAGGTATGGATATGTCGGTATAATGTTCATTTTTACAGGTGCCTCTACCCCTTTGGATTCTACTGGACAAGTGGATGTGATCGCCGTGGGACGTAGGTAAGTAATCTCTCTCTCATTTTTACAGGTACCCCTATTGGATTCTACTGGACAAGTGGACGTGACCGGCGTGGGATGTAGGTAAGTATGTGTGAGTGTGTAAGTGTGTTTTAATAAAATTTTACTGTCACGGTGTGTGTGTTTGTGTTTTTATTTGGGTATTTTTTGTTGTTGTAGAACTACAGGTACCAGCGAGCCCGTTATTTCCCCGCCTGCTGGTACTTGAGGTTCTCCAAGTACCAGCAAGCGGGGGAGGCTTGCTGGGCCTTGTAATTCCACAACAAAAAACAATATTCTTTTTTTACACACATGGCTATCAGCCCAGCACCCACCGCCCAAGGGTGTTGGGGACAGCCTCGGGCTTCACTCCTGGCCCTTGGGTGCCTGGAGGGGGGGACACCTTGATTTAAGGGGTACCCACTCCTCCAGGGTACCCCGGCCAGAGGTGACTAGTTGGGAGGGGTAATGCCACGGCCGCAGGGACCTACATAAAAGTGTCTCCCAGCTGTGGCATTATCTCTCTGCCTAGTGGAGCCCAGTGCTGGTTTTAAAAATACGGGGGACCCCTACATCTTTTGTCCCCCGTATTTTTGGAACCAGGACCGGTCTAAGAGCCGGTGCTGGTTGTCTAAATACGGGGAACCCCTGTCTAATTTTTTCCCCAGTATTTAAACAACCAGGACCGGCTAAAAGAGCCTGAGGCTGGTTATACTTAGGAGGGGGGACCTCACGCATTTTTTTTTTAACCCATTCAGACCCTTCTCCATTAAGTTAATGGAAGCCCTGGACAACAAAATTGCATTCATGTCCTCCTCCCTCGCCCTTCCCAGTCCCAAACACTCATTTTTTTTCTATAAAAATGTATAATATATCACAAGTATGATGAGCAGGCAGGCAGCGGGCATTGGCGGCATCGGACTGAGATAGAAATTAGTGGCAGAGGGCTGGGTCAGTTGATTGTGGGCGAGTTTGTAAGCCATTGGCGGTGGCAGCGGGTATCGATTCAGAGGCAGTAGCGGGCATTGGCTAGGGGTCATCGGCAGGATTCGGCGGACATTATGGCTGTAGTGCCTCACTAGCCACTGACCTCACCGCATGCCACTGCCACACAGTAGCATCATCAGTAACTTTACACAGCATGGTTGTGTCCGTCAGTCACATTATGCACACAGTTGTGTCCATCAGTCACATTACACCACACAGTAGCATCCGTCAGTCACTTTACACCACACAGTAGTGTCCATCAGTCACATTACACCTCACAGTAGCATCTGTCAGTCACATTACACCACACAGTAGCATCCGTCAGTCACTTTACACCACACAGTAGTGTCCATCAGTCACATTACACCTCACAGTAGCATCTGTCAGTCACATTACACCACACAGTAGCATCCGTCAGTCACTATACACCTCACAGTAGCGTCCATCAGTCACTTTACACCTCACAGTAGCATCCGTCAGTCACTTTACACCTCACAGTAGCATCCGTCAGTCACTTTACACCTCACAGTAGCATCCGTCAGTCACTTTACACCTCACAGTAGCATCCGTCAGTCACTTTACACCTCACAGTAGCATCCGTCAGTCACTTTACACCTCCCAGCAGCGTCCGTCAGTCACTTTACACCTCACAGTAGCGTCCATCAGTCACATTACACCACACAGTAGCACTTGTCAGTCACTTTACACCTCACAGTAGCATCCGTAAGTCACATTACACCTCACAGTAGCATCCGTCAGTCACTTTACACCTCACAGTAGCGTCCATCAGTCACATTACACCACACTTTAGCGCCCGTCAGTCACATTACGCTGCACGGTAGTGTCAGTCAGTCACATTACGCCGCACGGTAGTGCCCAGCAGTCACATTACACTAGACAGTAGGGGATATTAGATTGATGTATGTGCATTTTTTTTTTTTTTACAAAATATCTACACCGATGTACAGTAATTTAGCTAAAAGGACACTGAGAGACAGTCCAGCACACTCCAAACTCAAGCCAAGTCATTTTTTATTTTATTTATTTTACTAAAATAAGTATTAACAAGCACATACAGTACCTTCTATATAAGCAGCACTTGCATTATACTCTGCATGAGTGGAGGGAGATAGACTTCACTTGGTGTATGGAGCAGCAGCCGTCTCGCAGTTATCTCTAGTACCCGGAAGTCAGTGTACAGTGCACTGCAGGGAGAGAAGGAGATAGAAGGAGAGAGAGAGAGAGAGGGGGAGAGAGAGAGAGGGAGGGAGAAGGGGAGAGGGAGAAGGAGAGAGAGAGAGAGAGAGAGAGAGAGAGAGAGAGAGAGAGAAGGGGAGAGAGAGAGAGAGAGAGAGAGAGAGAAGGGGAGAGAGAGAGAGCCTTCCAGCATGCAGAGCACACAGACTACAGACAGACTGTCCAGCGCTGCCTGATGTGCCTGTAATGTACATTAACAGCTCTGCCTCCGGCAGGAAAGGAGCGGGGAGTGCTGCAGCTGTGGAGGCCAATCAGTGTGGATGCGGATGGTGCGCCCACAGCGCACCATCTGCCCACACCTAGTTACGGCACTGATTGCAGCTATATTTTACAATGCCAAGGCTGTTCGCATTAATTATTTCTCATTTCCATTCATTTCAGCTACTTCAGGAAGTACAATTGCCACTAGATATTTAAATGGGTGCACATCAGAAATGGAGGAATTTATAGTTACATTTTATATAGAAAATGTGACTTTCATATTTACTAGTAACGGTCAAGACATCTCCTGTATATCTAGAAAACAGTATAGCATAGAAAACTTGGGAAACCCAGGACTATAATGTGTCTACAGTATATGCAATACAATACACTATAGCCTTACTGTACCTTCTTCTGTGAAGCCTAAACTAATATATTTTACTGTTCTCAAGAAAGGAAAGGTAAAATAGGTAGTAACAAAATCAATAAAAAAACAAGAACACCTTACATAGTATTTACCACAGAAAAAAAACAAAACACAGACAGCGCTACCAGATTTCTTATTAAAATACAAATTTATTTAATTTATTCTATTATCATTAAACTTTCATTAACCATTCTCATCTCTAAGGCTAATTTGCATACATTTATAAAATTGGTATTTAAAATACTGGCCTAATCAATGAACAATCATACCATAAATCTCTGTTCCCTATACCACTTAATACTCCCCTGCTGCACAGAGACTCCAGCTGTAATCAATTACCCAACACTGTTTCACTTGAATATTGAATGTAATAGTTTAGTATTTAGTACATTGATACAAACAATACCAGCTTTGATTCAGAAGTAATATGTCTCTATTCCATTCCAGATAGAAGTATATATTGTACTGATACTTTTGTAGCGGAAGAATCACTTGTTTCGAATCAAGTTGTATATTTAAAACTCTTTACTTCCAACAGTTCATATGAAATGTAGATATTTAGACAGCTCTTTACTTTCTTTTGTAGAATCAATTATGGTTTTGTGCACAACCAATATCAATATTATTTGATTAGTTGATTAAATGTGCATGCATATAAGAATTGATCTCAAAGCAGCAGAGTTAATATGGTGTCTCAGCAGACATTTAAAACATGGCCATGTTAAGATCCCGTCTTTACCGCAATCACTTCTGGGTTTCTTTTTACCAAGCTCCCGGCTTCTGGTGCCAAATACCTTTATCCAAAACCTTATCCGGAGACCCAGGTTCCTTCCCAGCACAGCAGCCGTCTCGCTGCACAGCGGTCATGGGTTTCACAAGTATAAAAGACGCATTACTCCGCCTGTCGGCATCGGCAGCTTCCTCAGTCAGATTTTTTTTTTTCTTGGGGGACACACGTTTATTACAATTGAATTTAACTATCTTGTTAGCGCCAGGGGACTACTTGATTGTAGGTGTTTGTTTCTGTGGTTACATAGTATTTAATTATTTGGATCAAGATGCTGCTTGTGATGCTTTTTCTTATTCTATTTGGCAGTTGGGGCAAATAATAGGATGTGTCTGTGCGCTTCAGTGACTCCAAATACAGTGATGAAAAGTGAGTATTTGCCTTTACTAAAAACCAAGAGACTTGTTAAATTCTATTCTTTTACTAGAAACAAATCACATTACACTTAAATAAATACATTTGTTAAAACATACAATAAAATGTATCAGCTCAATTGGTAGTATATTTCAACCGGAATGCATTCCTTATTTAATAGAATATTATAATGTAAAGCCGCTTTAACTTAATTGATTAAACCCGTATTTCTTACAAAGGTAACCAATTAGTATGAAACATTGATCATCTGTTTAGTTTGCCGTTAGTGCCACATTTTTCTCATCACTATATGCCAGTTTATAAATATATAGATGATAATATAATGGTCTCCACTTAACCTGTTACTGGCGTCCCAGTGCAGGATTAGTCCTTCCTGATGTGTTTTGCCTGATCAAACGGGATTATAATTACCCTTTCCTGGGAATGTCCTCCGTTTAAGCACTATAGCACAAGTGCAAGGATTGGTTTTAAGGTAAAGTCTCTTGGTTTTTAGTAAAGGCAAATACTCACTTTTCATCACTGTATTTGGAGTCACTGATGCGCACAGACACATCCTATTGTATTCCAGTGTGTTTTCCAGGCTCTTGCAAAGCTCTAGTTTGTGCAGCTAGTGACCACCTAATACAAGTGAATTAATTTAACATAGCATTTTGCGCCTGGGATTTGGGTGTCAAGCACATCCACTTGTTGTGTAGTTGGGGCAAATAAAGCAAATCCACAGATTTTATAGATATTTGTCATACCTCCCAACATAACCCTCTCCAGGAGAGACAGAATGCTCTGCTTCTGGACTTTTATCTTAATGTATGATTGCCAGCACCTGTGCGGAAACACCTTTCTAATCCATTACCTGTTCAGCACAGGTGCCAGCAATCATAAATTAAGAGAAAAGTCCAGAAGCAGAGCATTCTGTCCCTCCTGGAGAGGGTAATGTTGGGAGGTATGTATTTGTACATCCACTAAAGAAATGTTTTTGGATAATGAAGCTTTGACAGATGGAATCTGTATGTTAAGATTTCTCCTTGGTGTCAGTGTGGGTCACAGACTTTCCATGTGCGTGCTTTCATTCACTCTTAGCTGCAATGAAAGTGTGCTACCTGCAAGTGTGAGGATATCTGTTTCTGCTATTATATTACCCTGCATGTGCGAGCTAGCTTTTCATTATGTTGAATTGCTATTCAGTTGTGATTGCCTAATAGTGCTCATCATTGGTGTTTCTATCATGGGTGCATTGTGTGCAGTGGACACGGGCCCCTGGTTCCAGGGGTCCACACCGCACACGCTGCACCCATGTTGCTTTAATACATACCTTTCCAGAGTCCTGCAATGGCATACCTCCCAACATGACCCTCTCCAGGACGGACACAATGCTCTGCTTCTGGGCTCTCCTCTTACTGTATGATTGCTGTCACCTGTGTTGAACAGGCTAATGGATAAGAAAGGTGTTTCACCACAGGTGATGGCCATCATAAATTATGAGAAAAGTCCAGAAGCAGAGCATTGTGTCCCTCCTGGAGAAGGTCATGTTGGGAGGTATGCAATGGGCACTGCAGCTGTAGCAGCCAAAGCAAAAATCACTCCCAAAATGGCTACTGTGCATGCGCAGTAGGTATTTAGGGGTCTATTTACTAAGCCTTGGATGGAGGTAAAGTCCACAGAGATAAAGTACCAGCCAATCAGCTCCCAACTGTCATTTTTCAAACCCAGCCTGTGACATGGCAGTTAGGATCTGATTGGCTGGTACTTTATCTCCGCGGACTTTACCTCCATCCAAGGCTTAGTAAATAGACCCCTTAGTCTCTGAACCATGCATGCACTGTAGCAATATATGATTGATCATTACATGGAAATATGTGCTCTGAGCATGACCAAACTGAGCTTCCTAAATTCCACCCTGTTCAGTTACTGTGAGAGTGAGTCAGAAGTAAAACTGGCAGACATAACTAGATAACTCTAAAACTAAGCATAGCAAATTCTTACAATAGTATCAACATTTGTCAAAATATAATTGTGTTAGTTACCTCATAACAGAGCATTTTTTTTGTGTGTAGTTCCACTTCAAATAGTTCAGGCAATATCGATTGCATAAATATCAAAGTATGAACTTTGTTTTGAAAGTAAGAATATTAGAAGTTCCAGTGCTAATGGTGATAGTCACACTAATTGTATTATATTACTTGAAGCTGTTGTAACACCACCAAAAGTCTAGGTTTTGCTGAAACAAAGTAAAAACACCCCATAATCCTTTATTCCATAACAATTCACTTCTTTTCACTCACACATATAGGGCCTGGGGGGTAATTCAGAGTTGATCACAGCAGCAAATGTGTTAGCAGTTGGGCAAAACCATGTGCACGGCAGGTGTGGCAGATATAACATGTGCAGAGAGAGTTAGATTTGGGTGGGTTATTTTGTTTCTATGCAGTGTAAATAATGGCTGCTTTATTTTTATACTGCAATTTAGATTTCAGTTTGAACATACCACTCCCAAATCTAATTCTCTCTCACGGCCGGTTCTAGGGCTTTTTGCGCCCTGGTCGGAAAATAGGGGCGTGGCTTCATACAGGGGGTGTGGTCAGTTACGCCCCCTGTACAGTAGTAGCACCGCACAGTAAAGGTCCTCTTCACGAAGGGAAACTAGACGCTACGCGTCTAGTTCCCAACACAGCGGCAGCGGGGGGCACAGCAGTAGCGGATCTTGCCATGGTGCGGTGCCCTATGGATGACGCCGGCGCCCTCCGGAAGGCGGCGGCCCGGGCAAAAGTCCTGCTTGCCCGTGGCAAGATCCACTACTGCTCTCTCTCTGTACATGTCACATCTGCCTCCCCTGCAGTGCACATGGTTTTGCCCAACTGCTAACAAATTTGCTGCTGTGATCAACATTTACTTAGTTTATTTCAGTGTCTTGGATTTTTTACCATAACAGTGCACTTGATATATAGTTTTTTTTTCATTCATACTAGTGCTGCTTCATCTGTATTGCAGGCAGAATGCTCAACATGTAGGGCAGGGATGGGGAACCTTCAGCCCTCCAGCTGTTTTTGAACTACACATACCAGCATGCCTTGCTACAGTTTTGCTATTTGGTTCAACAACAGCTTGAGAGCCGAAAGTTACCCATCTCTGATGTAGGGTAACAAGTGGATTCAACATGGAGTGTGGTGGGTATGGATTACATAGGTGTCTGCTGTAGAAACCCAAGCGCATTGTGTGTCCTGAATATAACCATGAATCCTCCTGTGACCATACACCCTTGCACCTGGGTCCGATCGAAGTCTTGTTGACCCTGTACATTGTTTCTCTAGAGATGGAGGTATATGTAATGAAAAGAAATGGAGTGGTCCCTCAGTTGGTAGTAGGGAGGCCAATCCCGGGCCATTTTTTTCAATCCAGGGTATCGGGGTTGAAAAATGGTCAATCCCATGATACCCGGTATTGGCTTTCAACGGTTTCCGGCCATCCCCCATGCACCTCCCCACCTGCCCTGCAGACATTAAAAAAAGTACAAACCTGCACAGCCGGGTAGCTGGTGAGGAGGAGGAGGCGGCGGCGGAGTGCAGGGAAGGCGGGAGGAGGCAGCGTATAAGTGTAGGGGGAGCCGGCGGGTGAATTCTGCCGTACCTTCCTGCTCAGCGGCTGCTGACAGCGTAGCGTGACCTCACAGGCACAGGTCACGCTGCGCAGGGGGAGCCGAGAGGAGGGAGCCGGGCAGCATTTGAGCGTCCTGAGGATGCTCAATGCTGATCCCTCAATCCCCGGGATTGGAGTTTTCAATCCCGAGATTGAATCCCGGCCGTTTTTGGGCCTAAATCCTGGGATCCCGCCGATCCCGATCCCGGTATTGGCCTCCCTAGTTGGTAGTTTATATTAGTTGTATGGTATATTTATGTGATAGCGGCATCAGGCCAACAGTGTAGGGCAAAGTAAGGTTGTACACATCTATCTCAAAAGACTGACACAAGAAGAAATACTGTAGTTCTGGGTGTGGTGCAGTGCAGTAGTAGTCTGGTTACTCCCACACATTGGGCCTGATTCTGAGTTGCACTTTGCTACCTCTATATGAAAAAATATATAATGTGCTATGAAAGATAATGTGTAGCAGCTTATCTATTAGGGATTAGATATAATGTGTGCTCTCTACTGCACACATTAACTCTGCTGCCACTGATTTAGGGCCTAATTCAGAGTTCATCGCAGCAGCAAATTTGTTAGCAGTTGGGCAAAACCATGTGCACTGCAGGGGGGGGGGCAGATATAACATGTGCAGAGAGAGTTAGATTTGGGTGGGGTCAGGGTGTGATCCACTGAAATCTAAATTGCAGTGTAAAAATAAAGCATCCAGTATTTACTAGAGATGAGCGGGTTCGGTTCCTCGGGATCCGAACCCCCCGAACTTCACCCATTTTACACGGTTCCGAGGCAGACTCGAATCTTCCCGCCTTGCTCGGTTAACCAGAACGCGCCCGAACGTCATCATCCCGGTGTCGGATTCTCGCGAGATTCGTATTCTACATATGGAGCCGTGCGTCGACGCCATTTTCACTCGTGCATTGGAGATTGAACGGAGAGGACGTGGTAGCGTTCTCTCCCTGAAAAGCTCCGTAATCTGTGCTCAGTGAGCTGAAAATATCTACGTTCTCTGCCTGAAAACGCTCCATATCTGTGCTCAGTGTGCTGCAAATATCTGTGCTCAGTGTGCTTAATTGTGGGGACTGGGGACCACCAGTATAAGTATATACATGATGTGGCCATTCACTGGTACCTGGTGACAGAACATATACTGGATTCCCCCACAAAGTAACTTTATATCTGTCATCTATATACATGATGTGGTCATTCACTTGTACCTGGTGACAGAACGTATACTGGATTCCCCCACAATGTAACTTTATATCTGTCATCTATATAATAATTATAGTAGTACAGTACAGTAGGTCATTGCTGTATCTTGCAGCTCTGTGTCACTGCAAGTATCCATTCCATATCTGTGCGGCACTTTTGTGAGCAGTATATATATATAGTATTACAGTGCAGCATTTTGGTGGCTAACAGTATATAGTTGTACAGTAGGCCATTGCTGTATCTTGCAGCTCTGTGTCACTGCAAGTACCCATCCATTCCATTTTCTTCCAGTGATTTGGACCAATAATTAGAGATGAGCGGATTCGGTTTTACTCGGTTCTCAAAACGGCATCTTATTGGCTCACTGATGTCACGTGTTTTGGATAGCCAATCGGATGCCGTTTTGAAAACCGAGTAAAACCGAATCCGCTCATCTCTACCAATAATACCATTGATTAGAACTTATAATTCCAATGATTTTGTCATTTTCTTCCAGTGATTTGGACCAATAACACCATTGATTAGAACGAATAATTCCAGTGATTTGGACCAATAATACCATTGATTAGAATGAATAATTCCAGTGATTTTGTCATTTTCTTCCAGTGATATGGACCAATAACACCATTGATTAGAAAGAATAATTCCAGTGATTTTGTCAATTTCTTCCAGTGATTTGGACCAATATTACCATTGATTAGAACGAATAATTCCAGTGATTTTGTAATTTTCTTCCAGTGATTTGGACCAATAACACCATTGATTAGAACAAATAATTCCAGTGATTTTGTCATTTCTTCCAGTGATTTGGACCAATAATACCATTGATTAGAACAAATAATTCCAGTGGTTTGGACCAATAATACCATTGATTAGAATGAATAATTCCTGTGACATTGAGGTGTTTGTGTCGCTTAGCTTAGCCGTCCAGCGACCACAGTTCACCTCTTTTTCTCTTTTCTTTGCATCATGTGCTGTTTGGGGCCAATTTTTTGAAGTACCATCCTGTCTGACACTGCAGTGCCACTCCTAGATGGGCCAGGTGTTTGTGCCACCCTCTTGGGTCGCTTTGCTTAGTCATCCAGCGACCTTGGTGCAAATTTTAGGATAAAAATAGTATTGTGAGGTGTTCAAAATAGACTGGAAATGAGTGGAAATTGTGGTTATTGAGGTTAATAATACTATAGGATCAAAATTACCCCCAAATTCTATGATTTAAGCGGTTTTTGAAAAAAAACACCCGAATCCAAAACACACCCGAATCCGACAAAAAAATTTCAGGGAGGTTTTGCCAAAACGCGTCCGAATCCAAAACACGGCCGCGGAACCGAATCCAGAACCAAAACACAAAACCCGAAAAATGTCCGGTGCACATCTCTAGTATTTACCCTGCACAGAAACAAAAAAACCCACCCAAATCTAACTCTCTCTGCACATGTTGTATCTGCACCCCCCCCACAGTGTACATCGGGAGTAATTCCAAGTTGATCACAGCAGGATTTTTGTTAGCAATTGGGCAAAACCATGTGCACTGCAGGGGAGGCAGATATAACATGTGCAGAGAGAGAGTTAGATTTGGGTGGAGTGTGTTCAATCTGCAATCTAATTTGCAGTGTAAAAATATAGCAGCCAGTATTTACCCTGCACAGAAATAAAATAACCCCCCCCAAATCTAACTCTCTCTGCCCATGTTATATCTGCCTCCCCTGCAGTGCACATGGTTTTGCCCAATTGCTATCAAAAATCCTGCTGCGATCAACTTGAAATTACCCCCATGGTTTTGCCCAACTGCTAACAAATTTGCCGCTGCGATCAACTCTGAATTGCCCCCTTAGTGTCTATTGCTGTAGTTGTGTCTGGGACTCTACCATAATGCTGCAGTAGCATATTTTCTTATTCTGGTGTACAGCTGTGCTTCTGAATGTGCAAGGACTGAGACACCCACTTTTATTATTCTTAGATGCTTTAATACTGCTTATTACATCACCATCTATTGCATCATTGAAAATTGCACAAGCCTATGGTATGTGCAGACTATAATCCAGAGGCGTCACTAGGGTTGGTGTCACCCGGTGTGGTAACTCATGGTGTCACCCCCCCATGGAATCCTTAGTTATGTTTTTGCACTAGTTTTACTTGTAAATCATAAATCACTGAATGTAGTGGCAATAGTAGTGACATAAACTACTAACTAAATGAACATTATACAGATGGAGCCTCCATTATTATTGCTCCGTCTGTCTATTTATATATTATATTACAGTGGTCAAAGTGGGGCAGTGTCCACTCGAGGGTGTACTGTGGCACACGCCGATAAAATGGGTATAGGCAATCAGAAGGGGCATGTCCTTAAAAGGCACTGGATGAGAGAGAGGACACATGGTGGAGGAAGGACTGAGGAGGACGGGGGAGATGCTGGGTGGAAGAGGACGCAGGGTGGGAGAGAGACATACTGGAGATTGGGACGCAGGGTGGGGATTGGGACGCAGGGTGGGAGAGGACGCAGGGTGGGGATTGGGACGCAGGCTGGGGATTGGGACGCATGGTGGGGATTGGGACGCATGGTGGGAGAGTATGCAAGGCGGGAGAGGACGCAGGGTGGGAGGGGAACATGCTGGGGATTGAGAGATGCTGGGTGGGAGAGGATGCAGGGCGGGAGAGGAAGCAGGGTGGGAGAGGGACATGCTGGGAATTGAGAGATGCTGGGTGGGAGAGGACGCAGGGTAGGAGAGGACACAGGGTAGGAGAGGACGCTGGGCGGGAGAGGATGCAGGACGGGAGAGGACGCAGGAGGGGAGAGGATGCAGGGTGGGAGAGGGACATGCTGGGAATTGAGAGATGCTGGGTGGGAGAGGACGCAGGGCGGGAGAGTATGCAGGGTGGGAGAGGGACATGCTGGGAATTGAGAGATGCTGGGTTGGAGAGGACGCAGGACAGGAGAGGATGCAGGGTGGGAGAGGATGCAGGGTGGGAGAGGATGCAGGGTGGGAGAGGGACATGCTGGGAATTGAGAGATGCTGGGTGGGAGAGGACACAGGGTGGGAGAGGATGCAGGGTGGGAGAGGACGCAGGGTGGGAGAGGGACATGCTGGGAATTGAGAGATGCAGGGTGGGAGAGGACACAGGGTGGGAGAGGGATATGCTGGGAATTGAGAGATGCTGGGTGGGAGAGGACGCAGGGCGGGAGAGGATGCAGGGCGGGAGAGGATGCAGGGTGGGAGAGGATGCAGGGTGGGAGAGGATGCAGGGTGGGAGAGGGACATGCTGGGAATTGAGAGATGCTGGGTGGGAGAGGACACAGGGTGGGAGAGGACGCAGGGTGGGGATTGGGATGCAGGGTGGGGATTGGGACGCAGGGTGGGAGAGGATGCAAGGTGGGAGAGGACGCAGGGCGGGAGATGGACATGCTGGGGATTGAGAGATGCTGGGTGGGAGAGGACGCAGGGTGGAAGAGGGACATGCTGGGACTTGAGAGATGCTGGATGGGAGAGGACGCAGGGCGGGAGAGGATGCTGGGCGATAGAGGACGCAGGGCGATAGAGGACGTAGGGCGGGATAGGACGCAGGGTGGGAGAGGGACATGCTGGGAATTGAGAGATGCTGGGTGGGAGAGGACGCAGGGCGGGAGAGGATGCAGGGTGAGAGAGGACGCAGGGTGGAAGAGAACGCAGGGTGGAAGAGGGACATGCTGGGAATTGAGAGATGCTGGGTGGAAGAGGACGCAGGGTGGGAGAGGGACATACTGGAGATTGGGACGCTGGGTGGGAGAGGGACATACTGGAGATTGGGACACTGGGTGGGAAAGAACGCTGGGTGGGAGAGGGACATACTGGAGATTGGGACGCAGGGTGGGGATTGGGACGCAGGGTGGGGATTGGGACGCAGGGTGGGAGAGGACGCAGGGTGAGAGAGGACGCAGGGTGGAAGAGGGACATGCTGGTAATTGAGAGATGCAGGGTGGTAGAGGATGCAGGGTGGGAGAGGGACATGCTGGGAATTGATAGATTCTGGGTGGGAGAGGACGCAGGGTGGGAGAGGACGCAGGGCGGGAGAGGGACATGCTGGGAATTGAGAGATGCAGGGTGGGAGAGGATGCAGGGTGGGAGAGGGATATGCTGGGAATTGAAAGATGCTGGGTGGGAGAGGACGCAGGGTGGGAGAGGATGCAGGGTGGGAGAGGATGCAGGGTGGGAGAGGGACATGCTGGGAATTGAGAGATGCTGGGTGGGAGAGGACACAGGGTGGGAGAGGACGCAGGGTGGGGATTGGGACGCAGGGTGGGGATTGGGACGCAGGGTGGGAGAGGATGCAAGGTGGGATAGGACGCAGGGCGGAAGAAGACGCAGGGCAGGTGATGGACATGCTGGGGATTGAGAGATGCTGGGTGGGAGAGGACGCAGGGTGGAAGAGGGACATGCTGGGACTTGAGAGATGCTGGATGGGATAGGACGCAGGGCGGGATAGGACGCAGGGCGGGATAGGACGCAGGGCGGGAGAGGACACAGGGTGGGAGAGGACGCAGGGTGGGAGAGGGACATGCTGGGAATTGAGAGATGCTGGGTGGGAGAGGATGCAGGGCGGGAGAGGATGCAGGGCGGGAGAGGATGCAGGGCGGGAGAGGATGCAGGGTGGGAGAGGATGCAGGGTGGGAGAGGACGCAGGGTGGGAGAGGACGCAGGGTGGAAGAGGGACATGCTGGGAATTGAGAGATGCAGGGTGGGAGAGGACGCAGGGTGGGAGAGGACGCAGGGTGGAAGAGGGACATGCTGGGAATTGAGAGATGCAGGGTGGGAGAGGACACAGCGTGGGAATTGAGAGATGCTGGGTGGGAGAGGACGCAGGGTGGGAGAGGATGCAGGGTGGGAGAGGACACAGGGTGGGAATTGAGAGATGCTGAGTGGGAGAGGACGCAGGGTGGGAGAGGATGCAGGGTGGGAGAGGACACAGGGTGGGAATTGAGAGATGCTGGGTGGGAGAGGATGCAGGGTGGAAGGGGGAGATACTGGGGATTTTCATTTAATTTTAGAGCCTACCAGCTCCAGCGGCGGCAGGTACAGGAACCAAGCGCCTGGCTCATCTTCTGTGTGCGCCCGGCGGTGCACTCCGGCGGTGGCAGGCGGGGATGAGAGTGCCGCCAGCTGCAAAGACGAGAGCCGGGCGCACCCCACGTGGGCCCCGTGCACTCGACTCAAGTCTCCTCACATTCTCCCTCCCAGAATGGCCTGCGGTGCCGGCGTATAGAGATTGCGGCAGTACGGACCCGGCGGCGCCGCACGCGGTGAACACAAGCAGGCCAGGTGGGTGTGTGAATTACTTGGTGCCTGGGAGTGAGTGTGGGTGCGGACGTGGATGGGATTGAGGTGCAGCTCTTTTTGGTGTCATCCCATTGAAGGGTGACACCTGGGTGCGCGCCGCACCCCCCGCACCCCCGTCATGACGCCACTGCTATAATCTTAGTATGGCCTCCATTGTGAAGGATTAAGCATCTGTGTATGCAACCACTTCAGTGACACACCCAAGACACTCCCATAAAACAGACCATCTTTTTGAAAAGCTACCTCCCAGTCACCACCTCCTAACCCATTTCCAAAACATTTCTGATACCGCGCAACTGCTCCTCCGTGCAAATGTGTGATGCATGTGCCATGTGAGTTTTTAGGGATTTTCATGCATGCACAGCAGTAACAATTCATTCAACTCCTTAAAAATTGTCATTGAATGCAACGTCATAATGGGCACAGTTCAACTATGAGTATTAGGAGCATATTCTGAATATAGGTAAAAGACCTGGATTTTTCTCCACCAACCCTACTCACTGCAGTACAGTATGTGGCAAATAAATCAGTAACAGATTACTAGAAAAAATGACAAAATCTAGACAAAACAGCAGGCACATGGAATATCCCAGGACTCTCTTTTAGGGGTCAATTAATCACCTGCACACAATGATAGGCAATCACTAATTCCAGTGCTAATATTCATAAAAGAATAAGAAATAATCACTGCTGATTTATCACCATTTGCATCTGAGGATGCGGTTGGGTTGTAATAAAATCGAACCAATCTGTAATGCAATAATTGATTACATTGCATGGATGTATCAATAACTGGATGCAGGGATAGAGCTTGCAAGACAGCTCTGTCACTGCAGTGCCACTCCACAGCATGATCGGGTTATTTTTCATTAAAAATTTCCGGAGTATGTGCTGCGCATGTGCCAACAACATCACCGCTACCAGCGATGCCAAGCACCCTGTTGAAACAACCCCCACTGAGCCATGACCCCATCCCACCGCTGATTATACACTCACCTACTCATGGATCACTATACTGCACTGGGGGTCATAGGAGCAGCATAGACCCTCGATGACCTGCAGCCCTCACTGGAGCACCGATAACTCCCTGGGTAGCTGAGTTTGATTTTTTTTTTTTTACTTTTCTTTGGACACAGTGATCAGCTTGTTTGTCCATCGGACCCACATAGCTGATCACACTGTTGGGTCCCTGCACAGCTTTCTCTACCTGCCTATGGGCAGAGAAAGCTGTGAATGAGTACAGGATCTGCAGTAAGCCCTGTGACAATGCTGCATCAGGACAGTATTATTATCACAGGGCTCACTGCGGTATTTAATTGTATTTATTTATTTTCTCTTACGTCCTAGAGGATGCTGGGGACTCCAAAAGGACCATGGGGTATAGACGGGATCCACAGGAGACATGGGCACACTAAAAAGACTTTGACTGGGTGTGAACTGGTTCCTCCCTCTATGCCCCTCCTCCAGACCTCAGTTAGATTCTGTGCCCAGGAGTGACTGGACACACACTAGGGGAGATCTGCAGAGTTTCTCTGGAAAGACTTTTGTTAGGTTTTTTTATTTTCAGGCAGACCTGCTGGCTACAGGCTCCCTGCATCGTGGGACTGAGGGGAGAGAAGTCAGACCTACTTATTCTTAGTTCATGGGCTCTGTCTCTTAGGCTACTGGACACCATTAGCTCCAGAGGGTTCGATCACTTGGTGCGCCTAGCTGCTTGTTCCCGGAGCCGCGCCGTCACCCTCCTCACAGAAGCCAGAAGAAAGAAGCTGGGTGAGTATTAGAAGAACAGAAGACTTCAGTGATGGCAGAAGACTTCACTAATGGAGGTACAGCGCAACAGTCGCGCTGCGCCCCATACTCCCACACACACACCAAGAGCACTCGCAGGGCGCTGGGGGGGAGCACCCTGGGCAGAAGTTACTGAGGGTCTTTTTCACTGGCAAGAGGCATATTCGGTGCCCGGGCACCGTATACGATACCCCCGCCAGTATAAATATTTTCAAATTTGAGCGGGACTACAGCGCACCAGGAAGGGGCGGGGCTTAGCTGCACAGGTCACCAGCGCCATTTTATCTCCCCACAGCTGCTGCAGAGACACTGGCCCGGACCTCCTAGCGCCTTACAAGTAACAAGGGAGCACAGGCAATTTGGTGCTTTATATGTTATATTTACAGCGCCAGCAACATATATTATTTGTTTTGTAGTATATGGGCGCTGGGGTGTGAGCTGGCATACTCCCTCTGTGTTCTCTCTACTGGCTTCCCTGTGGGTCTGTCCCCTTTTCTTTGGCTGGTGTAAGTGTGGGTGTGTCGGTACTGTGTGTCGACATGTCTGAGGCTGAGTGTTCCTCCCCGGAGGAAGTTACAGGGGGCGCAGAAAAATATTTGGGAATGACTCCATCGGCACAGCCGACTGCTGATTGGGTGAATATGTTGAGTACACTACACTTGTAATATAATCGGGAGTGACTTCCCTTTCTTTAGAGGCTGCTGCTCGGTGAAACATCTCGTACCTAAAGCACCCGAGCACCCTTGGGTAACCTACTATGTTGAGTACACAGAATACAAATGTGGCATTATTGTCTAAGAGGTTGGATAAATCTGATTCTCAGACAAAAACATGGAGGAAATCCATAGAGGACACTTTGTCTCAGGTACAGACCACCTCAGGGTCACAAAAACGTTCATTTACCCAGATGGCAGATACAGATACCGACACAGACTCTGATTCCAGTGTCGATTTCAATGAGGCTACTTTACATCCAAAGGTAGTTAAGAGTATTCAGTACATGATTGTGGTTATTAAAGATGTTTTGCATATTTCTGAAGAGGCCCCTGTTCCAGAGACACGGTTTTGTTTATTTAAAGGGAAAAAACCTGAGGTGAAGTTTTCCCCCTCTCATGAACTGAACGCTCTTTGTGAAAAGGCTTGGGAGTCACCTGACAAAAGGTGGCAGATTCCCAAGAGAATTTTTATGGCATATCCTTTCCCCTCTGACGACAGGGAAAAATGGGAGTCATCTCCCAATGTGGACAAGGCTCTATCCCGATTGTCCAAGAAGGTGGCGCTTCCGTTTCCTGACACGGCTGCCCTCAAAGATCCAGCGGATCGCAAGCAGGAGACGACATTGAAGGCCATTTTCGTTACTACTGGTGCATTACTCAGACCTGCTGTGGCCTCGGCGTGGGTGAGTAGTGCTATTGCTAAGTGGGCTGATAATTTAGCTTCCTATATGGATACTCTTGATAAGGATAACACTCTTTTGACTCTTGGATATATCAAGGACGCTGCAGGTTACCTAAAGGATGCGGCGAGGGATATTGGCCTCTTGGGATCAAGAGCCAATGCCATGGCGGTCTCGGCCAGAAAGGCGCTGTGGATTCATCAATGGAATGCTGATGTCGACTCCAAGAAAGCTATGAAAGCTCTTCCTTTTAAAGGTAGTGTCTTGTTTGGTGATGGCCTTGCTGACCTGGTGTCTACCGCTACTGCGGGTAAGTCGACTTTTCTTCCTTATGTTACCACACAACAGAAAAAGGCGCCCCATTATCAGATGCAGTCCTTTCGTCCTAATAAATACAAGAAAGGAAAGGGCTCGTCCTTCCTCGCTTCAAAGGATAGAGGAAGGGGAAAGAGGTCACCTGCCGTGTCTGGCACCCAGGACCAAAAGTCCTCCCCCGCCTCTACCAAGTCCACCGCATGACGCTGGGGCTCCCCTGCAGGAGTCTGTGCCGGTGGGGGGCCATCTCCGATTCTTCAGTCAGGTCTGGTTTCAATCGGCCCTGGATCCTTGGGTCTTAGACATAGTGTCCAAGGGTACAAACTGGAGTTTCAGGAGATGCCCCCCCCCCCCCGCCACTTTTTCAAGTCGGCCTTGCCAGTTTTTCTTCCAGAAAGGGTAGTAGTAAATGCTGCGATACAAAAGCTGTGTCAACAGAGGGCCATTGTGCTGTTTCCCCCGTCCCAACGGGGGGAAGGGTTCTATTTGAGCCTCTTTGTCATGCCGAAGCCGGACGGCTCGGTCAGACCGATTCTGAACCTAAAATCCCTCAATCCATACTTGAAAACTTTCACGTTCAAGATGGAATCTCTTCGAGCTGTGATCTCCAGCCTAGAAGGGGGGATTTTATGGCGTCAGTCAACATAAAGGATGCCTACTTACACGTCCTGATATATCCTCCTCATCAGGCCTTCCTAAGATTTGCGGTGCAGGATTGTCATTACCAATTTCAGACGTTGCCGTTTGGGCTTTCCACGGCCCCGAGGGTTTTCACCAAGGTAATGGAGGAAATGATGGTACTCCTTCGCAAGCAAGGGGTCACAATTATCCCGTACTTGGATGATCTCCTGATATAGGTGAGATCAAAGGAACAGTTGTTAATAAATGTGGAACTCTCCCTGTCGGTTCTGCGACATCACGGTTGGATTCTAAATTTGCCAAAGTCTCAGTTGATCCCGACAACTCGGCTGCCCTTCCTGGGCATGATCCTAGACACGAAACAACAGAGTGTTTCTTCCGGTGGACAAAGCTCTGGAAATACAGACCATGGTCAAGGTGCTTCTGAGACCGACAAGAGTGTCTATTCATCAATGCACTCGAGTGCTAGGGAAGATGGTTGTGGCTTACAAAGCCATTCCATTTTGCAGGTTTCATGCCCGGGTGTTTCAGTGGGATCTGCTGAACAAATGGTCCGGGTCTCACCTGCACATGCACCGGAAAATAAGTCTATCTTCCAGGGCCAAAATTTCTCTCCTGTGGTGGCTCCACGGTTCTCACCTTCTAGAGGGACGCCGATTCGGAATCCAGGACTGGGTCCTGCTGACCACAGATGCAAGTCTTCGAGGCTGGGGCGCAGTCACACAAAGAAAAAGTTTCCAGGGAAAATGGTCAAGCCAGGAATCTTGTCTCCACATAAATGTTCTCGAGTTAAGAGCCATTTACAATGGCCTCCTGCTAGCGAAGAACCTTCTTCAGGGTCTCCCTGTCCTGATCCAGTCGGACAACATAACAGCGGTGGCGTACATAAACGGGCGGAACAAGGAGCAGGGCGGCAATGGCGGAGGCCACAAGAATTCTGCGCTCGGCGGAAAAGCACGTGAGTTCTCTGTCAGCAGTCTTCCTCACGGACGTGGACAACTGGGAAGCAGACTTCCTCAGCAGACACGATCTCCATCCAGGAGAGTGGGCTCTTCATCAAGAGGTATTTACAGAAGTGACAAGGCATTGGGGAATTCCTCAAATAGACATGATGGCGTCTCGCCTCAACAAGAAGCTTCCAAAGTATTGTTCCAGGTCGAGGGACCCCCAAGCCAGTGCAGTGAACGCCCTGGTAACTCCGTGGGTGTTTCAGTCGGTGTATGTGTTCCCTCCGCTTCCTCTCATTCCATAGGTGTTGAGGATCATAAGACGAACAAGGGTTCAGGTAATAATCGTCATTCCAGATTGGCCACGGAGGGCCTGATGTCCGGATCTTCAGGAATTACTAGTAGAAGATCCTTGGCCGCTTCCTCTAAGGGAGGACCTTTTACTGCAGGGGCCCTGCGTGTTTCCAGACTTACCGCGGCTGCGTTTGATGGCGTGGAGGTTGAACGCCAAATCCTAGCTTGGAAAGGTATTCCCGGGGAGGTGATCCCCACTCTCCTTAAGGCTAGGAAGGAGGTCACGGCAAAACATTATCACCATATTTGAAGAAAGTATGTGTCGTGGTGTGAAACCAAAGCAGCTCCTGCGGAGGAGTTTCACTTGGGTCGTTTCCTCCACTTTTTGCAGGCAGGCGTGGATGCAGGCCTGAAATTGGGTTCCATCAAAGTGCAGATTTCAGCTTTATCTATTTTCTTTCAGAAAGAATTGTCCGTCCTCCCTGAGGTTCAGACTTTCGTGAAGGGAGTGCTGCATATCCATCCTCCATTTGTGCCACCCATGGCACTGTGGGATCTTGTAGTGGTGTTACAGTTTCTTATGTCTCACTGGTTTGAACCTTTGCGTAAGGTTGAGTTAAAGTTTCTCACTTGGAAAGTGGTCATGCTTTTGGCTTTGGCGTCTGCCAGACGAGTGTCCGAATTGGCGGCTTTGTCTCACAAGAGCCCATATTTGATTTTTCATGTGGATAGAGCGGAATTGAGGACTCGTCAACAATTTCTGCCAAAGGTGGTTTCTTCGTTTCACATAAATCAACCAGTTGTGGTACCTGTGGCTACGGATGCTGTGGCAGTCCCAAAATCTCTTGATGTCGTAAAAGCTTTGAAAATTTATGTCGCCAGAACGGCTCTTGTTAGGAAAACGGAGGCTCTGTTTGTCCTGTATGCTTCCAACAAGATTGGAAATCCTGCTTCCAAGCAGACTATTGCACGATGGATTTGTAATACGATTTAGCACTCTCATTCTTCGGCTGGCCTGCCTTTGCCGAAGTCAGTAAAGGCCCATTCTACCAGGAAGGTGGGATCTTCTTGGGCGGCTGCCCGAGGGGTCTCGGCACTTCAACTTTGCCGAGCAGCTACGTGGTTGGGTTCAAACACTTTTGCTAAGTTCTATAAGTTTGATACCCTGGCTGAGGAGGACCTCATGTTTGCTCAATCGGTGCTGCAGAGTCGTCCGCACTCTCCCGCCCGGTCTGGAGCTTTGGTATAGACCCCATGGTCCTTTTGGAGTCCCCAGCATCCTCTGGGACATAAGAGAAAATAGCATTTTAATACCTACCGGTAAATCCTTTTCTCCTAGTCCGTAGAGGATGCTGGGCGCCCATCCCAGTGCGGACTGTTCCTTGCAGTTGTATTGATACTGGTTATTTTCGGTTACACAAGGTTTGTGTATCAGTTATATTCAGCTTGTTGCTGTTGCTAGTTCATACTGTTAACTGGTATTCCTGCTGATCCAGTTGTACAGTGTGTTTGTGGTGTGAGCTGGCATGTCTCTTGCCCTTAGTTTAACAAAAATCCTTTCCTTGAAATGTCCGTCTCCCCTGGGCACAGTTCCTATAACTGAGGTCTGGAGGAGGGGCATAGAGGGAGGAGCTATTTCACACCCAGTCAAAGTCTTTTTAGTGTGCCCATGTCTCCTGCGGATCCCGTCTATACCCCATGGTCCTTTTGGAGTCCCCAGCATCCTCTACGGACTAGGAGAAAAGGATTTACCGGTAGGTATTAAAATCCTATTTTTTTAAGTACATTTGGACAGATCACATTTCCCATTATACTGTAAGTATGGGAACTGTGTTCTTGTTGCTAACCCCCCCCCCCCCAACCCCCCCTCAAAAAAAAATGCTCCAAAAGCCCTTTAATACATTCAAGTGATACTAAAATAGTGTGAATGGGTGTGAAAACACCCTTTTACACATTAATTTCATAAAAAAAGTTCTTAAATCTATTAGTCTATTTTGGGTGACTTTTTCCCTCTGTGCTTGAGCCTTTTTTATTGGAACTGTTATCAACAGGGCCGAAACTAGGATTTTCGGCACCCGGGGCAAGGCAATAATGTAGCGCCCCCCCCCCCCCCCCAAAAATAAATAAATAAATAAATATATATATATATATATATATATATATATATATATATATATATATATATATATATATATATATATATATACATAATTATACTATAGAAATTTAAAAAAATTAAATAAAAATATTAAAATAAAATTGAAATACATATATATGTAAAAATTAAAAATTATATATATATATATATATATATATATATATGGAATAGGAAAAAGATCTTGTGGGAGCCAATCAGCCTTCAAGATAACAATATTAAAAAATAATTTTTTATTTATACACAAACAAAAGGTCTTTATAACCTAAAAGTTTGTCCTAGGTACAAATATCTAAAAGTTCAATAAAACAATTAAACAATCTTATACATAGTTGTGAGGAATTTACAGTCAGGTGATCAGTCAGAACTTGTAGGAGACGTGCATCCAATCAGGTGCTTGTATTATAGCTTTGTTAGCTCAATAGTGAACTTTTAGATATTTGTACCTAGGACAAACTTTTAGGTTATAAAGACCTTTTGTTTGTGTATAAATAAAAAATTATTTTTTAATATTGTTATCTTGAAGGCTGATTGGCTCCCACAAGATCCTTTTCCTATTCCATACCTATTCTAGATACCTTAACTGACAGAGGGTATTTCTTGTTGGTTAGAGACAAGTGGTACAGCGCAAAAAGAAGGGTTACCTTTTTGTTTTTATATATATATATATATATATATATATATATATATATATATGTGTGTCTATATGTGTATATATATATATATATATATAGATATATATAATTACACAGCACGGAATGGCACTCCCATATAACCAGAGATGCAGCTTGCTCCGGTGCCCTGCGTCAGTCGCAGCTGAAGAATATGCACAAAAGAAGGCCGGCACTCATAGAGACTTTTAAACAAGACAAAGATGCAGTATCTTAAGATACTGCATCTTTGTCTTGTTTAAAAGTATCTATGAGTGCCGGCAATCTTTTGTGCATATATATATATACAGTATATACACACGAGGTGGAAGCAACGGCACCCCTCCTATATCAGTCGGCAATGCTCAGGTACCATCTGGAAAATGTAGTTGTAAACAAAAGTCCTCCAACAAACAGCAGCACTCTGAGACTTGATTTGTCAATCAATCACAATAAAGTGCATTTAATAAATCATCCTGTGAGCCAACGTTTCGGGGCCAATAACGCCCCTTTGTCAAGGTGATGATTTATTAAATGCTAGGGATGTGCACTTGCAATTTTTCGGGTTTTGTGTTTTGGTTTTGGGTTCGGTTCCGCGGCCGTGTTTTGGGTTCGACCGTGTTTTGGCAAAACCTCACCGAATTTTTTTTGTCGGATTCGGGTGTGTTTTGGATTCGGGTGTTTTTTTCAAAAAACCCTAAAAAACAGCTTAAATCATAGAATTTGGGGGTCATTTTGATCCCAAAGTATTATTAACCTCAAAAACCATAATTTCCACTCATTTTCAGTCTATTCTGAATACCTCACACCTCACAATATTATTTTTAGTCCTAAAATTTGCACCGAGGTCGCTGGATGACTAAGCTAAGCGACCCTAGTGGCCGACACAAACACCTGGCCCATCTAGGAGTGTCACTGCAGTGTCACGCAGGATGGCCCTTCCAAAAAACACTCCCCAAACAGCACATGACGCAAAGAAGAAAAAAAGAGGCGCAATGAGGTAGCTGTGTGAGTAAGCTAAGCGACCCTAGTGGCCGACACAAACACCTGGCCCATCTAGGAGTGGCACTGCAGTGTCACGCAGGATGGCCCTTCCAAAAAATACTCCCCAAACAGCACATGACGCAAAGAAGAAAAAAAGAGGCGCAATGAGGTAGCTGTGTGAGTAAGATAAGCGACCCTAGTGGCCGACACAAACACCTGGCCCATCTAGGAGTGGCACTGCAGTGTCACGCAGGATGGCCCTTCCAAAAAACACTCCCCAAACAGCACATGACGCAAATAAAAATGAAAGAAAAAAGAGGTGCAAGATGGAATTGTCCTTGGGCCCTCCCACCCACCCTTATGTTGTATAAACAGGACATGCACACTTTAACCAACCCATCATTTCAGTGACAGGGTCTGCCACACGACTGTGACTGAAATGACGGGTTGGTTTGGACCCCCACCGAAAAAGAAGCAATTAATCTCTCCTTGCACAAACTGGCTCTACAGAGGCAAGATGTCCACCTCATCATCATCCTCAGATATATCACCGTGTACATCCCGCTCCTCACAGATTATCCATTCGTCCCCACTGAAATCCACCATCTCAGCTCCCTGTGTACTTTGTGGAGGCAATTGCTGCTGGTCAATGTCTCCACGGAGGAATTGATTATAATTCATTTTAATGAACATCATCTTCTCCACATTTTCTGGAAGTAACCTCGTACGCAGATTGCTGACAAGGTGAGCGGCGGCACTAAACACTCTTTCGGAGTACACACTTGTGGGAGGGCAACTTAGGTAGAATAAAGCCAGTTTGTGCAAGGGCCTCCAAATTGCCTCTTTTTCCTGCCAGTATAAGTACGGACTGTCTGACGTGCCTACTTGGATGCGGTCACTCATATAATCCTCCACCATTCTTTCAATGGTGACAGAATCATATGCAGTGACAGTAGACGACATGTCCGTAATCGTTGTCAGGTCCTTCAGTCCGGACCAGATGTCAGCATCAGCAGTCGCTCCAGACTGCCCTGCATCACCGCCAGCGGGTGGGCTCGGAATTCTGAGCCTTTTCCTCGCACCCCCAGTTGCGGGAGAATGTGAAGGAGGAGATGTTGACAGGTCGCGTTCCGCTTGACTTGACAATTTTGTCACCAGCAGGTCTTTGAACCCCAGCAGACTTGTGTCTGCCGGAAAGAGAGATCCAAGGTAGGTTTTAAATCTAGGATCGAGCACGGTGGCCAAAATGTAGTGCTCTGATTTCAACAGATTGACCACCCGTGAATCCTTGTTAAGCGAATTAAGGGCTCCATCCACAAGTCCCACATGCCTAGCGGAATCGCTCCCTTTTAGCTCCTCCTTCAATGCCTCCAGCTTCTTCTGCAAAAGCCTGATGAGGGGAATGACCTGACTCAGGCTGGCAGTGTCTGAACTGACTTCACGTGTGGCAAGTTCAAAAGGTTGCAGAACCTTGCACAACGTTGAAATCATTCTCCACTGCGCTTGAGACAGGTACATTCCACCTCCTATATCGTGCTCAATTGTATAGGCTTGAATGGCCTTTTGCTGCTCCTCCAACCTCTGAAGCATATAGAGGGTTGAATTCCACCTCGTTACCACTTCTTGCTTCAGATGATGGCAGGGCAGGTTCAGGCGTTTTTGGTGGTGCTCCAGTCTTCTGTACGTGGTGCCTGTACGCCGAAAGTGTCCCGCAATTCTTCTGGCCACCGACAGCATCTCTTGCACGCCCCTGTCATTTTTTAAAAAATTCTGCACCACCAAATTCAAGGTATGTGCAAAACATGGGACGTGCTGGAATTTGCCCATATTTAATGCACACACAATATTGCTGGCGTTGTCCGATGCCACAAATCCACAGGAGAGTCCAATTGGGGTAAGCCATTCCGCGATGATCTTCCTCAGTTGCCGTAAGAGGTTTTCAGCTGTGTGCATATTCTGGAAACCGGTGATACAAAGCGTAGCCTGCCTAGGAAAGAGTTGGCGTTTGCGAGATGCTGCTACTGGTGCCGCCGCTGCTGTTCTTGCGGCGGGAGTCCATACATCTACCCAGTGGGCTGTCACAGTCATATAGTCCTGACCCTGCCCTGCTCCACTTGTCCACATGTCCGTGGTTAAGTGGACATTGGGTACAACTGCATTTTTTAGGACACTGGTGAGTCTTTTTCTGACGTCCGTGTACATTCTCGGTATCGCCTGCCTAGAGAAGTGGAACCTAGATGGTATTTGGTAACGGGGGCACACTGCCTCGATAAATTGTCTAGTTCCCTGTGAACTAACGGCGGATACCGGACGCATGTCTAACACCAACATAGTTGTCAAGGCCTCAGTTATCCGCTTTGCAACAGGATGACTGCTGTGATATTTCATCTTCATCGCAAAGGACTGTTGGACAGTCAATTGCTTGGTGGAAGTAGTAAAAGTGGGCTTACGACTTCCCCTCTGGGATGACCATCGACTCCCAGCAGCAACAACAGCAGCGCCAGCAGCAGTAGGCGTTACACGCAAGGATGCATCGGAGGAATCCCAGGCAGGAGAGGACTCGTCAGAATTGCCAGTGACATGGCATGCAGGACTATTGGCATTCCTGGGGAAGGAGGAAATTGACACTGAGGGAGTTGGTGGGGTGGTTTGCGTGAGCTTGGTTACAAGAGGAAGGGATTTACTGGTCAGTGGACTGCTTCCGCTGTCGCCCAAAGTTTTTGAACTTGTCACTGACTTATTATGAATGCGCTGCAGGTGACGTATAAGGGTGGATGTTCCGAGGTGATTAACGTCCTTACCCCTACTTATTACAGCTTGACAAAGGCAACACACGTCTTGACAAATGTTGTCCGCATTTCTGTTGAAATACTTCCACACCGAAGAGCTGATTTTTTTGGTATTTTCACCAGGCATGTCAACGGCCCTATTCCTCCCACGGACAACAGGTGTCTCCCCGGGTGCCTGACTTAAACAAACCACCTCACCATCAGAATCCTCCTTGTCAATTTCCTCCCCAGCGCCAGCAACACCCATATCCTCCTCATCCTGGTGTACTTCAACACTGACATCTTCAATCTGACTATCAGGAACTGGTCTGCGGGTGCTCCTTCCAGCACTTGCAGGGGGCGTGCAAATGGTGGAAGGCGCATGCTCTTCACGTCCAGTGTTGGGAAGGTCAGGCATCGCAACCGACACAATTGGACTCTCCTTGTGGATTTGGGATTTCGAAGAACGCACAGTTCTTTGCGGTGCTTTTGCCAGCTTGAGTCTTTTCAGTTTTCTAGCGAGAGGCTGAGTGCTTCCATCCTCATGTGAAGCTGAACCACTAGCCATGAACATAGGCCAGGGCCTCAGCCGTTCCTTGCCTCTCCGTGTGGTAAATGGCATATTGGCAAGTTTACGCTTCTCCTCCGACAATTTTATTTTAGATTTTGAAGCCTTTTTTTACTGATATTTGGTGTTTTGGATTTGACATGCTCTGTACTATGACATTGGGCATCGGCCTTGGCAGACGACGTTGCTGGCATTTCATCGTCTCGGCCATGACTAGTGGCAGCAGCTTCAGCACGAGGTGGAAGTGGATCTTGATCTTTCCCTAATTTTGGAACCTCAACATTTTTGTTCTCCATATTTTAATAGGCACAACTAAAAGGCACCTCAGGTAAACAATGGAGATGGATGGATACTAGTATACTTATGGATGGACGAGCGACTGCCGACACAGAGGTAGCTACAGCCGTGGACTACCGTACTGTGTCTGCTGCTAATATAGACTGGATGATAATGAGATGAAATCAATATATATATATATATATATACAGCAGGTGGGTGCGGCACTCCAAAGAAGCAGACGTAAAACTTTATAAAGTGCAACGTTTCAATGCCATTTAATCAAGCATTTTCATCAGGATACTATAGTAGTATGTATAAAGAAGAAGAAAGAAAAAAAAAACCACGGGTAGGTGGTATACAATTATGGATGGACCAGCGACTGCCGACACAGAGGTAGCTACAGCCGTGGACTACCGTACTGTGTCTGCTGCTAATATAGACTGGATGATAATGAGATGAAATCAATATATATATATATAATATCACTAGTACTGCAGCCGGACAGGTATATATATTTATTATGTAATGACTGATGACGGACCTGCTGGACACTGTCAGCTCAGCAGCACCGCAGACTGCTACAGTAAGCTACTATAGTAGTATGTATAAAGAAGAAGAAAGAAAAAAAAAAACCACGGGTAGGTGGTATACAATTATGGATGGACCAGCGACTGTCGACACAGAGGTAGCTACAGCCGTGGACTACCGTACTGTGTCTGCTGCTAATATAGACTGGATGATAATGAGATGAAATCAATATATATATATATATATATATATATATATATATATAATATTACTAGTACTGCAGCCGGACAGGTATATATATTTATTATGTAATGACTGATGACGGACCTGCTGGACACTGTCAGCTCAGCAGCACCGCAGACTGCTACAGTAAGCTACTATAGTAGTATGTATAAAGAAGAAGAAATAAAAAAAAAACCACGGGTAGGTGGTATACAATTATGGATGGACCAGCGACTGCCGACACAGAGGTAGCTACAGCCGTGGACTACCGTACTGTGTCTGCTGCTAATATAGACTGGATGATAATGAGATGAAATCAATATATATATATATATATATATATATATATATATATATATATATATAATATCACTAGTACTGCAGCCGGACAGGTATATATATTTATTATGTAATGACTGATGACGGACCTGCTGGACACTGTCAGCTCAGCAGCACCGCAGACTGCTACAGTAAGCTACTATAGTAGTATGTATAAAGAAGAAGAAAGAAAAAAAAAAAACCACGGGTAGGTGGTATACAATTATGGATGGACCAGCGACTGCCGACACAGAGGTAGCTACAGCCGTGGACTACCGTACTGTGTCTGCTGCTAATATAGACTGGATGATAATGAGATGAAATCAATATATATATATATAATATCACTAGTACTGCAGCCGGACAGGTATATATATTTATTATGTAATGACTGATGACGGACCTGCTGGACACTGTCAGCTCAGCAGCACCGCAGACTGCTACAGTAAGCTACTATAGTAGTATGTATAAAGAAGAAGAAAGAAAAAAAAAAACCACGGGTAGGTGGTATACAATTATGGATGGACCAGCGACTGTCGACACAGAGGTAGCTACAGCCGTGGACTACCGTACTGTGTCTGCTGCTAATATAGACTGGATGATAATGAGATGAAATCAATATATATATATATATATATATAATATTACTAGTACTGCAGCCGGACAGGTATATATATTTATTATGTAATGACTGATGACGGACCTGCTGGACACTGTCAGCTCAGCAGCACCGCAGACTGCTACAGTAAGCTACTATAGTAGTATGTATAAAGAAGAAGAAAGAAAAAAAAAACCACGGGTAGGTGGTATACAATTATGGATGGACCAGCGACTGCCGACACAGAGGTAGCTACAGCCGTGGACTACCGTACTGTGTCTGCTGCTAATATAGACTGGATGATAATGAGATGAAATCAATATATATATATATATATATATATATATATATATATAATATCACTAGTACTGCAGCCGGACAGGTATATATATTTATTATGTAATGACTGATGACGGACCTGCTGGACACTGTCAGCTCAGCAGCACCACAGACTGCTACAGTAAGCTACTATAGTAGTATGTATAAAGAAGAAGAAAGAAAAAAAAAACCACGGGTAGGTGGTATACAATTATGGATGGACCAGCGACTGCCGACACAGAGGTAGCTACAGCCGTGGACTACCGTACTGTGTCTGCTGCTAATATAGACTGGATGATAATGAGATGAAATCAATATATATATATATAATATCACTAGTACTGCAGCCGGACAGGTATATATATTTATTATGTAATGACTGATGACGGACCTGCTGGACACTGTCAGCTCAGCAGCACCGCAGACTGCTGCAGTAAGCTACTATAGTAGTATGTATAAAGAAGAAGAAAGAAAAAAAAAAACCACGGGTAGGTGGTATACAATTATGGATGGACCAGCGACTGCCGACACAGAGGTAGCTACAGCCGTGGACTACCGTACTGTGTCTGCTGCTAATATAGACTGGATGATAATGAGATGAAATCAATATATATATATATATATATATATATATATATATATATAATATCACTAGTACTGCAGCCGGACAGGTATATATATTTATTATGTAATGACTGATGACGGACCTGCTGGACACAGTCAGCTCAGCAGCACCGCAGACTGCTACAGTAAGCTACTATAGTAGTATGTATAAAGAAGAAAGAAAAAAAAAAAAACCACGGGTAGGTGGTATACAATTATGGATGGACCAGCGACTGCCGACACAGAGGTAGCTACAGCCGTGGACTACCGTACTGTGTCTGCTGCTAATATAGACTGGATGATAATGAGATGAAATCAATATATATATATATAATATCACTAGTACTGCAGCCGGACAGGTATATATATTTATTATGTAATGACTGATGACGGACCTGCTGGACACTGTCAGCTCAGCAGCACCGCAGACTGCTACAGTAAGCTACTATAGTAGTATGTATAAAGAAGAAGAAAGGAAAAAAAAAAACCACGGGTAGGTGGTATACAATATTTATATATATATTATATACAATTATATAATATATATATATATATATATATATATTAAACTGGTGGTCAGGTCACTGGTCACACTATCAGCAACTTGCAAGTAGTACTCCTAAGCAGACAATCACAATATATATTATACTGGTGGTCAGTGTGGTCACAATGGCAGTGTGGCACTCTGGCAGCAAAAGTGTGCACTGTACGTTATATGTACTCCTGAGTCCTGCTCTCAGACTCTAACTGCTCCCCACTGTCAGTGTCTCCCCCACAAGTCAGATAATATACAGTCACACTATCTATCACTACAGCAAGTAACTAACTAGTACTCCTCCTAATGCTCCCCAAAATTACTACTGTGTCTCTCTCTACTGTCTCACTCTCTTCTCTATAAACGGAGAGGACGCCAGCCACGTCCTCTCCCTATGAATCTCAATGCACGTGTGAAAATGGCGGCGACGCGCGGCTCCTTATATAGAATCCGAGTCTCGCTATTGAATCCAAGCCTCGCGAGAATCCGACAGCGGGATGATGACGTTCGGGCGCGCTCGGGTTAACCGAGCAAGGCGGGAAGATCCGAGTCGCTCGGCCCCGTGTAAAAAAAACATGAAGTTCGGGCGGGTTCGGATTCCGAGGAACCGAACCCGCTCATCCCTATTAAATGCTCTTTATTGTGATTCATAGTTTGACAAATCAAGTCTCAGAGTGCTGCTGCTTGTTGGAGGACGTTATATGTATGTATGTATGTGTATATATATATAGAGATTGTTATGGAGGCGGCACTCAAAGACTTGCACAAATAGTGCAAGTCTTTGAGTGCCGCCTCCATAACAATCTCTACATACATGTGGGCATGCCCCACAGGGAAGGCACCTGAGCAAGCTGTGCATAGCAGGAGTGCCGGAGCCGAGCAGCTGTGTATATATATATATATATATATATATATATATATATATATATACACACACATATACTATATATACATATATTGTAAAGCCTACTGCACTTCCTGCCCACCCCCCCCTCACAATGCCCACTTGCCTCAGCACAAAGTGGGGGAAGCGATTCACTTGTTCCTTGCTCTTTGCTCTCCAGCTTCCCTCCGGAGGAGTCAGGCAGCCGGGCAGGAGAATGTGCGGAGGTGCTGACAAGCAGGAGGGCAGAGAGAGGCTCCGGAGTCCGACGGCCACACATGCAGAGGGATATGGTACAGCAGCGGCGGGAACAGTGTCATACGCGGCTGCCGCTGCAGGAGGTGATCGCGGCAGGGAGGTGGGGAGGAGCAACTGGGTGAGAGAGCAATTGCAGGGGATGGGCGTTAAGGAGCAGCATTTGTAGGAGCCAGGCAGCGTTTGCCGCGCCCCCCTGAACTCCTTCGCCCGGGGCACGTGACCCCTTAGCCCCCCCCAACGGCCATGTTATCAAGATCACGCTTTCTTTTTATACAACACTTGAAATCCCTTTTTCTGTAATGCAGTTTGTAGAGGCCTCCTTGCATGATATGCATGGACTATGGGGGTCATTCAGATCCGATCACTACTGTGCGTTTTCGCACAGCAGCGATTGTGTCTGAACTGCGCATGTGCCTGTGCCGCAGTGCACCGGCGCATGTCAGGCAGCTGACAGCTGTCTTAGGCTAGCGATCGCCTCTTCCTGATTGACAGTCAGAGATGGTCGCTGACCATTGAGGGGTGGGCCACAGCGGCTGCGTAATGTCACACTCAGCTGCTGCGACCCATGCAGCGACGAGTAACTCCTGCCAGCGCGCAGTAGCTGCACTGGCTGGGAGTTACTCCTACAGTATAAAAGTGCTTTTGTACTTCTGAGATGGGGTAGGGCCTGACATGCGGGATGTCCCCCCGCATGTCAGTGTGCCTGATCGTAGCTGTGCTAAATTTAGCACCGCTACGATCAACTCTGAATCACCCCTATGACAGAATCTTCTATGGCATGGGTCTTTAACCTGTGGAACTACACAACTAAGGGGGTAATTTAGACCTGATCATAGCAGCAAATTTGTTAGCAGTTGGGCAAAACCATGTGCACTGCAGGGGGGGCAGATATATCAGGTGCAGAGAGAGTTAGATTTGGGTGGAGTGTGTACAAACTGAAATCTAAATTGCAGTGTAAAAATAAAGCAGCCAGTATATACCCTGCACAGAAACAAAATAACCCACCCAAATCTAACTCTCTCTGCACATGTTACATCTGCCACACCTGCAGTGCACATGGGGGGTCATTCAAAGTTGATCAGAGCTGTGCTAAATTTAGCACAGCTACGATCATTCACAATGACATGCGGGGTGCAAAGGCATAGCACAGCGGCGATGCCTTTGCACTTCAAGAGTAGCTCCCGGCCAGCGCAGCTTTAGCGTGCTGGCCATGAAACAACTCATCGCTACCTGGCCGGCAGCGGCTGCGTGTGATGCCACGCAGCCGCTGCGGCCCACCTCCCATTCGGTCTGGACACGCCTGCGTTGGCCGGACCGCTCCCACACAACGGCAGCCAAACGCCGCCGTTCCGCCCCCTCCCACCCAGCGATTGCCTCTGCCTGTCAATCAGGCAGAGGCAATCGCTGCCCTGCTATGGCCTTCGCCCATCTGGCATGCACCGGTGCACTACGGCGCGGCGCATGCGCAGTAGGGACCCGTTAGTTCGGCTACGACAAAAAGCAGGGAGCGAATGGGTCAGAATGACCCCTATGGTTTTGGCCAACTGCTAACTAATTTGCTGCTAGGATCAGGTCTGAATTACCCCCTAAGATCCAAGCATGCCCTGCCTCAATTTTAGCATGCCTGAATAGCAAAACTGTGGCAGGGCATGCTGGGATGTGTAGTTCCAGCTGGCACTGGTAACTCTTAAGCTGGGTTCAAACTGGAGAATACTATATATTGGCTGTTCAATCGAATGGCTGATTTATTGTTTAATGATTGGCAGGTGTGTACAAATGATATGTCTATGAATGACATCATTCACAGACATATAGCATTAGCCCTGAAGTATAGCTGTTGCAAAATATACAGTATATGCAGATGTATTGGTGCATCTAGCTGTCAGTATGGCATACTTGCCTACCTGACCCTCTCCATGAGGGAGAAAATGCTCTGTTCCTGGACTTTCCTGGTAATGTATGATTGGCATCACCTGTGGTGAGCTAGTTAATTGATAAGAAAGGTGTTTCACCACAGGTGATGGCAATCATACATTACCAGGAAAGTCCAGGAACAGAGTATTTTCTCCCTCATGGAGAGGGTCAGGTAGGAAAGTATGCAGTATGGCTGACCTGCTAAGCCCATGATATGTCGGCCATTATACCTGTCATTAGATGGGCTGGATTCCCTAGAAGATCCGGGAAGGGGGGGGGGGGGGCATAATTATGCTAACCTGTATTGCAGACATTGTGGGGGTGTCAGCATGGGATTGGAACTGCTGTAAACACTGCTGGTGAGTTGAAGCAATGATAATACTCATGTGCTGCTGTGACTCATACTGTAAGGGCTGCTCTGATGGGTGACCCCATGAGGCAGCTTGGTCTAAAGACACTGTGATTCTGTCCTGACATTAAAAACCCTATGTGCTGGTGTCTGGACTGCATCTGTGCCATATCTCTTCCCTTGTGATACTTTGACAGATGCAAAGTGCTCTCTGCTGAAGTACTAACTCCCTTACTGCCAGAGCCGGCCGAGATTCTCAACATACTGTGCATAGGGGGTCATTCCGAGTTGTTCGCTCATTATTTTTTTGTCGCAACGGAGCGAATAGTCGCTAATGCGCATGCGCAATGTCCGCAGTGCGACTGCGCCAAGTAAATTTGCTATGCAGTTAGGAATTTTTCTCACGGCATTACGAGGTTTTTTCTTCGTTCTGGTGATCGTAATGTGATTGACAGGAAGTGGGTGTTTCTGGGCGGAGACAGGCCGTTTTATGGGAGTGTGTGAAAAAACGCTACCGTTTCTGGGAAAAACGCGGGAGTGGCTGGAGAAACGGAGGAGTGTCTGGGCGAACGCTGGGTGTGTTTGTGACGTCAAACCAGGAACGACAAGCACTGAACTGATCGCAGATGCCGAGTAAGTCTGGAGCTACTCAGAAACTGCTAAGAAGTGTCTATTCGCAATTCTGCTAATCTTTCGTTCGCAATTTTAATATGCTAAGATTCACTCCCAGTAGGCGGCGGCTTAGCGTGTGCAAAGCTGCTAATAGCAGCTTGCGAGCGAACAACTCGGAATGACCCCCATACTGTATACATGCCCAATGCATACATACATGCAGCATGCATAGCCACAGCACTGATGCCCACAGCACACATACATGCTGCACATATGCCCACTGTATACATATGGTACATGCAGCACAGATGGGCATGTATACATACAAAGTGCATACATACCCACTGTGCACATACAGTACATACTGCACATATTTTTTTATTTATAGCAATCCCAAACAAATTCCAAAAAATATTCACTAATAACCCATGTTAGATATGATCGTGCAGTATGCTGAAAAGCCAGCTGACCACACTAATCAACTAAGACAGGCTGATTCAAATTTGTCTACCCACTGAGGCAGGGCAGTTGGATCTACCGGGTGCTGTGAGCATCGCAGAGGAGAGGTGCTGGTGCTGTGACCATTGGGTGAAGAGCGGGTGTATCTGACCCCTAGGGTGGGTTGGTGGGTGTCTGGTGCAGATGCTGTAAGCATTGGGAGCCCTGTTCAGCAGGAACCCTGACCTGGCCTGCGTGAACAGTTATCTAATGGAGCATTCAGAAAGAGCATGGCTACGGGAGCCCAGGCTAGTGTGAGACCTAGACATTGAGAGCTCCTACCAGATGGAGCCATGTACAGAGGGAGTCTGACCACTGAGAGTCAACACCTGTGGGTGCCTTGGCCAGCATGTGCCCTGAGGGGTTTTGTGGAGGTAAGTCAGTTCTGTGTGCTAGTTACATATAGTTATATATTAGTTATATATTGTCTACTCAGTAACATGAAGGATTGCAGGAAATGGAGGGAGTGAGACAGTGGGAGACGAAGGGATTGAGACAGTGGTAGATGGAGGGAGGGAAAGAGAGACAACGGGAGATGGAGGTAGTGAAAGTGAGACAACGGGAGATGGAGGTAGTGAAAGTGAGACAGTGGGAAACAGAAGGAGTGAGGAAGAGACAGTTGGAGATGGAAGGATTGAAAGAGACAGTGGAAGACAGAGGGAGTAAGAGAGACAGTGGGAAAGAACACAAAAAAGCCTAATTCCTTCACCTGTGTGCTCTTTAGAAGGCCAATCCATTGTGCAAATTTCAGTAAGATTTGGCACATTTCATGACAACGATCTATCAGTGTTTACTGATGGATGATTTGGCTAATGTCCTCAACAAAAGATATATCTGCAGGTGGCAGTGGTGGTTGGCCAGTGTGTATGAAAAACCACCATCTGCAGATCAAGCAATCTGCAGATAGATCTTTAGGTAACCAGAATGGTAACTGTCTTCATCAAACTCACAACCATGTTTGATACTATGTATGCTCTGATTAGTAGTTTTGCATCTTGTCTACTGAGACTGGTGATTTTGTCTACAGAGTGAGATAATATTTTCATCACTCAGTGGGATATATACTGTAATAGACTATGCTAGGAGTGGTCAGACGTATATAGCTAGAGATCTACTCCAAAAGCTTAAAAGCTTTCACGATCTACTAAAGTGGTCTGTGCCAAAAAAGGACGATGGCATACCATAAATAAGGTATGGCCTCGCTACACACGGTACATACAGGGGGTCATTCCGACCCGATCGCACGCTGCGCTTCCTTGCAGCCATGTGATCTGGTTGGAACTGTCCATGTGCAGCCGTCGCATTGCGCAGGCACATCATTGTCCTGCGATGGGCGTTGCCAGGCAGCGATGCTGCTAGCAAAGAAAGCAGTTGCAGAGGTGACCGCAAGAAGATTGACAGGAGGAAGGCGGAACGGGGCGGCAACTCACCGTTTTTGGCGAATGCTGAGTCTAGCACAGGCATGTCCAGGCGTTTGGAGGGCAGATGTCTGACATCAATTCCGGGACCTGCATCGCTGGATCGATCACACAGGGTAAGTAACTCTTACGCTGGTATTCTTTTACAGGAAACTTTTTTTTTGCATAGCAGGTCTGCAGAAGCGTTCGCAGCCCTGCTATGCAGAAATACACTCCCCCCATAGGTGGCGTCTAGTTGATAGCACGGGCAGCAAAAAGTTGCTACGTGTGATCGACTCTGAATGACCCCCACAGTACATTAGCTTCCACAGTTAAACACAATGGACCTCACAGTAAAACAGATTGGCCCACACAGGGTAAAAAACAGACAAACATACAAATAGTCATTCCTCCCCCCCCAAAAAAAAAAAACATTGACCTTCACAAAAAAACAAAAGGATTATCCCCCACAAAAAATAAAAACATACATTAAATTGCCCTAACTGCCACCTCCATATAGACTGACCTGACCTCAGAGACGGTCGCTGTTTCCCAAAAATGTAGAAGTGTCTGATCCATTTTGGGGGAATGACAAGGCCAAAATCTTTATCAGAAGATGGAGAATTTGTGGCTTCTTTTTGGATCTGTTGCAGCTTGCTTACTTGAACCCATGGGCTATGTAGCCATCTGATAGTCATCTGATAGTGTCGCTGGTGATCCGTTGTTGCGTCATAGGATCACTAATGCAAGCAGGAAGCGTCTAGGTATATTGGGGGTCATTCCGAGTTGTTCGCTCGTTGCCGATTTTCGCTATATTGCGATTAGTCGCTTACTGCGCTTGCGCAAGGTTCGCAGACGCATGCGCTTAGTTATGTTACTCAAAAGTTAGGTATTTTACTCACGGCATAACGAGGATTTTTCATTGTACTGGTGATCGTACTGTGATTGACAGGAAGTGGGTGTTTCTGGGCGGAAACTGGCTGTTTTCTGGGCGTGTGCGAAAAAACGCTGGCGTTTCTGGGAAAAACGCAAGAGTGTCTGAAGAAATGGGGGAGTGTCTGGGCGAACGCTGGGTGTGTTTGTGACGTCAAACCAGGAACGAAACTGACTGAACTGATCGCAATGGCTGAGTAAGTCTGGAGCTACTCAGAAACTGCTTAGAATTTTCTATTCGCAATTCTGCTAATCTTTCGTTCGCAATTCTGCTATGCTAAGATACACTCCCAGAGGGCGGCGGCTTAGCGTGTGCAATACTGCTAAAAGCAGCTAGCGAGCGAACAACTCGGAATGAGGGCCATCAAGCGCATCCTGCTGCGTTAACATATTCCATGTAAAGCAGCAGCAATAGCCCCTCCAACTACACCTGAATCAGGCCCATTTTGTCCTTATCCCATACCATTCTTCCTGTTTTACTAATAGACCTGACAACCTCAATCATATTGCTTTTAATTGGAAAGACATGGCATTGTACTGAATATTTTTTAAAAATAAAGTAAATATTTTTTTTTCTTTGAATTCAAAGTTTCTGTTTTACTTTGTTCCTGACATAACGCAAACCTACACTCTTGTGGGTAAACTTTTTTTTCTTTAAAATAAATTGGAAGTTAAAGAAAAGTTGAATATGTCCTTTGTATGTCATTTTAAAGAACTATGATTTTGTAATAGTGCTCACAGGATAAAACGTCATGTCAACCATTTTAGAAAAACATTCTTTCATTACTTTTGACATCTTTAAATATTTTTTTATATATTTAGGGTTATTTGACTTTTGCAAAAGACTTAAAACTAAACACAAAAAGACAGGCTTTAGCCTTGACTTCAAAGACAGGAAAATGACATTGCAGCACTTACTATCCATTTTAACTGTCTTAACTGTCACACAATCAAGGCTTTTGGTTTCTAGAAGTCAAAGCATATGCATTTTTGCTATGTTAAATATGTCAGTATCACTATTGTTCTGAATTTCCCATAACACAATAAATAATTCTCATTCAGTAAAGCTTAGGACATGGATATTTCTTATAACTAAATTGGTTTATTTTCTCATTTCTAAACTGTAACTTACTTAAGAGCCTGGATCTAATTAGTAATGTTATTATTTCCTGTGTATGGGTGTCATTCAGGTGTGAACGCAAAGCTGGTTGTAAGCATATCGAGCAATGTTTTTGCACTGTGCATGATTATGAGCTACAGTGTGCGCGTGCAGCGAGTGCTGTCACAGCAAGATTTTAGTCGCAAACAGGAAGTCACTTTCTACTGAAGAGGCCTATGCATCCCGGTAGAGCAGATCAGCCTGCATGACTCCAAAGGTACTCAGGCTCTGCATGGTGAGTCAATGTGCAATGATGTTACGGATATTTCTGCAATCATGCAGTGCCGTACGCAAAAGATGTGATCACAGTGGGCATCCTTTTGCATGAGTTAGCCTCTGCCCATATTAGTATATCAGACTTGCATACTACAAATCATTGCAACAGGAATGATCCCTATGAATGTTTTGGGGTCACTGCACCATTACATGAGATGAGGATTTATTTATCTTTATTTTACTTTCAGTAGGGGTCTGTACTTGTATGTAATTATCATGAAATTCAATATCAGTGCTATTTTATTAGAGATGCTCAGGTCTTGTTCTCCAGGAAAACAGGCCCTCCCGAGCTTTGCAATCCAAACCGGGATCCGAGTTCGTCTTAGGTTTTCCCACCTGACTTGGATCCTAAAATGTGGCAAAATGTCATCCTCTCGCTGTCGGATTCTCGAGGGTTTTGGATTTTATAAAGGTCCCCGGCAATTGCGCCATCTTCACTCTGGCTGTGGAGCTTGTATTGAACGAACGTGTCCGTGAGGTGTCCAGGGGTGCTGCGTTGTCCATCCAGGATTGCTGCTGTGTTTCCATTAAGGGGATGGGGCTTCTGTAACTTTTAAGGGTACTCTATCCATCCATAAAGTGGCTGTTGTGTTCTCCACCAAAGGGTGCTCTGTCAATCTAGGGGTGCTCTGCCCCAGTTTAAATAAAATACAAGCTAAATATATAATTAAAAATAGGTATAATTTTTGTGATATACTCCACTGTACTATATTATTATTGTACTATATTATTATTTTTCTGTGACACTGCTGGTCAAGCCGCAGTGTATAATCATACACATATTGCGACACTGTAGGTGGTCCATGCTTTATTGTACATAAAGGGGTGCTGTGTCAATATGTCAAGGGTCTGCTGTGTCCTCCAGGGGTGCTCTGTAAATCTAGGGGTGCTCTGCCCCAGTTCAAACAAAAGTTATATAAAACATTTTTTGGTGATATACCCCAGTGTACTATACTATTGTTTTTCTGTGACACTGCCAGTCATACCGCAGTGTATAATCATACACATATTATGACACTGTAGTTAGCACCTCTTTACGTGCAACAAAGCACAGACTATGTCCATCTGTCAAAGGGCTGCTGTTTCCTCCAGGGGTGCCAAGCCCCAGTTTAAACAAAATACAAGCTAAATATATAATAATAATATATATATATAATAATATATATATATAATAATATATATATATATATATATATATATATATATATATATATATGTGTGTGTGTGTATAATATATCTTATTTTTGTATTATTTTATTTTTTATTTTTTTGGGGGTGATATACCCCAGTGTACTATACTAGTATTTTTCTATGACAGTGCCGGTCACAGTGCAGTGTATAATCATACATGTATTGTGACACTGTAGGTAGTCCATGCTATGTTGTACATAAAGAAGTGCTGTGTCCATCTGGCAATGGGCTGCTGTGTCCTCCAGGGGTGCTCTATCAATCTAGGGGTGTTCTGCCCCAGTTTAAACAAAAGTAAAGCTAATATATAAGTAGTAAAAAAATATTATTATTTAGTGATATACAACAATGTATGTACTTTTAACTACTAGTACATAGATTAATAAGTTTCCAAATGGAAAGCAAGAAGAAAATGTTGTTGGTAGTATAAAAATACCTGCAGTACATGGTATTCCAAGGTCTCCCATCCAAGTACTAACCAGGCCCAACACTGCTTAGCTTCTAAGATCAGATGAGATTGGGCATGTCCAGTGTGGTGTGGCTATAGGGGAGCTTTGTTGTTTCTGTTAGAGCTCTTCTACATCTAACTACTGGTACATAAATGAATAAGTTTCAAAATGAAATGTATCACCCGAGAACGGTGTTGGTAGTATAAAAATAAATACAGAACCTGATTTTCCAGGTGGTTTCCCATCCAAGTACTAACCAGAAGTAACACTTTCAAGATCAGATAAGATTTGGCATGTCAGATGTGGTGTGGCTGTAGGTAAGCTTTGTGGTTTCTGTTAGAGCTCTTCTACTTCTAATTACTGGTACATAAATGAATAAGTTTCAAAATAGAATGCATCAAGAGAACGTTGTTGGTAGTATAAAAATACCTAAAGCACCTGAGATTCCCAGTTGGCCTCCCATTCGAGTACTAAAAAGGTCCAACACTGCTTACTTAGTGTCCAAAATCAGATGATATGGGGCATGTGCAGTGTAGTGTGTCTGCAGATGACCTCAGCAGTTTCTGTTAGAGCTCTTCTACATCTAACTACAGGTACCTAAATGAATAAGTTTCAAAATGGAAACTTACAAGAAAATATGTTGTTGGTAATTTAAAATTACCTGCAGCACATGGTATTCCTAGATGGTCTCCCATCCAAGTACTAACTAGGCACAACACTGCTTAGCTTCCAAGATCAGATGATATCGGGAATGTCCAGTGTGGTGTGGCTGTAGATGAGCTCTGCAGTTTCTGTTAGAGCTCTTCTACATTGAACTACTGGTACATAAATGAATAAGTCTCAAAATGGAATGCATCAGGAGAATGTTGTTGGTAGTATAAAAATATTTACAGCACCTGGTATTCCCAGGTGGTGTGTCTCATCCAAATATTAACCAGGCCCAACACTGCTTAGCTTCCATGATCAGATGAGATTGGGCATGTCCAGTGTGGTTTAGCTTTGTGGTTTCTGTTAGAGAGCTACTACTTCTAACTACTGGTACATTAATGAATACGTTTTAAAATCGAATGCAACAAAATAATGTTTTTGGTAGTATAAAAAATACCTGCTTCACCTTGCATTCCCAGGTGGTCTCCTAACCAAACAGTAAGCAGGCCCAACACTGCTTAGCTTCCAAGAACAGATGAGATTTGGTATGTCCAGTGTGGTGTAGCTGCAGATGAGTTTTGCAGTTTCTGTTAGAGCTCTTCTACTTCTAACTACTGGTACATAAATGAATAAATTTCAAAATGGAATGCATGAAGAGAACATTGTTGATAGTATAAAAATACCTACAGCACCTGGTATTCCCAGGTAGTCTTCCATCCAAGTACTAACCAGGCCCAACACTGCTTGGTTTCCAATATCAGACAAGATTGGGCATGTCCAGTGTGGTGTGGCTGTAGGTAAGCTTTGTTGTTTCTGTTAGAGCTCTTCTACTTCTAGCTACTGTTACATAAATGATTGAGTTTCAAAATGTAATGCATCAAGAGTATATTGTTGGTAGTATAAAAATACCTTCATCACCTGGTATTCCTACGTGGTTTCCCATCCAAGTTCTAACCCTGCCAAACACTGCTTAGCTTCTAAGATCAAATGAGATTGGGCATGTCCAGTGAGGTGTGGGTGTATACCAGCTTTGGGATTTCTGTTAGAGCTCTTCTTCTAATTACTGGTACATTAATGAATATGTTTCAATATTCAATGCATCAAGAGTATATTGTTGGTAGTATAAAAATACCTACAGCATCTCGTATTCCTAGGTGGTCTCCAATCCAAGTTCTAACCAGTCCCAACACTGCTTAGCGTCCAAGAGTAAATATGATTGGGCATGCACAGTGTGGTAGGTCTGTAGGAGAGCTTTGTGGTTTCTGTTAGAGCTCTTCTATTTCTAACTACTGGTACATAAATGAATAAGTTTCAAATTAAAATGCATCAAGAGTATATTGTTGGTAGTATATAAATACCTACATCATCTTGTATTCCTAGGAGGTCTCCAATCCAAGTTCTAACCAGGCCCAGCACTGCTTAGCATCCAAGAGTAGATGAGATTGGGCATGTAACAGTGTGGTGTGGCTGTAGAAGAGCTTTGGAGATTCACTTAGGGCTATTCTACTTCTAAATACTGGTACATAAATGAATACATATCAAAATGTAATGCATCAAGAGATTGTTGATGGTAGTATAAAAATACCTGCAGTACCTGGTATTACCAGGTGGTCTCCCATCCAAGTACTAACCAGGCACAACACTGCTTAACTCCAAGATCAGATGAGATTGGGCATGTTCAGTGTGGTGTGGGTGTATACTAGCGTTGGGGTTTCTATTAGAGCTCTTCTAATGCTAACTACTGGTACATAAATAAATAAGTTTCAATTTTGAATGCATCAAGACAACGTTGTTGGTAGTATAAAAATACCTACAGAACCTGGTATTCCCAGGTGGTCTTCCACACAAATTTTAACCAGGCCCAACACTGCTTAGCTTCCAAGATCAGCTGAGATTGGGCATGTACAGTGTGGTGTGTCTGTAGGTTAGCTTTCTGGTGTCTGTTAGAGCGCTTCTACTTCTAACTACAGGTACATAAATTAATCAATTCCAAAATTGAATGCATCAAGAGAACATGTTTAGTAGTATACAAATACCTGCAGCACCCAGTACTCCAAGGTGGTCTTCCAACCAAGTGCTAACCAGACCCAACACTGCTTAGCTTCTGAGATCAGATGAGATGGGTATTGTTAGGATTACTAGGTTTCTCTGTGTGTGCATACCTGAAATGAGGTCAGCTGAAGCCAGGTGAAAATTAAAACAAGGTTTATTGTAGAAAAGAACCAGTAAAATATCAGCATACAGAAACTGGATCCTTGATTAACATGGAACAGAACACAATATTCTCAGATAATTGTAATGGCTTGTTATAGAAACAGGGAGGATGATTATGCTCGAATATAGGTATAGTCCAGGTTAATTACAGAGGTGAAATAAACATGAAGAAATCCGGGTTTAAACAAAGCAGGGGGAAAATAACATACCAAAATGTAGTAATCGGGCAGGGGTGGAAACAGACTACAAATAATAATACAGGAATGCAGATGTTGATCCAGCAGGAAATGTCTCCAAGATGTAGGTATGGCAGAAGCAGGACAGGATAACTGGAGAGAGCCTAGTCACACTCCAGACGGAACCACAATGATCTGCACATGAATGCTGGTGTGCTGGAGCTAAATAGCAGCACAAGGTGTTGGCCACAGCTGCTCACAATCAGGTAATCAACCTGCAGGGACAGAGTGTACAACTGCCATTCAGACCTAAGGCAGTAAGTGAGACCCCTAGAGGCAGGAATGAGACAATGCAAGGCAACACAAACACACAGACATTCCCAACTGGTATGTCCAGTGTGGTGTGTCTGTAGATGACTCTTCTACTTCTAACAACTGGTATGTAAATTAATAAGTTTCAAAATTGAATGCATCAAGAGAACGTTTTTGGTAGCATAAAAATAACTACAGCACCTGGTATTTCCAGGTGGTATCCCATCCAAATACTAGCTAGACCCAACACTGCTTAGCTTGCATGATCAGAGGAGATTGGGCATGTCCAGTGTGGTATGGCTGTAGATGAACTTTGTGGATTCTTTTAGAGCTCTTCTACTTCAAACTACTGGTACCTAAATGAATAAGTTTCCAAATGGAATGCATCAAGAGAACACTGTTGGTACTGTAGTATAAAAATACCTACAGCACCTGGTATTCCCAGGTGGTCTCCCATCCAAGTACTTACCAGGCCCAACACTGCTTAGTTTTCAATATCAGATATGATTGGGCATGTCAAGTGTGGTGTGGCTGTAGGTAAGCTTTGTTGTTTCTGTTAGAGCTCTTTTACTTCTAGCTACTGTTACATAAATAAATGAGTTCCAAAATGTAATGCTTTAAGAGTATATTGTTGGAAGTATAAAATACCTTAAGCACCTCGTATTCCTATGTGGTCTCCCATCCACATTCTAAACCTGCCCAACACTGCTTAGCGTCCAAGATCAGATGAGATTGGGCATGTCCAGAGTGGTGTGAGTGTATACCGGCTTTGAGGTTTCTGTTAGAGCTCTTCTACTTCTAACTACTGGTACATAAATGAATACGTTTCAATATTGAATGCATCAAGAGATCATTGTTGGTAGCATAAAAATACCTAAAGAACTAAGTATTCCCAGGTGGTCTCCCATATAAATATTAACCAGACACCACACTGCTTAGTTTCCAAGATCAGAAGAGATTGGGCATGTACAGTGTGGTGTGGCTGTAGGTAAGCTTTGTGGTTTCTGTTAGAGCTCTTCTACTTCTATCTACTGGTACATAAATTACTATGTTTCAAAATGGAATGCAACAAGAAAACTTTGTTAGTAGAATAAACATACTTACATCACTTGGTATGCCACGGTGGTCTCCCACCCAGATAAAAACCAGGCCCAACAATGCTTAGCTTCAAACATCAGATGACACTGGTCTTGTTCATTGTGGTGTAGCTGTAGATGAGCTTAAAGTTTTTGTTAGAGCTCTTCTACTTCTAACCACTGGTACATAAATGAATACGTATTAAAGTGGAATGCATCAAGAGAATGTTCCTGGGGAAATAAAAATGCCTACAGGACCTTGTATTACCCAGGAGGTCTTCCATCCAAGTACTAACCAGGCCCAACGCTGCTTAGCTTCCAAAAGCAGATGAGATTGGGCATGTACAGTGTGGTGTGGTTTAACGTGAGCTTTGTGGTAGTTGTTAGAGTTTTTCTATTTCTAACTACTGGTACATACAGTAAAAATTAAATGCATCAAGAGAACTTTGTTGGCAATATAAAAATACCTGTAGCACCTGGTATTCCAAGGTGGTCTCTCACCCAGGTACAAACCAGGCCCAACACTGCTAAGTTTCAAAAATCAGGTGAGACTGGCCTTGTTCAGTGTGGTGTGGCTGTAGATAAGCTTAACGTTTTTGTTAGATTTATTTTACTTCTAACGACTGGTACATAAATGAATACGTTTCAAAATGAAATGCATAGAGAAAATTGCTGGTAGTATAAAAATATCTACAGCACCTGATATTCACAGGTGTTCTCCCATCAAAGAACTAACCAGGACCAACACTGCCTAGCTCAGTGGTTCCCAAACTTTTTTGAGTCACGGATCCCTAGAGTATCAGAATATTTTTCACGGCACCCATAGGCCACAAGTTTCTTATTGAGAAATTTAGATATAAATATTAAATTAAGTAAACTGTTTATATGTAAACCATAGATTCAATTATGTGGTGAGGGACAGGATTTGCTTCTGTTTATCCACATATTTTATGACTGACACCCACCAGCACTAGTTTTGCATATTACACTTACCATAAATCATTTTAATTGGTCCTGCACTGTCAATCCAAGGCACCCCTGCATGTGCCCTGAGGCACCCCAGGGTGCCTAGGTACACAGTTTGAGAACCACTGGCCTAGCTCCAAGATCAGATGAAATTGGGCATGTCCAGTGTGGTGTGGCTGTAGGTGAGCTTTGTGGTTTCTGTTATAGCTCTTGTACTTCTAACTACTGGTAAATAAATAAATACATTTCAAAATGGAATGCATCAAGAGAACGTTGTTGGCAGTATAAAAATATCTACAGCACCTGGTATTCCCAGGCGGTTATCCATACAAGTACTAACCAGGACCAACACTGCTTATATTCCAATATCAGATAAGATTGGGCATGTCCAGTGAGGTCTGGCTGTAGATGAGCTTTGTGGTTACTATTAGAGCTCTGCTACTTCTAACTACTGGTATATAAATTAATAAGTTTCAAAATGTAATGCATCAAGAGAATGTTGATGCATAAAAATACCTGCAAAATCTGGTATTACTATTTTGTCTCCCATCCAAGTACTAACCAGTACCAACACTGATAAGCTTTCAAGATCACATGAGATTGGGCATATCCAGTATGGTGAGGCTGTATTTGAATTTTGGTGTTTCTGTTAGAGCTCTTCTACTCCTAACTACTGGTACATACATGAATAAGATTCAAAATATAATGCATCAAGAGATTGCTGTTGGTAGTATAAAAATACCTACAGCAATTGATATTCTCAGGTGGTCTCCCATCCAAGTATTAACCAGGCTCAACACTGCTTAGTTTCCAAGATCAGGTGAAATTGGACATGTTCAGTGCAGTGTGGCTGTAGGTGCGTTTTATGGTTTCTATTAGAGCGCTTCTAATTCTAACTATTGGTACATAAATGTATAATTTTTAAAATGGAATGCATCAAGAGAATGTTGTTGGTAGTATAAAATATATACAGCATCTGGTATTTCCAGGTGGTTTTCCATCCAAGTACTAACCATGCCCAACACTGCTTAGCTTCCAAGATCAGATGAGATTGGGTATGTCCAGTGTGGTGCTGCTGTAGGTGAGGATTGTTGTTTCTGTTAGAGCTCTTCTACTTCTAACTACTGGTACATAAATGAATACATTTCAAAATGTAATGCATCAAGAGAACGTTTTTAGTAGCATAAAAATACCTAGAGGACCTGGTATTCCCAGGTGCTTAACTATACAAATACTAACCAGGCCCAACACTACTTAGCTTCCAAGATCAAAAGAGATTGGGCATGTCCACTGATGGCTGGCTGTTGATGAGCTTTGTGGGTTCTGTTAGTGCTCTACTACTTCTAACTACTGGTACATAAATGAATACATTTTAAAAAGTAAAGCATCAAGAGAATATTGTTGGTAGTATAAAAATACCTGCAATGCCTGGTTTTCCTAGGTGGTCTCCCATCCAAGGACTAACCAGGCCCAACACTGCTTAGCTTCCAAGATCACATGAGATTGGACATGTCCAGTGTGGTGCGGTTGTAGTTGAGCTTTGGGGTTTCTGTTGGAGCTCTTCTACGTCTAACTACTTGTACATACTGTACATAAATAAGATTCAAAATATAATGCATCAAGAGATTGTTGCTGGTATTATAAAAATACCTACAACAATTTATATTTTCAGGTGGTCTCTCATACAAGTATTAACCAGACCCAACACTGCTTAGCTTCCAAGATCACATGAGATTGGGCATGTCCAGTGTGGTGTGGCTATATTGAGCTTTGGGGGTTCTGTTAGAGCTTTTCTACTTCTAACTAGTTGTACATACATGAATAAGATTCAAAATATAATGCATCAAGAGATTGACACTCTGCCTCTTGACGAAGCCACCCTGAGTGCAGAGAAAAGCGTTAAGGAAACAGAGAACGGGACCCCTGGAATTACCACTGTGCACAGGAGAAGCCTATTGCTTGGTGCCAACTAGTCATACACTTGGCTCCTTAGATTATCATCACACTGCGTGTAACACCAGATCCAGACTGACAGCACTGCATAGCAGTTCTCTGCACTGACATATCCACTGCGTAGCCACCAGTGGCGGTGTGCAGGAACCCCATACAGCTGGAGTCTGGTTCATGGAAGCCGTGTTCAGCTACTGTCTGTACCACTCCATTTATGGCTGGTCAAGTGAACGGACAAACCACACAGCTCGTGCACTTGCAGCTCGTATTGCTGACAGTATAGCAACAAAGTCTGGTGAGCTGCTTGAAACTGCTTTTGGTGTTCAACAGTTTATCCACTACAGTAAGCCACATTAACAACATTGGAACCCTGCTACTGTGATTATACAGCAAGAGGACACACATTTATCCCTCCATTACGGGCTACACAATATGGATTAAGGTGTCAGAGACTGACTGAACTATTCTGAGAGTCTCCACCAAATACCAGCAATTGTGGTAACTATAATAAATATATGTACTTATTGCTTAGCCATTTAGGACTTTAAGGGAATCCCTAGTTTTATGCAATCTGTTTATTTATAGAGCTATCATACACTTCTGTCAATCAGCTCATATGAAATTCATTTTAACCTTTTTTAATTGTTGTACTATATTATATGATATTATATGCTATTAGAAATCTGTGTTTTTATCAAGGTTGTCTCTTTGGTTCTGAGCGCCTACCTGGTATTTATTAATTCACTAGTGTTGTTTTTTTGAGGAGGTTGGCTACCCCCTCACCAAGTGGCTGCTGATCCACAGGTGTCAATCTACACCACCCTGCACAGAGCCTACAAACCTTTTAGTTTCTTTCATCAAGAGATTGTTGTTGGTATTATAAAAATACCTACAACAATTGGTATTCTCAGGTTATCTCCCATACAAGTATTAACCAGACTCAACACTGCTTAGCTTCCAAGATCACATGAGATTGGGCATGTCCAGTGTGGTGTGGCTGTAGGTGAGCTTTGCTGTTTCTTTTAGAGTTCTACTAATTCTAACTACTGGTACATAAATTAAAGTTTCAAAATGGAATGCATCAGGAGAACTTTGTTGATAGTATAAAAATACCTTCAGCACTTGGTATTCCCAGTGTCACACGCCATAGGCGGCGTTCACCGCGCTTACCCCTGCGTGCCTGCTGGTCTGTGTTGCGGCCTCTGCCTTCGATGATCCACGGGCTCCGGCGCCTGGCTGGCGCAGCTCCCGGCGGTTCACCGCGGCGGAGGCGCCGCCATGACACCCGGCATCATGTGGGCGGGGAGCAGGTGACGTCATCAGACTGTTCCGCCAATCCAGCGGAGACGGGAGATTAAAAGGCAGACGCCGGGCAGCGCCTGAGTATCGTCTTTTCCCCTTAAGTGGATGCCAGTGCTCTTGTTCCCGGCGAGTCTCTCTGCAGTCGTACCCTAGTGTCTCCGGCGCTTCCAGGTGTCAGTTGCTGCACAGTTCCAGCGTATACAGCGGCTGGTGTGTTCCTCTGCAATCCAGTCACCAGTGCTTCTTGGAGTCAGCGTGGGCTGCGGGCTAAACACCGCTCTCAAGTTCTACAAGTCTTCTGTGTCTTAAAACACCGCTCTCAAGTTCTACAAGTCTTCTGTGTCTTTAAACACCGCTCTCAAGTTCTACAAGTCTTCTGTGTCTTTAACCACCGCTCTCAATTTTTGCAAATTACCAGTGTCTTTAACCACCGCTCCCAAGTTCTACAGTGTCTTTAATCATCGCTCTCAAGTCATACAAATCATCAGTGTCTTTAACCACCGTTCTCAAGTTCTACAGTGTCTTTAATCACCGCTCTCAAGTCATACAAATCATCAGTGTCTTTAACCACCGTTCTCAAGTTCTACAGTGTATTCAATCAACGCTCTCAAGTCATACAAATCATCAGTGTCTTTAACCACCGCTCACAAGTGTTTCAAATTATCAGAGTCTTTAATCACCGTTCACCAGTTCTTCAAATCAGCAGTATCTTTAAAAACCTCACTCACAAGTTCTTCAGTCACTATTGTCTTGTACCAACACTCCCAAGTACTTTTTTTCCTGGAATCTTTAACATTACTTACAAGTCCTCCTATAGGCCTGGACATTCCCTCCATACATTCCTTCTCTGCTATGTGACATTGTGTTGCTCCCTTCCTGCAATAAAGTTCTTTAATGTTTTCACCAAGCCTTACTGTCAGAGTCCTGTATGAGGAAGACCTATATCAAGCCATCCCTGTTCCGACCCAACTGTGGTTCCTCTCCCCTACCATCGGGAGAACCCCCGAGTTCACAACACCCCCAACCTAGGTCAGTGACAGTATACTCAGGCCTCATGGACCCGGGGGATCGGAGCCCAGAGGCAAGTACCATCCAGGACTTGATTTCTCGAGTACAAAGTCAGGAAGCAGCACAGGGCCAGGTGATGCATTATCTCCAGGAATTATCTGGCCGGCTGGATCAAATTCAGACTTCTCTGTCTTCAGTAGTACCGGTCCCAGCTCCAGTACCTGCTCCAGTGGTTGTCTCTAGTAATATTCCATCCTCCTCTGGAACCAGGTCACGCCTTCAGCTCCCTACTCCTTCTCGCTATAATGGGAATCCAAAGAATTGCCGTGGTTTTCTCAATCAGTACGAGGTACATTTTGAACTTCTTTCACATAACTTCCCTACTGATCGGTCCAAGGTGGCATACATTATTTCTTTGCTCGAGGGTTCAGCGTTGGATTGGGTGTCTCTGTTATGGGAGCGATTTGATCCATTGGTTTCTAGTTACACCAATTTCAATTCGTCATTCCGGAGGGTCTTTGATGAGCCTGGCAGGACGACCGCTGCCTCTGCAGACTTGCTTCGTGTCCGACAAGGCTCTCGTTCAGTGGGACAGTATGTGATTAATTTTCAGACCATAGCCTCAGATCTGCGCTGGAATAATGATGCCCTTCGGGCTGCCTTTTGGAACGGGCTCTCCGATCGTCTAAAGGACGAGTTGGTCACTAGAGATTTGCCGGATTCTTTAGAACACTTGATCTCGCTCTGTGTAAAAGTGGATCTTCGCATGCAGGAACAAGGTGGTGAAAGTAGTCGGTCAGATCAATCAAGGGTCCGATCTCTTCCGTCTAAGCAAACGGTTATTCCAAGTCCTGATGAACCTATGCAGATTAATCGATCTCGGCTGTCCCCAGAAGAACGTCAGCGTCATCGTGAGGGTAGACTCTGCCTCTACTGCGGAGCCGCGGATCACTTTCTCAAGTTTTGCAAGTCTCGCCCGGGAACCGGGCAGTCCTAGCTTGTTCCAGAGGAATAAAGAAAAATAGACCCTTAGTGCGCTTAAATACTACTAGCAGCCCTTGGATACCAAAGGAACCTTTCACCGTGATTCACAACAATGTAATGGAAACAAATGGATGTGGCACCACGTGGCGCTAATTTATACCCTCGAATAAAACCTTACACGATGGAGTCTGATTTATTCTCATAGGTGGTAAGGTTCATATGATGCATACAGGTTTCTAAAATGCAAAAGAACACACAACTATAGTGCAACTCTGTTTAAACACCAAACACGCTTCCATTTAAATGGTCCCACTCACATAAGGCGGTTTTGATATTGCATGTAGATAATCAAAGGTGTTGAGATTGCCGCTATCACTCAATGGAACAAGACTCCTTACTGGACGGCTTAAAAAGAAACAAGGCAATAGTGCACTAACGTCTTAAAAGACAAACAGATTTAATAAAAAATGCACTCACAAACATTGAATAAAAATCAACATGTAGAGGATCAGATAGACTCTTGAACAGGAGAGCTGTTGCCGAGAATAATCACCGCAAAGTCCCAGTGAGATGCCGTCTCCAGCCGCACACACACCACAGCTCCCGTCCGTACGTCCTCGTCCTCACCAACTCCCTGCTTTAGCGCTTTCGGACATCGTCCTTTATCAGAAGCATGCTTCAATGTTTGTGAGTGCATTTTTTATTAAATCTGTTTGTCTTTTAAGACGTTAGTGCACTATTGCCTTGTTTCTTTTTAAGCCATCCAGTAAGGAGTCTTGTTCCATTGAGTGATAGCGGCAATCTCAACACCTTTGATTATCTACATGCAATATCAAAACCGCCTTATGTGAGTGGGACCATATAAATGGAAGCGTGTTTGGTGTTTAAACAGAGTTGCACTATGGTTGTGTGTTCTTTTGCATTTTAGAAACCTATATGCATCATATGAACCTTACCACCTATGAGAACAAATCAGACTCCATCGTGTAAGGTTTTGTTCCGGAGGAGTCGAGCTAGGGGTTTCTTCTAAACCTTCTCCGCCAGTGGACTGTTTACTCTCCGTGTCTCTGTTCTCCGAGTCAATAGCCAAACCCGTTAAGGCTCTGCTGGACTCAGGGGCTCCAGGGAATTTTATTTCCCTTTCCTGTGCCCAGGATCTGGGTTTTCAGCTACGGTCGGTCGAACGACCTATTACGTTGACTGCTATCAATGGTACCCAAATTTCTAACGGTCTGATTTCAAGTTGCACAGTACCAATCAAACTGCAAGTGGGAGCTCTGCATCAAGAACACCTGAAGTTTCTAGTGATTCGTGAGATGCCCCACGATCTGGTTCTTGGCCTTCCTTGGCTTAAACTTCACAACACTCACGTCGACTGGAGTTCGACACAAATAACATCTTGGAGTTCTTTTTGTCATTCAAATTGTCTCACCCCTGTCTATCCACTTCGTGTATCTTCCAAGTCAGATGAAGGGCTCATTCCGGAGGCCTATCGGGAGTTTTCTGACGTGTTCTCGGAGCAAGCGGCCGATCAGCTACCACCGCATAGACCCTGGGACTGCCCCATTGAGCTCATTCCGGGGAAAATGCCACCTCGGGGTCGCACTTATCCCTTATCACTGCCCGAGACCCAAGCTATGTCGGACTATATCAAGTCTAATCTGCAGAAAGGATTCCACCGCCCCTCTACCTCCCCGGCAGGGGCGGGTTTCTTTTTTGTGAAGAAGAAGGACGGAGGGCTGAGACCATGTATTGACTATCGTGGTCTAAATGATGTCACCATTAAGAATAAGTATCCTTTGCCGCTCATTACGGAGCTTTTCGATAGAGTTCGCGGAGCCCGAGTTTTCACTAAGCTTGATTTAAGGGGAGCTTATAATTTGATACGTATCCGACAGGTGGACGAATGGAAGACGGCCTTCAATACCAGGGATGGGCATTACGAGTATCTGTGGTTCCTCTCCCCTACCATCGGGAGAACCCCCGAGTTCACAACACCCCCATCCTAGGTCAGTGACACCCAGGTGGACTCCCATACATGTATTAAACAGGCCAAACTCTGCTTAGCTTCCAAGATCACATGAGATTGGGCATGTCCAGTATGGTGTGGCTGTAGGTGCGGTTTGTGGTTTCTGTTAGAGCTCTTCTACTTCTAACTACTGGTACATAAATTAATAAATTTCAAAATGGAATGCATCAAGAGAACGGTGTTGGTAGTATAAAATTTTTTACAGCTCCTGATATTCCCTGGTGGTCTCCAATCCAAGTACTAACTAGGCCCAACACTGCTTAGCTTCCAAGATCAGATGACATTGGGCATGTCCAGTGTGTTATGGCTGTAGATGAGCTATGTGGTTTCTGTTAGAGCTCTTCTACTTCTAACCACTGGTACATAAATAAATTTGTTTCAAAATGGAATGTATCAAGAGAATATTGTTGGCAGGTCCGAAACTAGCTATGGGCCAGTGGTGCCTGGCACACAGTGCAAAAGCATTGTGAGCGCAGGCACACTGGCAGAACCCACAGGCATGCCATGCCGACCACCGCAGATAGCTACAGTTCCCCCTCTCCAGCGGCAGTGCTTCCGCTAACAACATAATAGGTAACAGGGAGCAGATTATAGGGAGGGCATCAGGGATGGTTATCCTGGGGCCCTCCACAAATAGTATATTTACGGAGGGAAGAACAGCATCTGCTGTCTGCCCTCTGTAAATATTCCCCTTTCCCCCACCCCAATCACCAGTGTGTATGCATCCATGCTCCCCTGCTACCACCCCTTTCACCAGTGTGTACATCCCCATGTCCCCCTCTACTCACCCCAAGTCACCAGTGTGTATATCTTCATGTCCTCACCCACCAATCATTAATGTGTACATCTCTATGTCCCCCACCCCCAGTCAACACAGTGTACGTCTCCATGTCCCCCTCCAGTCACCAGTATGTACATCTCCATGTCCCCCTCCCCCCAGTTACTAGTGTATATATTACATATATACAGAATGTCAACATGTCTTCCTCCTCAACCCAAGTCACCCATGTATATTTCACCCCCACCCCCAATCACATGTGTACATCTCTGTCCCCCATCCCCCACCCCCAGTCACCGATATGTACATATCCATGTCCCCCCAGTAATCAATGTGTATGTCTCTATGCCCTCCACAGTCACCGCTTTCTGCATCTCCATGTCCCCTTCCACCTGCCCCAGTCACAAGTGTGTAAGTCTGCATGTCCCCTCCACCCCCAGTCAACATAGTGTACGTCTGCATGCCCCCCCGTCACCAGAGTGTATTGTGTATTTCTTCATAACCCCTCTCTCCCCCCACTGCAATCACCAGTATGTATTTCTTAATATCCCCCCAGTCACCAGGTGTATTTCTTAATGTCCCCCTGCCAACCACCACCACCAGTCACCATTGTGTATATTACCCCTCCTCCCAACCACTGGTGTATACACTATATCTCCATGTCCCTCCAGGTCCCAGTGTGTCTCTGTATCATCTTTGTGTGTGTCTGACCTATGTTTTTCCTCCTTCCTTTACTTGTGTCTTCTAATACTCCTGCTATTATATCTGTGCCCCCACCTAATTCAATAATGTATCATCCATGGCCCATCTTTTTCTTGTGCCTCCAAAACCCACCTTAAAATTGTGCCCCTTCACAATCCCCTTTTCCTCTTACCATGCTTCTCCTTCCACCACTACTGTCCCCTTTCTTCTTTCACTTCTCCCTTCTTCATCCTTTACAATACCCCACCTCTTCCACTGAAGGTGATTCAGTCCTACTGGCCATCGGTCAGAGGCGAAGTGGATGAACCACATGATGGCAGGTAAGCACAATCTGTTTTAAACAATGTCTTTCCCTATAATGCTGCTATCGCTGGAGATATCCCTGGTGGCAGTACAATTTGCCAGTGATGCTTCCCATATGAAATGCACAAGTACTGTATTATGGCAGTACTTGTGTCGTAATGTGTAAAATGGGGCTTTACCTGGCGTAATGTGTGACATGGGCCATACCTATTGTAATATGTAAAAGGGGCTCTACCTGATGTACTGTGTATAATTGGAGTTACTGTGCATCGTAATTTGAATAATGGAGACTACTGTGCAGTGTAATATGAATTGGTATTATTTTGTTGCCATGCCCCTTACCCAAGAAGCCACTCCCCTATATTTTTGGCACTGGACCTGTTTTAAATATTGGAGGGGTGCGATGCTGTTTCTTGCACACAGCACTAAAATGTCTAGTTACGGCACTGGTTGTTGTTATTATAAAAATACCTACAGCACCTGGTATTCCCAGGTGGTCTCTCATCCAAGTACTAACCAGGCCCAACACTGCTTAATTTCCAAGATCAGATGAGATTAGGCATGTCCAGTGTTGTGTGGCTGTAGATGAGCTTTGTGTTTTCTGGTAGAGCTTTTGTACAGTACTATACTATTATTTTTCTGTGACACTGCCGGTCAGATTGCAGTGTATAATCATACACGTATTGAGAAACTGTAGGTAGTCTGTGATTTGTTGTACATAAAGGGGTGCTCTGTACATCCATCCAGGGTCTTCTGTGTCTTCTGGGGGTGCTCTGTCATTCTTGTGGTGCTCTGCCCCAATTTAAACAAAATAAAAGCTAAATATATCATTTATTTTTGATTGTGGAGTGGGAGGATGATATACCCTATTGTACAATACTATTCAGTGAATCAAACACGTATTGTGTGACACTATATGTGAAAGTACAGTAAACCACAGTGTTAGATTACTATTTTTGACTCATAAATGTATTGTGTGGCACTGTAGGTGAAAGTAAACCTTGGTGTCAAATTATTATTTCTGACCCATACACATATTGTGTGACACTGTAGGTGAAAATAAAACTGCAATGTTTAGACTATTATTTCTGACTTAAACACATTGTGTGACACTGTAGATGAAAGTAAACTGCAGTGTTAGATTATTATTTCAGAATCATACACTTATTGTGACACTGTAGTTGGTATAGTTTTTGTACAAATCGTGGTGTGTGCTGTACCCCACTTTGTGTTTGTTGATAGGTATGGAGGATGATCAATTGAGAGGAGAGAATAAAGCACAACTAGTACTGCAGGTGCAACCACCAGTCATGATGATACATGTCTGTCAACGTCATCTACTAAAGCTCACGCCCAAGGGCATAGAGGGCTTAAGTCAGGGAATGTAAAATAAAAGAAGCAATTTAATTTTACAGTGGTAAAAAAAATCAAAAGGAAAGAAAGCTGCAGAGAACATGAAATAGTTAATATGCCATTCCTAACACGAAGTGGCAGGAAAGACTCAGGCCTTGGCTTTTATTTGTAAGTGGTGGTTTTGCAACTGTCAGTGAGGAATCTTCTTCTGCATCTCATGACGATGCAAGAACTTTTCACTCAGAGTCTAGAACAGGTATCAAAAAAATGAAAACCACTAAGGCAGTAGAACAAACTTTGAATTCAGAACTGTCACACATTCCTGAGGAACATTTTAGGGGTGTCCACATTAGCTATATGTGAGTCTGACATTTCTCTCACTGTCCTCATAGGGAAGCCTCTTTCACTACTTTCCACCATTTCTGCCCTATCTGCACATGTGGTGAGTAGTATAAGTAAAGATAATGATGAGGACATAGTAAAAATTGAAGATGCTTGTGGAACAGGATGAGGGGGATATGTGTGTACTACTACTATCTGACACTGATGATGAGGATGTTAATGATTTTGATGGCGTAAGCCAGCCACCACTGGCTGAAATTCTTGCCTGTGATAAAAAGAAAGCCATTGTGATGCCTGGGCATAAGACCAAAAAAGCCACACCTTGGGTGTGGGATTATTTTTACCCAAATCCTCACACTGTTAAGGCATCTGCTCCATTTGTGAGGCCAAGTTAGTAGAGGTAGGGATGTTGGCCATCTAGACACCTCCTCCATGTTACGTCATTTGCGGCGAGTTCATGAAATGTATTTTACAAGATCATAATGCTATTAACACCCTTATTATCAACCTCCTCATTAGTTATTGGTGGTAAAACTTCCAAGAAATGTTGTGGGTGCCAAGCACTTCAGTCACAAAGTGACAGTCCCCATCACTGAAGTGCTTGGTTTGTTAAACTGTGTATGTCCTTTTTAATATCCATCATGGGGAGGGTACTGCTGCATGTTTGTGCCACAGCTCTGTCTGCCCACTGCAGCCTTTGGCCTAAACCAGATGAAAACATTATTGTGAGCTGTGAGGAGGTCAAAAATTACTGTAAATGAATGTTATTGAGGTTAATAAAACTGTAGGATCAAAAATAGGCCCAAATTATGTGATTTTAATTGTTTTTATTATTTTTTCCAAAAAATTAAACACCAAAACCAAAACACACAAGGGTAGTTTTAGCAAAACCAAATACAGATCTAAAAAACGAAGGAGATACAGATCGAAATCTACAACCAAAACACAGGGGTCGGCGCACATCTCTATATTTTATTAAAATATACAGTATGACAAATATTTTTGATGCAGAGCATAAAATTCGTGATTGTAGAGATAAGAAGTTAGGACACTGGAAAAACGTTCTTAGAAATATTTACAATAATCATTGTGATTCTTTATTAAGTATTCATGTCAAAAGGAACCGTTTAAGTGACTACTGTGTCCTCATTTAACTATTCTTATAGCCACACTTAATCAAGTTAGAGCTAGTGCTACAATCTAATATTCTATAGGAGGGATATCTAACATGTGGCACTCTAGCTGCTGTAGAGGAACACATTGTCAGGACCGACTGACTTTGTGGATCTGTTACCCCTGGACCAACCGAAGGTGTAGGTGCTGTAGTATGATGAAAACAGGGAGGACTAAGATAGTTCCATTTCATATATTTATTAATAGACAACAGTTCCAATAAGGAGTTAAATGACAATCATTAGTCACCATAAATACACTGACGTATTGTAATGAATGGCATAAAGATAAGCAGGATCAGCATTGAAGATGCATTGAAGAAATGTCCATATGAATAAGATAAAACGTGCCTGTAGATTAATGAAGAATTGTCCAGTATAAAGCAATGATTGGTGCCAAACTGTAGAAGTGTTAACTGGAAATTGTATACATAGATGAATAACTGAAGACTTGTTACCGATGCTTAAAGGCTGAAATGAAGAACTGTGTAGAGTGGTCTTTGAATGATGCAAAATGGAAAGGAATACTTGCAGGGTGTGCAGAGCTGCAGCAGATGACAATAGTGAAGAATAGGTTAAGCTGAGAGCTGATAAAACGAGCACCTGGATTAAGTAGAAACTTCCAAAGGCTGTGTGATTGAAGCAAGCAGACAGGGAAATCTCTCATAGGACTCTGGAAATCTACTTGTTGCCACTTGGAGAGCGATTGACTGACAGCACAGCAGGGAGCTGTTGGATCTTTTGTGATGAAGGCTGCAGGCAGACCTCTGGGAGCGGAGGTGATATCTGGACTACTGGAATCACACAGAAAAGTATGGAGAGGACAGAGCTAGGGTACAGAGCAGCTACAACAAAGCACTGGCCAAGTATGAAATAATCCCAGCCTACTTATGAGCATCACAAGCACACAGGTGCTCACAGGTGCTGCATTTGGTCTCCAACATGGCAGCCTCCTATACTGCAGACACACAGAGGCACCTCTGGCCATTCGGTCGCCGCACTCCCGGCTCCCAGAACCTGCATTACCTCTGCCGCCGACCATGCCATGTCCCCACATGGCCGCACAGCACCACAAGCAACTGCGCCAGCAATGGATGGACCCCGTAACCCGCAACGGTGAGTGACCGGTTCATGACACACATCCAGGCATGCCCTGCCATATCTTTGCTGATAGAACATACTGTACTGTAACTGTGGCAAAGCATGCTGGGATGTTCAGTTCCAGAACAGCTGAAGTGTCAGACTTTGCTAAGCCCTGTTCTATAATTCGTGTGTCCACTGCTCTTATGGCAGCAGCAACAGCCGTCATTATTGGTGCTGGTACTTGGCCAGCCCCATTCTGGGTGTAAGAGATCCAACAGAAACAGATTTCCATTCTCCATACACAAAAAACTGGAATTGCACTGACCTTTAGATACATGAACATGACTCTCCCATGATACTCTCATGTGACAGAACTCTTGCATGTTACCGCCTAGTTGTAGTCCCATTTCAGTCCATTTTGACCAGTCTCATTGAGACTAGAGATGAGCGCCTGAAATTTTTCGGGTTTTGTGTTTTGGTTTTGGGTTCGGTTCCGCGGCTGTGTTTTGGGTTCGAACGCGTTTTGGCAAAACCTCACCGAATTTTTTTTGTCGGATTCGGGTGTGTTTTGGATTCGGGTGTTTTTTTCAAAAAACACTAAAAAACAGCTTAAATCATAGAATTTGGGGGTCATGTTGATCCCAAAGTATTATTAACCTCAAAAACCATAATTTACACTCATTTTCAGTCTATTCTGAATACCTCACACCTCACAATATTATTTTTAGTCCTAAAATTTGCACCGAGGTCGCTGTGTGAGTAAGATAAGCGACCCTAGTGGCCGACACAAACACCGGGCCCATCTAGGAGTGGCACTGCAGTGTCACGCAGGATGTCCCTTCCAAAAAACCCTCTCCAAACAGCACATGACGCAAAGAAAAAAAGAGGCGCAATGAGGTAGCTGTGTGAGTAAGATTAGCGACCCTAGTGGCCGACACAAACACCGGGCCCATCTAGGAGTGGCACTGCAGTGTCACGCAGGATGGCCCTTCCTAAAAACCCTCCCCAAACAGCACATGACGCAAAGAAAAAAAGAGGCGCAATGAGGTAGCTGTGTGAGTAAGATTAGCGACCCTAGTGGCCGACACAAACACCGGGCCCATCTAGGAGTGGCACTGCAGTGTCACGCAGGATGTCCCTTCCAAAAAACCCTCCCCAAACAGCACATGACGCAAAGAAAAAAAGAGGCGCAATGAGGTAGCTGACTGTGTGAGTAAGATTAGCGACCCTAGTGGCCGACACAAACACCGGGCCCATCTAGGAGTGGCACTGCAGTGTCACGCAGGATGTCCCTTCCAAAAAACCCTCCCCAAACAGCACATGACGCAAAGAAAAAAAGAGGCGCAATGAGGTAGCTGACTGTGTGAGTAAGATTAGCGACCCTAGTGGCCGACACAAACACCGGGCCCATTTAGGAGTGGCACTGCAGTGTCACGCAGGATGTCCCTTCCAAAAAACCCTCCCCAATCAGCACATGATGCAAAGAAAAAGAAAAGAAAAAAGAGGTGCAAGATGGAATTGTCCTTGGGCCCTCCCACCCACCCTTATGTTGTATAAACAAAACAGGACATGCACACTTTAACCAACCCATCATTTCAGTGACAGGGTCTGCCACACGACTGTGACTGATATGACGGGTTGGTTTGGACCCCCCCCAAAAAAGAAGCAATTAATCTCTCCTTGCACAAACTGGCTCTACAGAGGCAAGATGTCCACCTCATCATCACCCTCCGATATATCACCGTGTACATCCCCCTCCTCACAGATTATCAATTCGTCCCCACTGGAATCCACCATCTCAGCTCCCTGTGTACTTTGTGGAGGCAATTGCTGCTGGTCAATGTCTCCGCGGAGGAATTGATTATAATTCATTTTAATGAACATCATCTTCTCCACATTTTCTGGATGTAACCTCGTACGCCGATTGCTGACAAGGTGAGCGGCGGCACTAAACACTCTTTCGGAGTACACACTTGTGGGAGGGCAACTTAGGTAGAATAAAGCCAGTTTGTGCAAGGGCCTCCAAATTGCCTCTTTTTCCTGCCAGTATAAGTACGGACTGTGTGACGTGCCTACTTGGATGCGGTCACTCATATAATCCTCCACCATTCTATCAATGTTGAGAGAATCATATGCAGTGACAGTAGACGACATGTCCGTAATCGTTGTCAGGTCCTTCAGTCCGGACCAGATGTCAGCATCAGCAGTCGCTCCAGACTGCCCTGCATCACCGCCAGCGGGTGGGCTCGGAATTCTGAGCCTTTTCCTCGCACCCCCAGTTGCGGGAGAATGTGAAGGAGGAGATGTTGACAGGTCGCGTTCCGCTTGACTTGACAATTTTGTCACCAGCAGGTCTTTGAACCCCAGCAGACTTGTGTCTGCCGGAAAGAGAGATCCAAGGTAGGCTTTAAATCTAGGATCAAGCACGGTGGCCAAAATGTAGTGCTCTGATTTCAACAGATTGACCACCCGTGAATCCTTGTTAAGCGAATTAAGGGCTCCATCCACAAGTCCCACATGCCTAGCGGAATCGCTCCGTGTTAGCTCCTCCTTCAATGTCTCCAGCTTCTTCTGCAAAAGCCTGATGAGGGGAATGACCTGACTCAGGCTGGCAGTGTCTGAACTGACTTCACGTGTGGCAAGTTCAAAGGGCATCAGAACCTTGCACAACGTTGAAATCATTCTCCACTGCGCTTGAGACAGGTGCATTCCACCTACTATATCGTGCTCAATTGTATAGGCTTGAATGGCCTTTTGCTGCTCCTCCAACCTCTGAAGCATATAGAGGGTTGAATTCCACCTCGTTACCACTTCTTGCTTCAGATGATGGCAGGGCAGGTTCAGTAGTTTTTGGTGGTGCTCCAGTCTTCTGTACGTGGTGCCTGTACGCCGAAAGTGTCCCGCAATTCTTCTGGCCACCGACAGCATCTCTTGCACGCCCCTGTCGTTTTTTAAAAAATTCTGCACCACCAAATTCAAGGTATGTGCAAAACATGGGACGTGCTGGAATTTGCCCATATTTAATGCACACACAATATTGCTGGCGTTGTCCGATGCCACAAATCCACAGGAGAGTCCAATTGGGGTAAGCCATTCCGCGATGATCTTCCTCAGTTGCCGTAAGAGGTTTTCAGCTGTGTGCGTATTCTGGAAAGCGGTGATACAAAGCGTAGCCTGCCTAGGAAAGAGTTGGCGTTTGCGAGATGCTGCTACTGGTGCCGCCGCTGCTGTTCTTGCGGCGGGAGTCCATACATCTACCCAGTGGGCTGTCACAGTCATATAGTCCTGACCCTGCCCTGCTCCACTTGTCCACATGTCCGTGGTTAAGTGGACATTGGGTACAACTGCATTTTTTAGGACACTGGTGAGTCTTTTTCTGACGTCCGTGTACATTCTCGGTATCGCCTGCCTAGAGAAGTGGAACCTAGATGGTATTTGGTAACGGGGGCACACTGCCTCAATAAATTGTCTAGTTCCCTGTGAACTAACGGCGGATACCGGACGCACGTCTAACACCAACATAGTTGTCAAGGCCTCAGTTATCCGCTTTGCAGCAGGATGACTGCTGTGATATTTCATCTTCCTCGCAAAGGACTGTTGAACAGTCAATTGCTTACTGGAAGTAGTACAAGTGGGCTTACGACTTCCCCTCTGGGATGACCATCGACTCCCAGCAGCAACAACAGCAGCGCCAGCAGCAGTAGGCGTTACACGCAAGGATGCATCGGAGGAATCCCAGGCAGGAGAGGAATCGTCAGAATTGCCAGTGACATGGCCTGCAGGACTATTGGCATTCCTGGGGAAGGAGGAAATTGACACTGAGGGAGTTGGTGGGGTGGTTTGCGTGAGCTTGGTTACAAGAGGAAGGGATTTACTGGTCAGTGGACTGCTTCCGCTGTCACCCAAAGTTTTTGAACTTGTCACTGACTTATTATGAATGCGCTGCAGGTGACGTATAAGGGAGGATGTTCCGAGGTGGTTAACGTCCTTACCCCTACTTATTACAGCTTGACAAAGGGAACACATGGCTTGACACCTGTTGTCCGCATTTCTGTTGAAATACCTCCACACCGAAGAGCTGATTTTTTTGGTATTTTCACCTGGCATGTCAACGGCCATATTCCTCCCACGGACAACAGGTGTCTCCCCGGGTGCCTGACTTAAACAAACCACCTCACCATCAGAATCCTCCTGGTCAATTTCCTCCCAAGCGCCAGCAACACCCATATCCTCCTCATCCTGGTATACTTCAACACTGACATCTTCAATCTGACTATCAGGAACTGGACTGCGGGTGCTCCTTCCAGCACTTGCAGGGGGCGTGCAAATGGTGGAAGGCGCATGCTCTTCACGTCCAGTGTTGGGAAGGTCAGGCATCGCAACCGACACAATTGGACTCTCCTTGTGGATTTGGGATTTCGAAGAATGCACAGTTCTTTGCTGTGCTGCTTTTGCCAGCTTGAGTCTTTTCATTTTTCTAGCGAGAGGCTGAGTGCTTCCATCCTCATGTGAAGCTGAACCACTAGCCATGAACATAGGCCAGGGCCTCAGCCGTTCCTTGCCACTCCGTGTGGTAAATGGCATATTGGCAAGTTTACGCTTCTCCTCCGACAATTTTATTTTAGGTTTTGGAGTCCTTTTTTTTCTGATATTTGGTGTTTTGGATTTGACATGCTCTGTACTATGACATTGGGCATCGGCCTTGGCAGACGACGTTGCTGGCATTTCATCGTCTCGGCCATGACTAGTGGCAGCAGCTTCAGCACGAGGTGGAAGTGGATCTTGATCTTTCCCTAATTTTGGAACCTCAACATTTTTGTTCTCCATATTTTAATAGGCACAACTAAAAGGCACCTCAGGTAAACAATGGAGATGGATACTAGTATACAATTATGGACTGCCTGCCGAGTGCAGACACAGAGGTAGCCACAGCTGTGAACTACCGTACTGTACTGTGTCTGCTGCTAATATAGACTGGTTGATAAAGAGATGTCTATGTAACTATGTATGTATAAAGAAGAAAGAAAAAAAAACCACGGTTAGGTGGTATACAATTATGGACGGACTGCCTGCCGAGTGCAGACACAGAGGTAGCCACAGCCGTGAACTACCGTACTGTACTGTGTCTGCTGCTAATATAGACTGGTTGATAAAGAGATGTCTATGTAACTATGTATGTATAAAGAAGAAAGAAAAAAAAACCACGGTTAGGTGGTATACAATTATGGACGGACTGCCTGCCGAGTGCAGACACAGAGGTAGCCACAGCCATGAACTACCGTACTGTACTGTGTCTGCTGCTAATATAGACTGGTTGATAAAGAGATGTCTATGTAACTATGTATTTATAAAGAAGAAAGAAAAAAAAACCACGGTTAGGTGGTATACAATTATGGACGGACTGCCTGCCGAGTGCAGACACAGAGGTAGCCACAGCCATGAACTACCGTACTGTACTGTGTCTGCTGCTAATATAGACTGGTTGATAAAGAGATGTCTATGTAACTATGTATGTAAAAAAAAGAAGAAAGAAAAAAAAACCACGGTTAGGTGGTATACAATTACGGACGGACTGCCTGCCGAGTGCAGACACAGAGGTAGCCACAGCCGTGAACTACCGTACTGTACTGTGTCTGCTGCTAATATAGACTGGTTGATAAAGAGATGTCGTAGTAGTATGTATGTATAAAGAAGAAAAAAAAACCACGGTTAGGTGGTATACAATTATGGACGGACTGCCTGCCGAGTGCAGACACAGAGGTAGCCACAGCCGTGAACTACCGTACTGTGTCTGCTGCGACTGGATGATAAATGATATAAAAAATATATATATATCACTACTGCAGCCGGACAGGTATATATTATATATTATATAATGACGGACCTGCTGGACACTGTCTGTCAGCAGAATGAGTTTTATTTTTATAGAATAAAAAAAAAAACAACACACAAGTGAAGTCACACGACGAGTGTTTAACTTTTTCAGGCAATCACAATATAAGTATACTACTAACTATACTGGTGGTCAGTGTGGTCAGGTCACTGGTCAGTCACACTGGCAGTGGCACTCCTGCAGCAAAAGTGTGCACTGTTTAATTTTAATATAATATTATGTACTCCTGGCTCCTGCTATAACCTATAACTGGCACTGCAGTGCTCCCCAGTCTCCCCCACAATTATAAGCTGTGTGAGCTGAGCAGTCAGACAGATATATAATATATATAGATGATGCAGCACACTGGGCTGAGCCTGAGCAGTGCACACAGATATGGTATGTGACTGAGCCACTGTGTGTATCGCTTTTTTCAGGCAGAGAACGGATATATTAAATAAACTGCACTGTCTGGTGGTCACTCACTATATAATATTATGTACTCCTGGCTCCTGCTATAACCTATAACTGGCACTGCAGTGCTCCCCAGTCTCCCCCACAATTATAAGCTGTGTGAGCTAAGCAGTCAGACAGATATATAATATATATAGATGATGCAGCACACTGGGCTGAGCCTGAGCAGTGCACACAGATATGGTATGTGACTGAGTCACTGTGTGTATCGCTTTTTTCAGGCAGAGAACGGATATATTAAATAAACTGCACTGTCTGGTGGTCACTCACTAGTAAACTCTCTGCACTCCTACACTTCTACAGTACTCCTCCTAGTCCTAAGCTCCAGTAAATCTCTCTCTCTTATAATCTAAATGGAGAGGACGCCAGCCACGTCCTCTCCCTATCAATCTCAATGCACGTGTGAAAATGGCGGCGACGCGCGGCTCCTTATATAGAATCCGAGTCTCGCGAGAATCCGACAGCGTCATGATGACGTTCGGGCGCGCTCGGGTTAACCGAGCAAGGCGGGAGGATCAGAGTCTGCTCGGACCCGTGAAAAAAACCATGAAGTTCGGGCGGGTTCGGATTCAGAGAAACCGAACCCGCTCATCTCTAATTGAGACTCATTTTAAAAAGTAACTGTGCTGTATTTTGCTTGATAGATCACTCCATTTATATGTATCCCATGTCTAAAAATGGTTTTTCAGTTTGTGATCTACCATTTTCAAGAAATGTTCCAGATATGCAGTTTGATTTAAAAATAACTTGCATGGTTTGATAGCCCATCAATGTTTGTAACACCCTTTAATACACATCCACCTTATAGTCAGAATTATATCATTTCTTTTCTTGTACATAATGTGGACCTCAGGCTCTTAATTACCATCTTAGAGTAACGTGTTATATTGTGTGTCTATATTAATCAATATTTTTAATATCAATCTTACATCTACTCACTAATATTGGTTTTAAAAACACCTCTTAGTCATGGTTTCTTGTGACAACATGCTGCACAAACAGCAACAAATGGCTAAGATCTGAAGGTAAAATAAGGGCACTGTCACAGATGGTATGACATTGTGTGGTATACGTATCAAACCTTGGAGAGAGTTAAAGTACCAAGCAATCAGCTTTTAACTGTCATTTTACAGGCTGTTTGAAAAATGACAGCTAGGAGATAATTGATTGGTATTTTATCTCTCTCCACTTTCTATGTCTCCAAGTATTGATAAATTTTCCCCGAGTGTGGGGCAGAAATAATTTCATTATAGTTGTGTGTTTCTGCTTGGGTTAAGCAGCGACATAGCAAACTAAGGCCACACTGGTGTCAAATACTATAGAGAGTCTACATCATTTGCGCTTAAAAAAATATTTTCTGTACCTCTGCCTTGTTTCTCCACAGATCATCTTGCAGAGGAATCCCTACCTTGTCTGTACTACTCTAAAAAGTGTCACTTTCGGAATGCTGAGAATCTGCTAAGGCCATCACTTGTATGGAGGTGCTGCCTTTCTGGAAAATGGAATGTTACCTGTGGCTGTGAACTCTTGCAGGGCCTACTTAACACAAGTTGGAATGACAAGGTGAGTATTCCTTTTTAATGTCCGGCTTCTATCTTTGTGTAATGGTAATAAACTTAATTCCCCCCCTCCCTGGCCGCATAGAACACTGTGAAAACCTACTCCCCAAAATTGCCGCCACCTGAGAGAGGACAGTTTTTAAAGATACTAGAGGAGGCAACAGCCATTTTGGGAGGGACATTTAATAGACGGAGTATGGAGGGAGAAGGCAAGCAATAGCATGGCCGAAAGTAGGGGTGGGGGGCAAGGTGGGCATGTGACCTGGGCGCCGGACTGGAGCGTGTGCCGAGACTGTCACTTTAATCCCCCTAACGCCCCCTCCATATGCGGCAGTGGTCGCTTAGAGCCGGCGGAGCTCTTGCTGTAGATGCTAGCTTCCGCCTATGAAGTTGCCGTGCGTATCGCTGAGATGAAACTGAAAATAAACTAAATCTCCCAGCAGCACCCAGGGGGCGCAGGAGACAAGTTACTGCCCCTTCCCCTCCCACCACACTGCAAGTGCCTTTAATCATTGCAGCCACTGCTGCACTGGAAAAAAACAACTGAGGTCCAAAAATGGTGCAGGGCTAAACGGCAATGTACACACAGTGCCATGCCAGCAATCAGCAGCAGCATTGGAGAGAGAAGGGGAGGAAAGCAGAAGCACAGCCTAAATAGTGAGTATGACTCAGGGAAGGGGTACGTGTTTGTGACTTCTATATGTGTGTATGAATGTGTGCAAGCGTGTGACTGTATGTGAATATCTACATATCCGTATGGGTGTGGTATGCATAACAGCATACCACGCCAATATCCCAGCAGTGGAATGCTGTCGGGGGGGGGGGGGGCGAGTGGAACAAGCCCCTTGCAGGCTCACTGCGCTCTCCACTGCGAACACTCTATGGGTGTCGTGGACACTCACGAGGGGGTATAATCCCTGTTGGTCAGCATGCCGGCCATTGGGATTGTGAGGGTGCGGGATATACAGTAGGGGGAGGTATTGTGACCAGTTGTAACATAACTACATCCCATCTATATGTGTGCTTGTGTGTCACTGAATGTATATGTGTCACTATATATGTATTTATACTAGAGATGTGCACCGGAAATATTAGGGGTTTTGGTTTTGGATTTGGTTCCACGGCCGTGTTTTGGATTCGGACGCGTTTTGGCAAAACCTCCCTTAAAAATTTTTGTCGGATTCGGGTGTGTTTTGGATTTGGGTGTTTTTTTCCAAGAACCCCTCAAAAACAGCTTAAATCATAGAATTTGTGGGTAATTTTGATCCTATAGTATTATTAACCTCAATAACCATAATTTCCACTCATTTCCTGTCTATTCTGAACACCTCACACCTCACAATATTATTTTTAGTCCTAAAATTTGCACCGAGGTCGCTGGATGACTAAACTAAGTTGTCACAACTGAGGGCCTGAGCTGACGGGAGGCAGCCTCAGTTGTAGGGGCTGAGATGTACCGGAACCTGGGAGGTTGTATCAGACCCCTGGACATGTAAGTAACATGAATAATAACTGCCCAAAGGCGTGACCACGACAACTTGGATAAAAGTCAAATGATGTTTATTATGACAACTCCGCAACACAGCAGCAGTAAAAGAAAACGTAAAAGTCAGCAAAGAATAAATACAGTTCCTGGGTACTACAGGATGGCAGGAGCCACAGGGCACTGGTAGTGTGAGATAGTTCTTATGATCTTCTAGATCGAAAGTCCTTACCAGGCCCGACTGTAGCAATGGAGATAACCCAGGATTGTGCCAGCTGGTGTTCCAGGAAAAGCTGGGTTGCTGAAGATAAAACAGCTGCTGTGGATACTGGCTGGAACCAGACTGTTGTTAGCACGGAGTGGATACTGGCTGGAACCAGTTAAATAATAAATGAACTTGGGAGCGATGAAATATGAACTGAAATGTAGAACTTGAGAGCGGAGAAATAATAATACCGGTGGAGAGTGGTAAAGTGTAGAAAGGACACCGGCCCTTTAAGGGAAGCTGTACTCTGCTGGAAGCTGAGCTGGAAGCAGGTAATGTTGTAGCTGGAAACAGATGAATCCACAATGGATTGGAGAGTCAGGCTACACCGCAGGTGGAATGCTGGTGCGGGTCTCTATGGTGGAAGTCTTGAGACAGGAGCTGGAACCTGGAAGACAATCACAGGAGAGAGACAAACAGGAACTAGGTTTGACAACCAAAGCACTGGCGCCTTCCTTGCTCAGGCACAGTGTATTTATACCTGCAGCAAGGAAGGGATTGGCTAGGCAATTATGCAGATTATCAATACTGAGAACAGAGTGGTGGAAATGATCAGCTGACAGAATCCAAGATGGCTGCGCCCATGCAGACACTTGGAGGGAAGTTTGGTTTGTAATCCATGTGGTAATGAAAACAGTTATGGCGGCGCCGACCACCGGAGATAGGAGGCGCCAGGCTGACAGATGCACATCCAACCACGCGGACACAGCGGAGGCCGCGGCTGACGTAATCGCCACTCAGACACTCTGCACGCAGAAGTTCAGGGACGGCGGCGGAGGCCGCGGGAGACGCCATGCCAGGTGTAATATGGCGTTTACTGTGACAGCGTCCCAGAGTGACAGGAGAGGATACAGGAATGTACACATCAGGATAACAGATGGGATCCGGTCCTGGAGCGCTGAGCCAGCCTTAGGAGGCATCTGATGGGTAAGAAATGGCGTCCAGATACCCGGATCGTGACATAAGTGACCCAAGTGAGCGGCACAAACACCTGGCCCATCTAGGAGTGGCACTGCAGTGTCAGACAGGATGGCACTTAAAAAAATTGGCCCCAAACATCACATGATGCAAAGATAAATAAAAAAAATAAAAAATGAGTTGCAAGATGGAATTGTCCTTGGGCACTCCCACCGACCCTTATGTTGTGTAAACAGGACATGCACACTTTAACAAACCCATCATTTCAGCGACAGGGTCTGCCACATGACTGGTTGAAATGACTGGTTGGTTTGAGCCTCCACCAAAAAAAGAAGCAATCAATCTCTCCTTGCTCAAACTGGCTCTACAGAGGCAAGATGTCGACCTCCTCCTCATCCTCCGATTCCTCACCCCTTTCACTGTGTATATCCCCCTCCTCACAGAGTATTAATTCGTCCCACTGGAATCCACCATCACAGGTCCCTGTGTACTTTCTGGAGGCAATTGCTGGTGAATGTCTCCATGGAGGAATTGATTATAATTCATTTTGATGAACATCATCTTCTCCACATTTTGTGGAAGTAACTTCGTACGCCGATCGTTGACAAGGTGACCGGCTGCACTAGACACTCTTACGGAGTACACACTGGAGGGGGGGCAAGGAGACTTGTGTCTGCCGGAAAGAGAGATACAACGTAGGCTTTAAACCTAGGATCAAGCATGGTGGCCAAAATGTAGTGCTCTGATTTTAACAGATTGACCACCTGTGAATCCTGGTTAAGCGAATGAAGGGTTCCATCCACAAGTCCCACATGCCTAGCGGAATCGCTCTGTTTTAGCTCCTCCTTCAATCTCTCCAGCTGCTTCTGCAAAAGCCTGATGAGGGGAATGACCTGACTCAGGCTGGCAGTGTCTGAACTGACTTCACATGTGGCAAGTTCAAATGGTTGCAGAACCTTGTACAACGTTGAAATCATTCTCCACTGTGCTTGAGTCTTGTTCATTCCCCCTCCTTTGCCTATATCGTAGGCAGATGTATAGGCTTGAATGGCCTTTTACTGCTCCTCCATCCTCTGAAGCATATAGAGGGTTGAATTCCACCTCGTTACCACCTCTTGCTTCAGCTGATGGCGGGGCAGGTTCAGGAGTGTTTGCTAGTGCTCCAGTCTTCGGCACGCGGTGGCTGAATGCCAAAAGTGGCCGGCAATTCTTCGGGCTACCGACAGCATCTCTTGAACGCCCCTGCCGTTTTTAAAAAAATTCTGCACCACCGAATTCATTGTATGTGCAAAATATGGGATGTGCTGGAATTTGCCCACATGTAATGCACGCACAATATTGGTGGCGTTGTCCGATGTCACAAATGCCCAGGAGAGTCCAATTGGGGTAAGCCAATCTGCAATGATGTTCCTCAGTTTCCGTAAGAGGTTGTCAGCTGTGTGCCTCTTATGGAAAGCGGTGATACAAAGCGTAGCCTGCCTAGGAACAAGATGCTGCTACTGGTGCCGCTGCTGCTGTAGTTGCTGCAGGCAATACATCTACCCAGTGGGCTGTCACAGTCATATAGTCTTTAGTCTGCCCTGCTCCACTTGTCCACATGTCCGTGGTTAAGTGGACATTGGGTACAACTGCATTTTTTAGGACACTGGTGACTCTCTTTTTCTGAAGTCTGTGTACATTCTCGGTATCGCCTGCCTAGAGAAGTGGAACCTAGATGGCATTTGGTACCGGGGACACACTTCCTCAAAAAAATCTCTAAGTCCCTGTGAACTAACGGCGGATACCGGACGCACGTCTAACACCAACACAGCTGCCAAGGCCTGAGTTATCTGCTTTGCAACATGATGACTGCTGTGATATTTTATCTTCCTCGCAAAGAACTGTTGGACAGTCAATTGCTTACTGGAAGTAGTACAAGTGGTCTTCCGACTTCCCCTATGGGATGACGATCGACTCCCAGCAGCAACACCAGCAGCGCCAGCAGCAGTAGGCGTTATACTTAAGGATCCATCGGAGTAATCCCAGTCAGGAGAGGACTCATCAGACTTGCCAGTGACATGGCCTGCAGGACTATTGGTGTTCCTGTCTAAGGTGGAAATTGACACTGACGGAGTTGGTGGTGTGGTTTGCACTGGGAGCTTGGGTACAAGAGGAAGAAGGGATTTATTTGTCAGTGGACTGCTTCCGCTGTCACCCAAAGTTTTTGAACTTGTCAATGACTTCTGATCAATTCGCTCCAGGTGACATATAAGGGTGGATGTTCCTAGGTGGTTAACGGCCTTACCCCTACTTATTACAGCTTGACAAAGGCAACACACGGCTTGACACCAGTTGTCCGTATTTCTGTTGAAATAATTCCACACCGAAGAGGTGATTTTTTTTTTTTTTTTTTTTTTGTATTTTGACCAGGCATGTCAATGGCCTTATTCATCCCACGGACAACAGGTGTCTCCCAGGGTGCCTGACGAGTACTGGTGCCCAAGATGGCTGCCTCACCTTTTGTATGCTCCTGATCATCTCCATAAAACAGCTTAAATTCACCACAACTGACCTATGAATCATCATAAATATCCAAGGACTTATCTTGAACTTGTACTACTCTACACGGACATTTCATCAAAACCAACGGATTGCATTCCTGCGCTGAGATACACACTGGATTGAATCCTGGACTGAATCCTCTGCATATCTCCACTGAGAAATCCTTCAGTTTAGCAGCTGCTGTACTCTGCATTGGACATTACCCAGATAAGGTACTGTGGATTACAACCTAACTTTGGCTACACCCAGACCCTCACTTAGACATCATCCACCTCTGTTCTCAGAGCTACAAATAACTGACTTATTGCATTAATCTACTAATATCAGTATATTCAGGCTCTGAATTGCTGAAGGCTCACTGTTTAAAATCAGGATCCATTTCCAGGACATGTTATCACTTCTACCTCCACAAAAAAAAAAATCTACTTCAAAGGCCTCTCACACTGAGACTTTTCACACCTACACAGTAGGAATTGGCTTCTAACACCTTTTCAAAAGGCTGCCTATCCTAGGATAATTGACTAATTCAGCAGTTATTTTATTTATTACTTGCTTCAAATATACACAATAGGTTATAGCAATAACTTTGTTCATAATCCCATTATAATTTTGGATCACATACCGAATTGGGGGAAAACAAAACACAAAAAGGAAAAACAAAAAAACAAAAAACAAACACTGCTTTCTCTCCCTCTCTCATCATCATATGCAGTTCAAATTTATAGTAATCTGTCATTGATGACCAAATGTATACGTATTGCTCCAGCTTCATTCTTTCACTCCGCCCACCACGCTCTGCAGTTCCTATCACACCATCACAGGCTTCTATTCTCCAATCCCTTGGCATTTTAAAAAGAAAACACAGGCGCATTCGTGGGAAGCGAGCAGGCCGGAAATGTATTTCCCCCGGTAACCATCTAAGTCCTTTGACCACCTGCTCACCCCCATACTCAAAGAACAATCAAATAGAAGTGATACCCAAAAGACGGCCCTGTGTTTGGAAGGACAGAACTGTCTACTCTCACTTTGTGACCCCCATACCCAGAGCCCCTGCACTTAACATAAAGAAAACTGAAGGCCCTCTGGTATGCCCAATCAGGTCAGTCCTTTGTAATGCCAGATCTATAAGAAACAAGACTGCAACAATTGCTGACCTTATTGAATCTGCAGATCTAGCCTGTATTACAGAGACCTGGCTAGATGAAAATGCAGCACCTATATTGGAGGCTGCAGTACCAACAAACTACTCTGTCATCCACAACCCAAGACTGGACCGCAGGGGTGGCGGGGTGGCTATCTGCTTCAAAAAAGAACTTAAACTTAGGGTCCACCCTATTGAAACTACTCGCTCATTTGAGTGCATTGCTGCCCGGAGTTCGACAGGATTAGGTTTCAGACTACTTCTTATTTACCGGCAACCTGGAGATGGAAAGATATTTCTACATGAAATTGCAGACACTGTTGCTGGCCTGGTTCTGGAACATCAAAGATGGCTCATCCTCGGGGATTTCAATGCATGGGTGGATGATGAGCTCTCACGCCTTGGCCAAGACCTCCTGTGCACAATGAATGGTCTGGGCTTCACACAGGTCATTCCCTCTGCCACACATAAAAGTGGTCACACTCTCGACCTCGTCTTTCAGATTGGATTAGAGGTCACTGACCTAAAAATAAACCCAGTCATCTGGTCAGACCACTACTCCCTCTGGTTCTCAGTTGCAACCCCTCAAATAAGATCTCTGCCCGTGGAGTTGACCAGGTATCGTCCAAGGAGGGGTATGACTCCCCAGGCTCTTGCAGCAAATCTGGATCTCTCTGCTATACAGGGTGCCTGTGAAGATCCCTGTTCCCTAGTCCGTTATTATAATAGGGATGTTATGGCTGCAATTGATATTATCGCCCCTGTGCGTTTAAGACCTCGTAAACCACAACGTCAAGCTCCATGGTTCGACAACAGTGTTAGTGAGCTCAAGAAAAGGGGGCGTAGACTGGAAAGACGATGGAGGAAGACTAACCTAGTGGATGACAAAATAAAACTAATAAAGCATAACGAAGAATATCAATCGACAATCACTCGTAAGAAAGCACAGTTCCTGTCAAATGAGATCACAGCAGCAAACAATAGGCCAGCTCAACTTTTCCGCACAGTGGAGATGCTTTGCAAGCCAGCATGCCTGCAGACTGATGAGACCCTCTCCCAGGCAAGATGCAACGAGTTTGCAAACTTCTTTGCAGATAAAATATCCACCATCCGGGCTGGAATCTCCACAGTGCCATCAAAGGAGTGCCAAACTACAAAGCCCGCCAATATAAGCTACCTGCCTTCATGGACCAGCTTTGATCCAGTGGATGTAAAGGACACTGCTGAAATTGCTCGGATTTTGCGTCCCACCACCTGTGATCTGGACCCAGCCTCAACCAAGCTTCTAATAGGTTGTATGGATATAATTGGTCCTGTCTTTACAAAAATTGTTCAATGCTCTTTGCAGACAGGCATTTTTCCTGGACCCCTAAAGGAAGCAATTGTTAGACCGCTTCTTAAAAAACCTAATTTAGATCCCGACTGCATGACCAACTACAGACCGGTATCAAACCTTCCTTTCCTAGGAAAGGTTATTGAGAAAGTCGTTGCAAATCAACTGGAAACCCGCCTGACAACCCATGATATTTATGATCCATTTCAATCAGGATTCAGGAGAAGACATAGCACTGAAACAGCACTGGTGTGTGTGTTAAATGATCTTCTGATGGCAAAAGACAGAGGTGACTGTTCAATATTAATCCTTCTGGATCTCTCGGCAGCATTTGATACCGTGGACCATGGGCTTCTGATTGAGCGACTGATACATTTCTGTGGTCTGGATGGCACAGTCCTAAAATGGTTCAAATCATTTCTCACAGGCAGGTCACAGAGAGTATCATCTGGATTATACTCATCACCACCAGTGTCATTGCCATGTGGTGTCCCACAAGGTTCTATACTATCCCCCATGCTTTTTGCAGTATACATGCTCCCATTGGGCGAAATAATCAGGCGCCATGGCCTGGTCTACCACTGCTATGCAGATGATACACAACTGTACTTGTCCTTTGCTCCGGGCACTGATAACCCAATAGCAACCCTTAATGGCTGTCTAGCTGAACTACAGGAGTGGATGAGCGACAGCTGGCTGCGACTGAACCCGGATAAAACAGAGGTCCTTATGATACGACCGCAACATCAAAGGACAAGACTGCAGCATAGCCAACCAACTGGACTTACACTCGGGGATTCAGAATTACAGACCAGTGATCGTGTGCGGAATCTTGGCATTGTCCTGGATGGTGGCTTGACACTTAAACATCAGATATCAGCCACAATCAAATCCTCATTCTTTCACCTGAGGAACATAGCCAGAATCAAGCACTTAATTCCCTCAGATGATATGCCAAAAGTCATACATGCATTTGTATCATCTCGTTTAGACTACTGTAATGCCCTCTACCTTGGTCTACCAGCAAAAGAATTGCAACGCTTACAGCTGGTGCAAAACACAGCTGCCAGGCTATTAACCAACCAGCCCCGTTCTAGCCACATAACACCCATCCTCTACTCCCTTCACTGGCTGCCTGTACGATGGCGAATCATCTTCAAGATTGGCTTACTGAGTTTCAAAGCATTACATGACCAAGGCCCAAGGTACCTCAAACAGCTTCTGACCCCATACTGCCCCACTCGATTACTGCGATCTGTAGATGAAGGACTTTTAGCAGTACCTAGAATCTCCCGTAATTCATCTGGGGGTCGAGCTTTTAGTCATGCGGCTCCGACTCTATGGAACTCACTTCCCCGCACAGTGCGAGAGGCCCCAACTATAGAATCCTTCAAAAGTAGACTCAAGACTTTTCTGTTTACTCAAGCATTCCCATAATTGTCCCTTTTAGTATCTTCTTGCTTCTGTATTTTATGAAAATGTACTTCATTATTTTCTGTACTATATTATGCTATGTATCTGTTAAGCGCCTTGAGTCCTATGGGAGAAAGAGCGCTATATAAATAAAATTATTATTATTATTATTATTACCTCTCCATCAGATTCATCCTTGTAAATTTCCTCCTCAGCGCCAGCAACACCCATATCCTCATCCTGGTGTACTTCAACAGTGACATCTTCAATTTGACTATCAGGAACTGGACTGTGGGTGCTCCTTCCAGCACTTGCAGGGGGTGTGCAAATGGTGGATGGAGCCACCTCTTCCCGTCCAGTGTTGTGAAGGTCAGGCATTGCAACCAACACAATTGGACTCTCCTTGGGAATTTGTGATTTAGAAGAACGCACAGTTCTTTGCTGTGCTTTTGCCAGCTTAAGTCTTTTCATTTTTCTAGCGGGAGGATGAGTGCTTCCATCCTCATGTGAAGCTGAACCACTAGCCATGAACATAGGCCAGGGATTCAGCCGTTCCTTGCCACTCTGTGTTGTAAATGGCATATTGGCAAGTTTACGCTTCTCCTCAGACGCTTTTAATTTAAATTTTTGGGTCATTTTACTGAACTTTTGTTTTTTTTATTTTACATGCTCTCTACTATGACATTGGGCATCGGCCTTGGCAGACGACGTTGATGGCATTGAATCATCTCTGCCATGACTAGTGGCAGCAGCTTCAGCACTAGATGGAAGTGGATCTTGATCTTTCCCTATTTTACCCTCCACATTTTTGTTCTCCATTTTTTAATGTGTGGAATTATATGTCAGTAATATATCAATAGCAATGGCCTACTGTACTGTACTGTACTACTATATACTGGTGGTCACCAAAATGCTGCACTGTACTACAATATACTGCTCACAACAATGCAGCACAGATATCAATTCTAGAGAAGTGACACAGAGCTGCAAGATACAGCAATGGCTTACTATACTGTACTACTATATACTGGTGGTCACCACAATGCTGCACTTTACTACTATATACTGCTCACAACAATGCAGCACAGATATGGATACTAGAAGTGACACAGAGCTGGAAGATACAGCAATGGCGTACTGTACTACTATATACTGGTGGTCACCACAATGCTGCACTGTACTACTATATACTGGTCACACAACAATGCAGCAGATATTGAGCACTAATCAGGATACTAGAACTGAGTCTGACACGGAGCTGTAAGATACAGCAATGGCCTACTGTACTGTACTACTATAATATACTGGTGGTCACCACAATGCAGCACACTGAGCACAGATATTGAGCATTTTAGGCAAAGAACATAGCCACGTCCTCTCCGCTCAATCTACAATGCACGAGTGAAAATGGCGGCGATGCGCAGTTCTTTATATGGAATACGAATCTCGCGAGAATCCGACAGCGGGATGATGACGTTCGGCCTTGTTTGGGTTAACCGAGCAAGGCGGGAAGATCCGAGGCTGCCTCGGACCAGTGTAAAACACGTGAAGTTTGGGGGGGGGGGGGGGTTCGGATCTTGACGAACTGAACCCGCTCATCTCTTATTTATACAGGTGTGTGATTATATGTATGTATGTGAGTGAATGTATGTGTGCGTGACAGTATGTATTTGTATAGGTGTGTGATTTTATGTATATACTGTATCAATGTATGGGTTATCATTTTATTTCTTCTTCATCCGTATAATGCAGCGAAGGAGGGGGGCCGCTAAGTTAATGGCTCGCCCCGGGTGACAAAACTCCTAGTTTCGTCCCTAACAATGGCACAGCAGTGCCAGGAATGTAGCATCAGCGGAGGGAGCAGGCTAGCAGCAGCAGCATGAAGCAACCCCTGACAATGAGCAGAACCAGGTACATTGTAAATTTTAAGGGGCACTACTGTGTGGGGCATAATATGGTTCTATTGGCATTACTGTTTGTGGCATAATCTGATGTAAGGTAGTATTTTCCTGCATGATCATGCCCATTTCAGCAAGACCACACCCATTTGCTTCTAGGCCATGCCCTTCCACCGTGACTGTGTTTGTGTGTGTGTAGGAGGGGGGTTACATTTTTTTGATGTTCGCCCTGGGCCAAATTAGCTAGAAACTGCCTTAATCTATGGAAGCCCCTTTCAAACACCTGTAATAATAAAAAAAATATTAGTTAAAATTATTTTTTGCCTTTTATTTGTTGCCCTTTGGACTGAAATAGACTCCAAACCCAATGCTTTGTAAATTTACCCCTATTTCTTTAACTTCATTTTGATTATGAGCTCCAATAAGGCAGTGATTGATGAGAGTGATTATATATGTTCTGTTCCGCACAGTACCACATAATGGTGATATATAAGTAAACAATACATATGTTAGAGTACATGTCGTTGTTGCTAGAGACTTAAACTTTACTGACTAGCTAGACTATAGGCCAGAGGTTCTCAATTGCGGTCCTCAAGGCACTCCAACTGTCCAGGTTTTAATTATATACAAGGCTCACCACAGGTGGTTAAATCAAATTGACTGTAGTGCTAATTAAGTCACCTGTGGCCAAGCATGGATATACTTAAAACCTGGACCACTGGGCTAGATACCACTAGTTACTTAGCATCCTTTCAATAGGTTTAATATTCAAACCAATCAACATAAATGGAACAATCAGTTCTCACACATTTTTTCAATTTATTTATATGGCACCATAATGTTCTTTAGCAATATGGAGATGGAAAATACAGCAAAAAGACCAACTGGCACAAAATTAACAAGGACAAGACACAAAACATTCATTTTTCAAAGTTTATAAACCGCGTTATATTAGCAACATTGTATTTCTTCAATTTTAAAACATTATGCTTTAGAACTACATTTACTGTTTTATTTATTTATTATTTCTTTATTAGCAGTTTCTTATATAGCGCAGCATATTCCGTTGCGCTTTACAATTAGAACAACAATTATAGAACAAAACTGGGCAAAGATAGACAGATGTAGAGGTAGGAAGGCCCTGCTCACAAGCTTACAATCTATAGGGAAATAGGCATTGATACATGAGGATAGATGCTACCTGTTACATAATGGTTCCCCAGATTTCTAGGTTCTTAGCGGGTTGTATGATATGATCACCCAGCAATGTTGGAAGACAAAATGTGAGGTTATGTGGACTCTACAGAGGGGATGTAACTGGATAGGGACACATTGAAGGTTATGTGTGTGGGTCAGGAATTTGGTAGGCTTGTCTGAAGAGATGAGTTTTCAGGGAACGTTTAAAGGTTTGGAGACTAGAGGAAAATCTTATTGTGCGTGGGAGGGCATTCCACAGAGTGGGTGAAGCCCGGGCAAAGTCCTGTAATTTTGAGTGGGAACAGGTAATACATGTGGATGAGAGACGCAGATCTTGTGCAGAGCGGAGGGTTCTGGTAGGGAGATATTTTGAGATGAGTGAGGAGATGTATGATGGTGCAGTTTGGTTAAAAACCTTGTATGTAAGTAAAAGTATTTTATATTTGACACGGTAGAATACCAGTAACCAATGGAGGGACTGACAGAGTGGATCAGCAGATGAAGAACGTCTGGCGAGGAAGATTAGCCTCGCAGCTGCATTTAAAATGGATTGAAGTGTTGAGAGCCTATGTTTGGGAAGACCAGTAAGGAGACTATTACAATAATCAATGCGGGAGATGATGAGTGCATGGATTAGAGTTTTTGCAGTGTCTTGTGTAAGATAAGGGCGTATTTTGGATATGTTTTTAAGGTGCATGTTACATGATTTAGAGACAGATTGAATGTATGGAACAAACGACAGTTCAGAGTCAAGGATGACACCTAGGCAGCGAGCTTGTGGGGTAGGGTGGATAGTTGCATTGTCAACAGTTATGGCGATATCAGGTTGGTAACTACTCTTAACTGGTGGGAAAATAATTAATTCTGTTTTGGAAATGTTGAGTTTGAGGTGGCGAGATGACATCCAAGATGAAATGGCAGACAGGCATCCAGTGACACGAGCCAATACAGATGGTGATAAATCTGGGGAGGATAGGTAGATTTGAGTATCATCAGCGTACAAATGATACTGAAATCCGAAGGAGCTGATTAGTTTACCAAGAGAGGAGGTATAGATTGAGAAAAGTAGAGGACCTAAGACTGAGCCTTGCGGTACTCCAACTGATAGAGGTAGATAAGAGGAGGTAGAATCAGAGAAGTGAACACTGAAAGATCGATTAGATAGGTAGGATGAGAACCAAGTAAGGGCTGTGTCCTGAAGACCTAGGTACTCTAGTGTTTGTATGAGAAGACAGTGGTCAACAGTGTCAAAAACAGCAGAGAGATCTAGAAGAATAAGTAGTGTGTAATGGCCTTTTGATCTAGTAATGACTAGATCATTCACTACTTTGGTCAGTGCCGTCTCTGTGGAGTGTTGGGCACAAAAGCCTGACTGAAGTGGGTCCAGTAAGTTGTGGGAGTTAAGAAAGTGTGTAGGCAAGTCTCTCAAGTAGCCTGGAGGGACTGGGTAGCTGAGAAACGGGACGGTAGTTAGAGAGTGTGTTTGGGTCAGAGTTGTGTTTTTTTAGAATAGTAGTAATCACTGCATGTTTAAACAGAGATGGAAAGATGCCAGTAGAGAGAGAGAGATTACAGATTTTAGTTAAGGTTGGGATAAGCACAGGAGACAAACTTTTACTGACCTGTGAGGGTATAGGATCAAGAGGAGAAGTAGTGGAGTATGAGTATGAAAAGAGTGTTAATACTTCATCTTCACTTGTGGGATCAAAAGAAGAGAAAGTGTCAGAGGGTACAGATAGGGAATTGAGCTGGTCACTGGCTGAGTTAGAGCATACCATTTCATCTCGGATTTTATCAATCTTATCCTTGAAGTAGGAAGCAAGTTCTTGTGCACTGATAGTAGCTAGTGGGGAAGGTGAGGGAGGGTAAATAAGTGATTTAAATGTATTAAAAAGTCGCTTGGGGTTGGTGGCATGATAAGAGATGAGAGATTGGAAATATGTTTGTTTGGCAGTGTCCATGGCCTGACGATAGGAGTGGTAGGTAGTCTTATATGTGAGAAAGTCACTTGGATTCTGAGATTTCCGCCACTGACGTTCTACTTTACGTGACAATTTTTGTAGGTGTCTTGCTGATTTAGAGTGCCATGGTTGGCATCTAAGCCTACGTGGAGTGTGATGGGTAGCTGGAGTAACTTTATCAAGGGCACTCTCTAGGGTCTGGTGCAGGTGGGATACAGCAGTGTCAGATGTGGTGAATGTATAGATTGGTGAGAGAAGTTGTTGCAGAGAAGTGGAAAGTTGTTGAAAATTTATATTGTTAGTATCTCTGCGTGTTAGAGGAGGCTTGTTTGGTTTTAGTGTCCTAGAATTTAAAGTAATAGAAGAGATTGTGAAGGTGATCAGGTTGTGATCAGAGAGAGGGAAAGGAGTGTTAATGAATTGGGAAACTGAGCAGAGCCTGGTGAACACAAGATCAAAGCAGTGGCCCTCCTGGTGAGTAGAGGAGTTGGACCATTGGGTTAGGCCAAGAGAGGATGTTAGAGAGAGGAGTTTGGATGCATGAACAGATTGTGGACTGTCAAGAGCTATATTGAAATTGCCCATAATGATGGTGGAGATGTCAGAGGATACGAAGTGTGGGAGCCAGGCAGAAAAATCTTCTAGAAATTGTTGTTTAGGTTGCCCAGGAGGGCAATAGATAGCTGCAACACGCAGAGAGAAAAGGGTGAAAATCCTGATAGAGTGAACTTCAAATGATGTGAATGCGAGTGATGGAACCTGAGGTAGAAGAGTGTATGTGAAAAACTGTGACAGTAAGATTCCAACCCCACCACCTTTACTATTATTAGGCCTAGACGTGTGTGTGAAGTGGAAACCACCGTGTGATAGTGCTGCAGGGGAGGCCGTCTCTGATTGTGTGAACCATGTTTCTGTTACAGCCAGCAGATTAAAGTTATGTAGAGATGTGCGGCTGGCACTTTTTGTGTTTTGGTTCCTAATTCCACTCTTGTGTTTTGGTTTTGGCTTGGTTTTGCAAAAAACACTCTTTCGTTTTTTTAGTTTTCGATCTGGATTATTTTTGGGGAAAAAAACATAAAAATGGCTAAAATCACAGAATTTTGGGGTAATTTTGATCCTACAGCATTATTAACCTCAATAACATTCATTTCCACTCATTTCTGAACTCCTCACAAAATTGTTTTTAGGTCAAAAGGTTGCACCGAGGTGGCTGTTTGACTAAGCTAAATGACACAAGTGTTCAGCACAAACGCCTGGCCCATCTAGGAGTGGCCATGCAGTGTCATCCAGGAGGGCAGATATAAAAAAATGGCCCCAAATAGCACATGATGCAAAGAAGAAAAAGAGGTGCACCAAGGCTGCTGTATGACTAAGCCAAGCGACACAAGTTTGCGGCACAAACACCTGACCCATCTAGGAGAGGTACTGCAGTGTCAGACAGGATGGAACTTTTCAAAAACTAGGCCCCAAACAGCACCTGATGCAAAGATGTTGAAGAGGTGCAATGAGGTAGCTGTATCACTAAGCCAAGCGACACAAACAATTCCCACTGGAATTATACGTCCAAATCAATGGAATTATACGTCCAAATCACTGGAATTATACGCCCAAATCACTGGAATTATACTGCAAAATCACTGGAATTATACGTCCAAATTACTGGAATTATACTGCAAAATCACTGGAATTATACTGCAAAATCACTGGAATTATACATCCAAATCACTGGAATTATACTGCAAAATCACTGGACTAATACGTCAAAATCACTGGACTAATACGTCAAAATCACTGGAATTATACATCCAAATCACTGGAATTATACTGCAAAATCACTGGAATTATACTACAAAATCACTGGAATTATACGTCCAACTCACTGGAATTATACGTCCAACTCACTGGAATTATACGTCCAACTCACTGGAATTATACGTCCAACTCACTGGAATTATACGTCCAAATCACTGGAATTAAATGGTAAAATGGAGGTTAATAATAATAATAATAATAATTTTATTTATATAGCGCTCTTTCTCCAATAGGACTCAAGGCGCTTAACAGATACATAGCATAATATAGTACAGAAAATAATGAAGTACATTTTCATAAAATACAGAAGCATGAAGATACTAAAAGGGACATTATGGAAATGCTTGAGTAAACAGAAAAGTCTTGAGTCTACTTTTGAAGAATTCTATAGTTGGGGCAACTCGCACTGTGCGGGGAAGTGAGTTCCATAGAGTCAGAGCCGCATGACTAAAAGCTCGACCCCCAGATGAATTACGGTAGATTCTAGGTACTGCTAAAAGTCCTTCATCTACAGATCGCAGTAATCGAGTGGGGCAGTATGGGGTCAGAAGCTGTTTCAGGTACCTTGGGCCTTGGTCATGTTATGCTTTGAAACTCAGTAAGCCGATCTTGAAGATGATTCGCCATCTTACAGGCAGCCAGTGAAGGGAGTAGAGGATGGGTGTTATGAGGCTAGAACGGGGCTGGTTGGTTAATAGCCTGGCAGCTGTGTTTTGCACCAGCTGTAAGCGTTGCAATTCTTTTGCTGGTAGACCAAGGTAGAGGGCATTACAGTAGTCTAAACGAGATGATACAAATGCATGTATGACTTTTGGCATATCATCTGAGGGAATTAAGTGCTTGATTCTGGCTATGTTCCTCAGGTGAAAGAATGAGGATTTGATTGTGGCTGATATCTGATATTTAAGTGTCAAGCCACCATCCAGGACAACGCCAAGATTCCGCACACGATCACTGGTCTGTAATTCTGAATCCCCGAGTGTAAGTCCAGTTGGTTGGCTATGCTGCAGTCTTGTCCTTTGATGTTGCGGTCGTATCATAAGGACCTCTGTTTTATCCGGGTTCAGTCGCAGCCAACTGGCGCTCATCCACTCCTGTAGTTCAGCTAGACAGCCAATTAGGTTGAGGGCTTCCATCGTCATGTGAAGCTGAACCACTAGTCACGAACATAGGCCAGGGCCTTAGCCGTTCCTTGCCACTCCATGTCGTAAATGGCATATTGGCAAGTTTTACGTTTCTCCTCAGACCATTTAAAAAATGTTGGGGGTCTTTTTGCTGAACTTTGTCTTTTTGGATTTTACATGCCTTCTACTATCACATTGGGCATCGGCCTTTCATCGTCTATGTCATGGCTAGTGGCAGCAGCTTCAGCACTAGTAGGAAGTGGTTCTTGATCTTTCCCTATTTTATCCTCCAAATTTTTGTTCTCCATTATTTTTCTGGAGTTATATAACACAATATGCGGCACAGGAATGATTGATGGCTGATGCACAGGACACTACCACTGGTCTGAGGCAGGACAACACAGCAACACTGTAAGGGACTTGTTGTTGTTATACGGCAGCACTGGACATATGGCAGCAGAGTATACCACTGTGACTGTCTGGTCACTGGAATGACTGATGGCTGATGCACAGTACACTACCACTGGTCTAATGCAGGACAACACAGAAACACTGTAAGGGACTTGTTGTTGTTGTTGTTATTGTTATTATTATTATTATACGGCAGCACTGGACATATGGCAGCAGAGTATACCACTGTGACTGCCTGGTCACTGGAATGACTGATGACTGATGCACAGGACACTACCACTGGACTGAGGAAGCACAATACACCACCACTGAACTGATGCAGCACAACACAGCAGCAATGGACATATGGCAGCAGAGTATACCACTGTGACAGCCTGGTCACTGGAATGACTGATGGCTGATGCACAGGACACTACCACTGGTCTGATGCAGGACAACACAGCAACACTGTAAGGGACTTGTTATTAATTATTATACAACAGCACTGGACATATAGCATCACAGTATACCACTGTGACTGGTCATTGGAATGGCTGATGCACAGGACACTACCACTGGTCTGATGCAGGACAACACAGCAACACTGTAAGGGACTTGTAATTAATTACTATACAGCAGCACTGGACATATAGCAGCAGAGTATACCACTGTGATTGCCTGGTTACTAGAATGGCTGATGCACAGGACACTATGACTGGTCTGATGCAGCACAACACGGCAACATTGTAAGGGACTTGTTATTAATTATTATACAGCAGCACTGGACATATGGCAGCAGAGTATACCACTGTGACTGCCTGGTCACTGGAATGACTGATGGCTGATGCACAGGACACTACCACTGGAATGATGCAGCACACTACTCCACCACTGTACTGATGCAGCACAACACAGCACCACCGGACTTATACAGCTGCACTGGACATATGGCAGCAAGAGGACACAACCACTGTGACTGGACAGATGCAGCACAAGACACGGACACTGAGAGAACAGAGACACATCCTCTCTCTACACTCTCCAATGCCGGAGTGAAAATGGTGGCGATGCGTGACTCCTTATATGGAATCCAAACCCCGCAAGAATCCGACAGTGGGATAATGACGTTTTGTCTCGTTCTGGTTTCCGAGTCAGGCGGGAAAACCTAAGCCTGACTCGGATCCAGGCTCGAATGATGAAGTCCGGTAGGGTTCGGTTCTCTGAAAACAGAACCCGCTTATCTCTAGTTTTATGTTAAAACACTTTTATCTAAATATTAAAAAGCTTGTCCTTCAAGAATTAAAAAATCTTAATAGGGAGGACCAAGCATGAATAATAATAGTAATAATAATAGTTTCAAATATAAAAAAATATTAATGTCACAGTACTAGAAATAAATGGGCAGTTCCTATTAGCAGTGGTACTTTCCCATTGCTAATAGTTTCACTGGGGGCTATACTCAAGGCTGGTTTTAGCCCTTGTGGTGCCCCGGGCGAAAATAGGGGCGTGGCTTCATAAAGGAATGTGGTCAGTTATGACCCCAGTAGAGTTGTGCCCCCATTTGTGCCCCCAGTAGTTTTGTGCCACTTACAAAAATAAAAATAAATTAATACTCCCCATCCCAGCTCCTTATTCCCGACCGCTGCTGCCCTCCATCTCCAGACACCGGCACCACTCCTCCTCTTATCTATGGGAGAGACAATGGGGCTTTTCAATGAGTAGTGCTTCTCCAAGCCTTTTACTGAACAAGGGCCCTTTTATCTGCTATTTTGATCTGTAGCTTCAGTTGGTTCAGTTATGTTGGATGTCTTGAACACCAATACAGGATTTTTCTAGACTGCACAAGTATAGAAAAATGTATTTCTATAGGCCCTTAGTCAAAATGTTCTTTAAACAAAAATTGCATATCTATTTTGGACCAGTTCTGTACTTATTAAACACTATCCCTCTATATTTTAGGACAGTGAATGAAGAATACCATTGAATTCTTAATTAGTTATATGCAACATATGGTCAGTTAGAAAAAGGCACAACTACAACAACTAACACAGGTGAGACAATGCCACCAATCATCATTATATTAAATCCATAACAATTTTCCCTAATTCATAACATTTAAAGCCATGTGGCAGAAAGAGACAAATGTCTTAAAAAAATTATTTTTGAAAGAGTTTATGGAAAAAAGAAATCCATCTTTTCTGAAGACATCTATATAAAAGTATCAAAGCGTTAGGTATGGGAGCTGTATACAGTACACACTAACTCTGATGGGAGAGCACAAAAGGTGTTTGCCAAACTAAAACTGCCAACAAAATCTGGACTGTTGGTGTGCCTTGAGGACCAACGTTGCGAATGCCTGATCTAGGATATACTGTACTGTTTGTAACTATTTACTATATTACTTGTTACAAAATAATTACTGTATGTAAAAATTAGTTCTTACAAAAAGGCTTTTTTCTTTGAAAAAAACAATAAACCACTTGCTTAAAGGACTTAACAAATTGTCTATATAAAGTACATTTAAATACTGTAGCCTAGCACCACATGTAAACATATAAACGGTAAATAAATGCTTACCAATTGGTACATTATCTGTTGTACAAATCATTTGTTGTACATGTTTATAAAATGGCAATTGTTCTAATATTACAGATACTCTAAATGCAGGATTTAGGCAAGCCTCAATGAGCACACATGCATGTTTGCTAAGATTATAACATCCAATGTCTAAACTGACATGTCCTTATCTTTGTAATAATCTGTATTTCAAAATATAGACTATCAAAATGTTACATTATTTAATGTCTGATAAATACTTTCAAAACGTGCTATAAAAAGTGTATGTAAAAACAGAAGAAAATTTCCATGACATAGCCCAGTCATTGGCTATTGTATACAAATACAATACAAATAACACAAAATGCTATATACTGTAGATTTATACTGTAATATCTGCAGTAAACTATTGTACTGTATATTCCAATAAAGAGAAGAGTAAATCATATTTTGTCGGAGAATTTATACATTCCTCATATTGCCTTTCTGCAGGGCTCTAATTGGTTCCAATCACATATGAATATATTAACAGTTTTAGGTAATTAAGAGGTCGGAGATAACTGTAGTGCCCTTGTAATAAGAGTTGTTTATAATCAGAAATTGCAACATGAAATGTGCCAACTAGGTAAACCAATTCCGGGCCATTTTTTCAATCCAGAGGATCGGGATTGAAAAATGGCCAATCCCAGGATTTCCGGGATACCCGGGATTGGCTTTTAGCTATGTGGCCACCCCCTCGCCCCGCCCACCCCGCACACATAACTCATCATATACCGGGGGCGGGCGGGTGGGGAACATCCTCTGATCGCTGCTGGCAGCTCCCAGCAATGGTTGACGGTGCAGCGTGACCTCTCACACTGCGCTGGGGAGCCGGAACAAGGAAGCCGGGCAGCATCTGAGCATCCTGTGGATGCTCAATGCTGATCCCTCAATCCCTGGGATTGGAGCTTCCAATCCCGGGATTGAATCCCCGGCCATTTTTGGCCCTAAATCCCGGGATCCCACCGATCTCGGGATTGGCCACCATAGTGCCAACCGGTCAGGATTTGAAACTGGAGCTCCTGCCTCTACAGACTGCTGTGCTGACTGCACTATTCTGGCTGCTGGACAGCTCCCTTCCTTCACTCTGTGTTCTACTGTAGCTCAGTTTTATATTCCATCATGTTCTAGCACTACCACATTGACCTCCTATATACTGTATGCCTTGCCTGTTCCTGTCTTCCCTACCAGATTATTGCGCCCCTGCCAGTAATCGAGTTCCAGTTGCTGCATCCTACAATCTATTATCTACCATTTGTGTACTGACCTAGGATTGTCCATGACTACCCCTCTGTCTGAACCCTTTGCCTTATTTGCTTCTCTGTGTTCTGGACCTGGCTGCCATTGACCATGTTTTATAGCACTATCCTCAAGTGTCTTGCATTTTTCCCTGCCACTGAACTCCAATTCAGTCTGTGGACCGTTTCACAACTATTGAGAATAATAACAATTGAAAAAAAATATTTACCAACATTACTGATAAAGTTTCTAAATTATAATTGACAGTTTATTGTTTGATAATGTTCTTTTAGTTTAAAGCATTGGTTTAGCATGAATTGCTGTTTTAAGATTGGGTTAGGGCAGTGACAGTTAGTGAGAGGAAGAAGTATAACTTAGTGATGGGAAAAGAGAACTGCTAGAACAGCAAAAGAATGCAATGAAGGATTCAGAATTCAGCTATGTAATAGCTCCAGGATAGGACAGATTATCCTAAATTGTGTGGATTTACAGACTCTAGCACTAATCTCATAGCATGCTTCTTCCCTGGCTCTGGCAGAATTTCACAGTCACAGAGAGGCAAGAGTCACCCTGAACAGAAACAGGACTGAGCAAAGTGGGGATTTTAACTAAACAAAACTATTTATCAGAATGGGACCTTTGTAATGACCTTTGTAAATAAATTCATAAATTGAATCAAAGGTCATTAACCAATCTGTCATCTTCTGGGGAAAAGAAGCTGTAAATACTGTATTAGGTCATGAAATATGTTGGATCTCCTCTGATACAGGGAATATAATATAAACACCTTCTTCCAAAACTAAGATTTAGTAAAATCCTGCTAATTAAGCTACTAGACATAGTATATACTGTAAGTTGCTGTTATGATAGTTAGGAGTAGAGATATTTATCTACACATTAGACACATACAAATGTGTTGATTTAATGATTTCTAGTAGAAAATACATAGAAGGGCATTCACAGCATAAACCACCTACTCTTGCTACTACTACATAACATGAAAAATATTGAAGTATTATAGGAATTTGTTCATTTACTGTATTATCTCTTTATTATTACATGTAATTCAGCTATGATGTCTAACTAAATATGGCTTCCTTGTTCCTATTTTTTCTTTTGTAGATCAAAAAACAGTTTCTATTCTGGAAAAATACAGTACTAAACGGAAGAAACCAAATAAACTGATCATAAAGTTTCATTTTTCTACAGACACAAAATAGTGAAATATCAGCTTTAAAACTAAGAAACTGGCTGTCAATATACTGGCTTCAATACATTACATGACATGGCTTCTTGACTCTGTCTCGCCCAGATCCCTCCCATATCTTCTAGATCACTTTGTTTTCAGTTGCTGCTCCCAATGGGGATTTTAATTGAGTAGTGTTTCTCCAAGCCTTTTACTGAACAAGGGCCTTTTTATCTACTATTTTGAGCTGTAACTTCAGTTGGTTCAGTTATGTTGGATGTCTTGAACACCAATACAGGATTTTTTTAGACTGAACAAGTATAGAAAAATTTATTTCTATAGGACTGAAAATATAATTTTCTATTTGCAACATTAGTGAATGTAAAAAAAACTCAATCCAGAGTGAGATGTGTGCGAAGGACTGCTAGAAAGGCTATACTGTAACTACCACTGGCAGGGCTCCCATTAGCCACCAATGATAGAGCCAGATTAAAGATACGGGAATGAGTATGGCGGCAGTGTAACAGTCTTTAAGTTTATCAAAGGCTCATCTGCCACCATATATATACAACTGCGTATTACTTTATCTTACCTAGTGAAGGCAACCAGCAAAGCACAGTACGCTCAACTGGGGAGTGCTGGTACTGCAAATGTATGAATATATATATATTAGAGATGAGCGGGTTCGGTTCTCAGAGAACCGAACTCTACCGGACTTTGACTTCCGAGTTCGGTTCCGAGCCAGGCTCGGGTTTTCCCACCTGACTCGGAAACCCGAATGCGGCAAAATATCATCATTCCCTGCTGTCGGATTCTCGTGGTATTTGGATTCCATATAAGGAGCTGTGCGTCGCGGCCATTTTCACTCCAGTCTCAGAGAGTGTATTGAGAGGACGTATCCTCAGTGTCTGTTTGGGAGCGGGAAACTGGGGTGGCGAGTCTTGTGCTGTGTTGTGCTGTCCAGTGTAGTCAGTGTATTGTGCTGCATCAGTCCAGCCAGTCACAGTGTTGGTGTCCTCTGCTGCCATATATCCAGTGTAGCTGTATAAAGTGGTGCTGTGTTGTGCTGTCCAGTCCAGTGTAGTCAGTGTATTGTGCTGCATCAGTCCAGCCAAAGTGTTGGTGTCCTCTGCTGCCATATATCCAGTGTAGCTGTATAAAGTGGTGGTGTGTTGTGCTGCATCAGACCAGTGGTAGTGTCCTGTCAATCAGTCATTCCATTGACGATCTACACTGCTGCTATATGTCCACTGCTACAGTATTATAATAATAATATATACCAATAATAACCTCTTCCTCCTAGTGCTGAAGCTGCTGCCACTAGCCATGACATAAATGATGAAATGCCATCAACGTCATCTGCCAAGGCCGATGCCCAATGTGATAGTAGAGGGCATGTAAAATCCAAAAAGCTGAAGTTCAGTAAAAAGAACCAAAAAAAAGAAATTTAAATCGTCTGAGGAGAAACGTAAACTTGCCAAAATGCCATTTACGACACGGAGTGGCAAGGAACAGCTGAGGCCCTGGCATATATACATGGCTAGTGGTTCAGCTGCACATGACAATGGAAGCCTTCATCCTCCAACTTGAAAAAATAAAAGAGTTAAGCTGGAAAGAGCACAGAAAAGAACTGTGCTTTCTGAGATGGTATTACAAATCCCCAAGGAGAGTCCAAGTGTGCCGACGGTTGGGATGCCTGACCTTCCCAACACTGGTCGGGAAGAGGTGGCTCCTTCCACCATTTGCATGCCCCCTGCAAGTGCTGGAAGGAGCACCCACAGTCCATTTCCTGATATTGAAATTGAAGATGTCACTGTTGAAGTACACCAGGATGAGGATATGGGTGTTGCAGGCGCTGAGGAGGAAGTTGACGATGAGGATTCTGATGGTAATGTGGTTTATTTAAGTCAGGCACCAGGGGAGACACCTGTTGTCCTTGGGATGAAGAAGCCCATTGTGATGCCTGGGCACACTACCAAAAAAGCCACCTCTTCGGTGTGGAATTAATTCTCCACAAATCCGGACAACAGGCGTCAAGCCATCTGTTGCCTCTGTCAATCTGTAATAAGTAGGGGTAAGGATGTTAACCACCTAGGAACATCCTCCCTTATACGTCACCTGCTACGCATTCATCAGAAGTCAGTGTCAAGTTGTGAAACTTTGGGTAAGAGCGTAAGCAGTTCACTGACACCTAAATCTCTTCTTCCTCTTGTACCGAAGCTCCTGCAAGCCACACCACCAACTCCCTTAATGTCAACTTCCTCCTCAGTCAGGAACATCAGTAGTCCTGCAGGCCATGTTACTGTCAAGACTGAGGAGTCCTCTCCTAACCGGGATTCCTCCGATGGATCCTTGAGTAGTTCACCTGCTGTTGCTGACGATGCTGTTATTGCTGCTGGGAGTCGATCATCATCCCAGAGGGGAAGTCGGAAGACCACTTGTACTACTTCCAGTAAGAAATTGACTGTCCAACAGTCCTTTGTGAGGAAGATGAAATATGACAGCAGTCATCCTTTTGCAAAGCGGATAACAGAGGCCTTGACAGCTATGTTGGTGTTACACATGCGTCCGGTATCCGCTATTAGTTCAGTGGGACTTAGAGAATTGTTTGAGGTACTGTGTCTCCTGTATCAAATACCATCTAGGTTCCACTTCTCTAGGCAGGTGATACAGAGAATGAACACTGACGTTAGAAAAAGAGTCACCAGTGTCCTAAAAAATGCGGTTGTATCCAGTGTCCACTTAACCACAAACATATGGACAAGTAGAACAGAGCAGACTAAGGACTATATGACTGTGACAGCCTACTGGGTAGATGTATGGCCTCCTGCAGCAACAACAGCAGCGGCACCAGTAGCAGCATCTCGCAAATGCCAACTCAATCCTAGGCAGGCTACGCTATGTATCACCACTTTCCGTAAGAGGCACACAGCTGACAACCTCTTACGGAAACTGTGGATCATCATTGCAGAATGGCTTACCCCAATTGGATTCTCCTGGGGATTTGGGATATCGAACAATGACACCAATATTGTGCGTGCATTATCTGGGCAAATTCCAGCACGTCCCATGTTTTGCACATACAATTAATTTAGTGGTGCAGAATTTTTTAAAAAATGACAGGGGTGTGCAGAAGATGCTGTCGGTGGCCCGAAAAATTGCGGGCCACTTTCGGCATTCAGCCACCACGTGCCGAAGACTGGAGCACCAGCAAACATGCCTGAACCTGCTCTACCATCAACTGAAGCAAGAGGTGGTAACGAGGTGGAATTCAACACTCTATATGCTTCAGAGAATGGAGGAGCAGCAAAAGGCCATTCGAGCCTATACATCCACCTACGATATAGGCAAAGGAGGGGTAATGCACCTAACTCAAGCATAGTGGATAATGATTTCCATCTTGTGCAAGGTTTTCCAACCCTTCTAACTTGCCACACATGAAGTCAGTTCAGACACTGCCAGCTTGAATCAGGTCATTCCCCTCATCAGGCTTTTGCAGAAGCAGCTGTAGAATTTCACAAAGTATGTGGGACTTGTGGATGGAGCCCTTCATTCACTTTGCCAGGATTCAAGGGTGGTCAATTTGTTGAAATCAGAGCACTACATTTTGGCCACCGTGCTCGATCCTAGGTTTAAAGCCTATGTTGTATCTCTCTTTCTAGCAGACACAAGTCTGCAGAGGTGCAAAGACCTGCTGGTGAGTAAATTGTCAACTCAAGCGGAACATGACCCATCAGCAGCTCATCCTTCAATCTCTCTCGCCACTGGGGCTGCAAGGAAAAGGGTAAGATTTCCTAGCCCACCCACTGGCGGTGATGCAGGGCAGTCAGTAGCGAAAGCTGACATCTGGCCCAGACTGAAGTACCTGCCAACGATTACTGACATGTCGTCTACTGTCACTGCATATGATTCTGTCACCATTGAAAGAATGGTGGAGGATTATATGAGTGCCAGCATCCAAGTAGACATGTCAGACAGTCCGTAAGTATACTGCCAGGAAAAAGAGGCAATTTAGATGCCACTTGCACAAACTGGCTTTACCTAAGTTGCCCCCCCTCCAGTGTGTACTCCGAAAGAGTGTTTAGTGCAGCTGGTCTCCTTGTCAGCGATTGCAGTAGGAGGTTACTTCCACAAAATGTGGAGAAGATGATGTACATCAAAATTAATTATAAATTCCTCCAGGAATAAATTTACCAGCAATTTCCTCCAGAAAGTGCACAGGGACCTGTGATGGTGGATTCCAGTTGGAACAAATTAAAAGTCTGTGAGGAGGAGTATGTACATGCTTAAATGGGTGAGGAATCAAAGGATGAGGATGAGGACAACATCTTGCCTCTGTAGAGTCAGTGTGTGCAAGGAGAGATTAATTGCTTCTTTTTTGGTGTGGGGATTAGTTGCTTCTTTTTTTGTGGGGGCCCAAACAAACCAATCTTTTCAGCCAGTCGTGTGGCAGACCCTGTCGCTGAAATGATTGGTTAGTTAAAGTGTGCATGTCCTGTTTATACAACATAAGGGCGGGTGGGAGGGCCCAGGAATAATTCCATCTTGTACCTCTTTTTTTTCTTTGCATTATGTACTCTTTGTGGCCTAGTTTTTAAAAGTGCCATCCTGTTTGACACTGCAGTGCCACACCTAGACGGGCCAGGTGTTTGTGCCGCACACTTATGTCGCTTAGCTTAGTCACACAGCGACCTCGGTGTACCTCTTTTTTTTTCTTTGCATTATGTGCTCTTTGGGGCCTAGTTTTTAAAAGTGCCCTCCTGTCTGCCACTGCAGTGCCACTCCTAGATGGGCCAGGTGTTTGTGCCGCCCACTTGGGTCGCTTAGCTTAGTTATCCAGCGACCTTGGTGCATCCTTTTGGCCTTAAAACAATATTGTGAGGTTTGAGGTGTTCAGAATAGACTGGAAATGAGTGGATGTTATGAGGTTAATAATACTGTAGGACCAAAATTACCCCCATATTCTGTGATTTTAGCTGTTTTCGTGTTTTTTTTTCCTCCAAAAATCATCCAGATCAAAAACCAAAACACGAAAGGGTGGTTTTGGCAAAACCAATCCAGATCCAAAACACGAGCGAGAATCCAGATCCAAAGCCAAAAACAAAACACGAAAAGTGCCCGCCGCACATCTCTAATTTATAGCTGCATTCCATTAAGTTGTCTCTGATTTTGGCTACCATTTAATTGCCTCCATAGTTACTGTTATCAAAAAATGCTGAACTTTTTACACCATACTTTATTGTCTTGTGTCATTGTTCTTAGTGTTAAGATTTGCATTTAAATACATGGTTCTACATAGTATGACAGAAGCTAATAGCCATCATCAGTCATGAAGGAGTTTGTCATTTTTCAGGAACTTTTGAAAGTTGTATTGACTACTTGCATTAAGACATCTTCCAAACTCAATTGGTGAACAGCAATGGCTGCATCTAACACCACTTACCCAGTAAATTGGTTGTTAAGACAATTCCAGGCACATTCTGTAATATGAGTGTGAAAGTGTGACATACCTGTAGTAGTATAGTAGCCAGAATAATTGTGAGGAATTCTGAGGTCATTAATACTGTAACCACAACAATGCTGAATGCTATATATTTTTGATATCAGCCACTAGAAAACTCTGTTCTGAAAATATTGTACATGTCCGTACAATGAAGGTTTCTTCAGAATAAGAAGTATTCCTAGATTTATTGCTTGGATGAAACTGGATAAAATCCAGCCCAATCCTATACGTAATAAGGGTTTTTATAAACAACTGATTAGTTCCTTTATTATAGTATAAAAGCTTTAGACTAAGATATCTTGTAATTAATTTCCTTTTAGTGAATTAGTTATGCCTTATAAAGGCTGGAGGAGGATATTATAAGTTCCTTATTGAGATTCTATTCTGTTTTAAAAGATTAATATTTATCATACAAACACAATACAAGGCTATAATTGCCAAATTACATGACCATGTAATATATTGTAAGCATAGAAAAATATGATTATTTTCTGATAAAACCTACTTTTGACAATAAACATTCTTATGTGCTAGTGGGTATGGGTCATGGGGTCGACACAACTTAGGTAAACAGTCATTAGGTCGACCACTATTGGTCGACATGCATTGGGTCAACATGGTCATTAGGTCGACGTGTACTATGTCGACAGGTCAAAAGGTCAACATGTGTTTTTTTACTTTTTTTGGAGTCAATTTCTTTGTAAAGTGACTGGTAACCCCAATTAGTGCACCATTTCCTCTCGCATGGCTTGCTTCGCTCGCCATGCTTTGGGCAAGGTGCTTCGCTCTACTACCACTGCGCTCGGCACAGGTTAACGTTCCCAATTGTAGTCCACTTGGATCGTAAAGTATGAAAAAGTTCAAAAATAGAAAAAAAATTAACTCATGTCGACCTTTTGAACTGACGACCTAATGACAATGTCGACCTAGTGACCCTGTCGACCTAATGCATGTCGACCAATAGTGGCTAACCTAATGACTGTCTACCTAAGTGGTGTTGACCTAATGACCGAATCCCGTGTTAGTACAAGACACAAAACTCTTAAGTTATTGTACTGTTCTGTTCTTTATTCTCTGTTATTCTGAACAATCCTTTAAAACACTTTAACATGATCTCTTAGTTTTAACAACAAGATATAGAGGTCTATTTACCAAGGACTGGTGAGAGATAAAGTGGAAAGGGATAAAGTACAGAGCATTCAGCTCCAGCCCAACAAGATTGTACCCTGACAAAATGACATCTAGTAATAAATCAAGTATACAAAACTCTATTAAACCATTGCCATACTGGTGTATATTTTATTTATTTTTTTGTAACCAAAAACTAGCATAAAAATACAATATATTTCTATTTGCTTCATTAGAACTCTTAGCAACAAAAGTTTAAAAATACCCTGGCAATGCATTGCTGTCTCATCCTGTGTTTTGTGTATGTGTGTACTAGTCACTGACCTGTATACAAAGCATACATTTTATTTTGTATTTGTCAACAACACAATTAGCTATATAGATGATAAATGTAAAGGCAATCCATAATGACATCAACCAATGAATTAGCTACAATACACTGACTGCAGCCAAACTGCCATGTTTTTGCTGTAATAATCACTGATCAGTCTGCCCATGCTCTTTAACTAAAAGCCCATGTTCAATGTGAAATAGCAGTATGCAATTTACTGGTATTGACTGTCAGTTATAGTGGTGTTAGACAAGTGCTGTTTTTCTATGGTGACTTTGGAACAGCACTAGTTTTAAAAGAGTTCAATTGCTGCTCTGCTGATACCCTGAAATGAAGGGTGGATGTTCCTTTCCCACAATCTGAAAATACTGATGCCCCCTTCACTGAATTGTGTCAGAAAATGAATAATTGCTTAGCATTAATAGTATCAACCTGATATCTTACTCTTAAACAGGCAGTGACATATTTTGAAACAAGAAAAGAAAGTAAATGAAAATACAAAGTTGCTGAAAATCCACATTTATGTTATATAAAGACACGCATGTTGACCTAGGGCCTAATTCACTATTATTTTCAAATGTGAAAACGCACGCACTGAGCAATTATCGGCAGACTGCGCATGTGCTGCGAATGCATTACGCATGTGCAAAGGCCAAATGCTCTGCAATCACAGGCCCACTGAAATGCGATTGCATAGCGATTGAAAGGAAGTGACTGTTTGTGGGAGGCAACATGGCGTTTGTAGGGAGTGGTTGAGAAAATGCAGGCATGTCATAGCTTTTTTTGGGGTGTGGATCTGACTTAAACTGTGATCGTTGCAATGAAAAACATTGCGCCCTGTGTGACTGGAGAAGAAAAATGCTGATGCACACGCTAATCACTAAGAACACTGATAGTAAAATTAATTTTGATAAACCCACAAAATTAACATGGAGTATAAGTAAAGTACTTAGCACAAATTTGCGCAAATATGTGGGCTCATTCACCGCGACCAGGTGACCCTACCATCTCTAATACTATCACATTATATAAATTGATCTAGGTCCTACCTTCAAATAGAGCCCTTATTAGGCTGGGGACACGCATAGCAGCCAAGCGGGTCCCGCTGAATGGGACCCACTTGGCCGGGAGGGGGGGTTCTGTGTGCACACTGATCCTGTTCTGCAGGATTCTGCAGAACAGAATGCAGACAGTGACCCTCACAGTGCGGCACAGGGAGGACTGGATTGCACACCCTATTTTTAACATAGAGGTGCTACCATACTAATGCTTCTAGTACTATGCTGGTGTGACTGCAATTGATTCATTTTGATTAGGCTTGTGTCAACTACAACTATCGATGGTGCTTGATTTCTACGTAGCACAGTTATGTGACTGTGGGCCTAATTCAGACTTGATCGCTGCTGTGCGTTTTCGCACAGCAGCCGATCAGGTCTGAATTGTGCATGCGCCGGCGCCGCAGTGTGCCGGCGCATGCCAGACAGTTTACGGCTGTCTCAGCCCTGCGATCACCTCTGCGTGATTGACAGGCAGAGGCAGTCCCTGGGCGGAAGGGGGCGGACTGGCGGCGTTTGGCTGCCATTTTAAGGGTGTGGTCTGGGGAACGCAGGCGTGCCTGGACTGTGCGGGGGGTGGGCCACGGTGGCTGTGTGACATCACACACAGCCGCTGCGACAAGGACAGTGACGAGTAGCTCTTTGCCAGTGCGCAGGAGGTGCGCTGGTTGGGAGCTACTCTTTAAGTACAAAAGCATCGCTGCTGTGCAATACTTTTGTACTTGTGCGATGGGGTAGGGCCTGACGTGGGGAGGACTAGCCCTGTGCTGGGCACCCCCCGCATGTCAGGGAAGCTGATTGTAGATGTGCTAAATTTAGCACATCTACGATCAGGTCTGAATTAGGCCCTCTATACATAAATTTGTGAATACAGTGGTGGGCGTCTTTTCCTTTCTGGGTGGCTCTTCACATGCGGTTTTTAGCAGTAGCGATTTTCAGACAATCGCTATTTCATCCTCAGTAGTGATCCTTACCGAATTAAGCCCATAGTGCAATTTGTTTAAGGATCACTGGGAAGAATACACTAATTTTACTAACATTAAAAGCTTTTCTATTATCAGCGAGTGTAGCGAAGTGCAATTGCAACAGAATGGAAATTCTATCAATGGCACATCCATTCACTCCCATCTCTGCAATCTAAAATCCACAAGCCCAGGGCTAGTAAGGGCAGCATATAATCTTTACCCATCTAGTTAGGCATAGAATTTTATCTCTGTGGGACAACCACTAACTATTATCAAACATTCCAGCTCTGTTTGCTATGGCGACTCCAGCGCTGTATGTGTACACAGTTTGCCAAATTTTTAAGTCATTTATATCTCACTTCCAAGTTTTCAAAGACATTTGAGTGAATATTATGTTGCCTCTCTAAACATGGTCAACATCAGATCGAGAATATGATTTTATATAAATAGTTTAATAAATATTAGACAAATGTTCATTACACAAAATTCATTCAGCCTCTGCATCAAATATACTGAAGTTATCTCCGGGGATTAAGTTAATCCCAGCATTCACCCCTTCCTGTTCTTTAGGGATAAATTACATAATTCAAAGAACAAAAACAGTTTTATCCAGTCTTTCAAAAAAAATGCAAGCGTTGATCAAACAACCACTCACGATAAACTCCTGATGAGTAAAAATAGGGTTAATAAAAATCCAATGCCAGGTGCATAACTGTACACCTCTGGAACATGGCTCCTTCTGTCTGTGTGTAGTTGTGCCATTTAGCGATCTATGCAATATAAGTGTCGGCACTTGCAGCAAACACATACATCAATAAACAGTAAAGCACTGGTGCTCTCCAGGGAATGTGCTGAAACAGTCCTTTATAAACACAGCTCTGATGGCGGCACTCAGATAAATCACTCTAATGATCAGGAATCAATCCAATGTTTCAGAATTTACTCATTTCTTCATCAGGGATAAGATGCAAACTGTAACAAGCTTACCTTAAATAGAAGACTAACACCAAGTGCCCGGGTGAGATGCTCAACATGCTGAAAATGTCATCAGTGTGCTCCTCATCACCATAGAAACCGACTGCAAGTGCCAGACACTGTAAAAATAGGAATTTAATACCTACCAGTAATTCATTTTCTCATAGTCCGTAGTGGATACTGGGGTGACATTAGTACCATGGGGTATAGATTGGATCCATTGGAGCCTGGAACTTTAAGAAATCAATCAGTGTGTGCTGGTTCCTCCCCTCTATGTCCCTCCTGCAGACTTAGTCTAGGAAAACTGTGCCGAGGAGACGGACATACTTCGAGAGAAGGATATAAACATAAAAAGCGGTGAGGTAACAAACCAACACACAACAACAACAAAGATAGCAGAGCTAACCAGAACAGAGGAGAGCAACGCTAACTATAATAAAGGATACCAATGCTAACCAAACATGAAACAGGGACAGCAATAGCAGACCCAACCAAAAACAATTAAAACCAGTGAATAGGAACTCGAAGCACTGAGGTGGGAGCCCAGTGTCCACTACAGACTACGAGAAAAGGAATTACCGGTAGGTATTAAATTCCTATTTTCTCTAACATCCTAGTGGATACTGGGGTGACATTAGTACCATGGGGAAGTCCCAAAGCTCCCAGAAGGGATCCGGCCTCTAGGTCGACCACTATTGGTTGACAGTAACTAGGTTGACAGGGTTTCTAGGTCAACAGTGTGTGTAGGTCGACATGTTCTAGATCAACAGGTCAAAAGGTCGACATGAGTTTTTCACAATTTGTCTGTTTTTGAACCTTTTCATACTTAACGATCCACGTGGACTACAATTGGGAACGGTATCCTTGCCCGAAGCATGGCGAGCGAAGCAAGCCATGCGATCGGACACGGTGCATTAACTGGGGTTCCCGGTCACTATACGAAGAAAACAACACCAAAAAAACATAAGAAACTCATGTCGACCTTTTGACCTGTCGACCTAGACCATGTCAACCTAAAGACCCTGTCGACCTAGTTACTTTCAACCAATAGTGGTCGACTTAAACACTGACGACCTAGTTAATATCTACCTTCCATACCGCACCACTCCCAGAATGGGTGGGAGAGTGCTGAGACCCCTGCAAAACCACCTGACCAAACTGAAAGTCATCTCGAGCCAAGGTGTTGAACCTGTAGAATTTAACAAACGTGTTTGAACCAGACCAAGTAGCTGCCCGGCACAACTGTAAGGCCGAGACGCCCTGGGCAGTCATCCAGGAAGAACCCATTGACCGTGTTGAGTGGGCCTGGATAGAACTCGGCTGCGGCAATGCTGACAAAGAATAGGCTTGTTGAATGATTAACCTGAGCCAATGAGCAATGGACTGCTTAGAAGCAGGATGACCAAATTTTGGTAGCATCATAAAGGACAAAAATGGAGTCAGACTTCCTGTGATGAGCTGTCCTCTTGATGTAAATCCTCAAAGCCCTCACAACATACAAGGACTTTGGAGCAACCGATGTGTCCGACAGTACCGGAACCACTATCGGTTGATTAATGTGAAAAGTAGTGATGTGCACTGGAAATTTTTCGGGTTTTGTGTTTTGGTTTTGGATTCGGTTCCGCGGCCGTGTTTTGGATTCGGACGCGTTTTGGTAAAAACCTCCCTGAATTTTTTTTGTCGGATTCCATAGTATTATTAACCTCAATAACCATAATTTCCACTCATTTTCAGTCTATTCTGAACACCTCACACCTCACAATATTATTTTTAGTCCTAAAATTTGCACCCAGGTTGCTGGATGACTAAGCAAAGCGACCCAAGTGGCCAACACAAACACCTGGCCCATCTAGGAGTGGCACTACAGTGTCAGACAGGATGGCACTTCAAAAAAATAGTCCCCAAACAGCACATGATGCAAAGAAAAAAAGAGGTGCAATGAGGTAGCTGTGTGACTAAGCTAAGCGACCCAAGTGGCCGACACAAACACCTGGCCCATCTAGGAGTATCACTGCAGTGTCAGACAGGATGGCACTTCCAAAAATAGTCCCCAAACAGCACATGATGCAAAGAAAAATTAAAGAAAAAAGAGGTGCAAGATGGAATTGTCCTTGGGCCCTCCCACGTACCCTTATGTTGTATAAACAGGACATGCACACTTTAACAAACCCATCATTTCAGCGACAGGGTCTGCCACACGACTGTGACTGAAATGACTGGTTGGTTTGGGCCCCCACCAAAAAAAGAAGCAATCAATCTCTCCTTGCACAAACTGGCTCTACAGAGGCAAGATGTCCACCTCCTCCTCTTCCTCCGATTCCTCACCCCTTTCACTGTGTACATCCCCCTCCTCACAGATTATTAATTCATCCCCACTGGAATCCACCATCTCAGGTCCCTGTGTACTTTCAGGAGGCAATTGCTGGTGAATGTCTCCACGGAGGAATTGATTATAATTCATTTTGATGAACATCATCTTCTCCACATTTTCTGGAAGTAACCTCGTACGCCGATTGCTGACAGAGTGTTTAGTGCAGCCGCTCACCTTATCGGAGTACACACTGGAGGGGGGGCAACTTAGGTTAAATAAAGCCAGTTTGTGCAAGGGCCTCCAAATTGCCTCTTTTTCCTGCCAGTATAAGTACGGACTGTCTGACGTGCCTACTTGGATGCGGTCACTCATATAATCCTCCACCATTCTTTCAATGGTGACAGAATCATATGTAGTGACAGTAGATGACATGTCAGTAATCGTTGGCAGGTCCTTCAGTCCAGACCAGATGTCAGCACTCGCTCCAGACTGCCCTGCATCACCACCAGCGGGTGGGCTCAGAATTCTTAGCCTTTTCCTCGCAGCCCCAGTTTCGGGAGAATGTGAAGGAGGAGCTGTTGACGGGTCACGTTCCGCTTGACTTGACAATTTTCTCACCAGCAGGTCTTTGAACCTCTGCAGACTTGTGTCTGCCGGAAAGATAGATACAACGTAGGTTTTAAATCTAGGATCGAGCACGGTGGCCAAAATGTAGTGCTCTGATTTCAACAGATTGACCACCCGTGAATCCTGGTTAAGCGAATTAAGGGCTCCATCCACAAGTCCCACATGCCTAGCGGAATCGCTCTGTTTTAGCTCCTCCTTCAATGTCTCCAGCTTCTTCTGCAAAAGCCTGATGAGGGGAATGACCTGACTCAGGCTGGCAGTGTCTGAACTGACTTCACGTTTGGCAAGTTCAAAGGGTTGCAGAACCTTGCACAACGTTGAAATCATTCTCCACTGCGCTTGAGTCAGGTGCATTCCCCCTCCTTTGCCTATATCGTAGGCAGATGTAAAGGCTTGAATGGCCATTTGCTGCTCCTCCATCCTCTGAAGCATATAGAGGGTTGAATTCCACCTCGTTACCACCTCTTGCTTCAGATGATGGCAGGGTAGATTCAGGAGTCTTTGCTGGTGCTCTAGTCTTTGGCACGCGGTGGCTGAATGCCGAAAGTGGCCCGCAATTCTTCGGGTCACCGACAGCATCTCTTGCACGCCCCTGTCGTTTTTTTCAATAATTCTGCACCACCAAATTCAATGTATGTGCAAAACATGGGACGTGCTGGAATTTGCCCAGATGTAATGCACGCACAATATTGTTGGCGTTGTCTGATGTCACAAATCCCCAGGAGAGTCCAATTGGGGTAAGCCATTCTGTGATGATGTTCCTCAGTTTCCGTAAGAGGTTGTCAGCTGTGTGCCTCTTATGGAAAGCGGTGATACAAAGCGTAGCCTGCCTAGGAATGAGTTGGCGTTTGCGAGATGCTGCTACTGGTGCAACCGCTGCTGTTCTTGCAGCGGGAGGCAATACATCTACCCAGTGGGCTGTCACAGTCATATAGTTCTGAGTATGCCCTGCTCCACTTGTCCACATGTCCGTGGTTAAGTGGACATTGGGTACAACTGCATTTTTTAGGACACTGGTGACTCTTTTTCTGACGTCTGTGTACATTTTCGGTATCGCCTGCCTAGAGAAATGGAACCTAGATGGTATTTGGTACTGGGGACACAGTACCTCAATCAAGTCTCTAGTTCCCTGTGAATTAACGGTGGATACCCAGGCTGCCAAGGCCTGAGATATCTGCTTTGGAGCAGGATGACTGCTGTGATATTTCATCTTCCTCGCAAAGGAATTTTGGACAGTCAAATGCTTACTGGAAGTAGTACAAGTGATCTTCCGACTTCCCCTCTGGGATGACGATCGTCTCCCAGCAGCAGTAGGCATCGGAGGAATCCCAGGCAGGAGAGGACTCGTCAGACTTGACAGTGACATGGCCTGCAGGACTATTGGCTTTCCTATCTAAGGAGGAAATTGACACTTAGGGAGTTGGTGGTGTGGTTTGCAGGAGCTTGGTTACAAGAGGAAGGGATTTAGTGGTCCGTGGACTGCTTCCACTGTCATCTAAAGTTTTTGAACTTGTCACTGACTTCTGATGATTGCGGTCCAGGTGAAGTATAAGGGAGGATGTTCCTAGGTGGTTAACATCCTTACCCCTACTTATTACAGCTTGACAAAGGCAACACACGGCTTGACACCAGTTGTCCGCATTTCTGTTGAAATAATTCCACTCCGAAGAGGTGATTTTTTTTGTATTTTGACCAGGCATGTCAATGGCCATATTCGTTCCATGGACAACAGGTGTCTGACTTAAACAAACCACCTCACCATCAGAATCCTCCTTGTCAATTTCCTCCCCAGTGCCAGCAACACCCATATCCTCATCCTGGTGTACTTCAACAGTGACATCTTCAATTTGACTATCAGGAACTGGACTGCGGGTGCTCCTTCCAGCACTTGCAGGGGGCGTGCAAATGGTGGAATGCGCAACCTCTTCCCATCCAGTGTTGGGAAGGTCAGGCATCGCAACCAACACAATTGGACTCTCCTTGGGGATTTGTGATTTAGAAGAACGCACAGTTCTTTGCTGTGCTTTTGCCATCTTAAGTTTTCTAGCAGGAGGATGAGTGCTTCCATCCTCATGTGAAGCTGAACCACTAGCCATTAACATAGGCCAGGCCCTCAGCCGTTCCTTGCCACTCCGTGTCGTAAATGGCACATTGGCAAGTTTACGCTTCTCCTCAGACGATTTTGATTTAGATTTTTGGGTCATTTTATTGAGCTTTATTTTTTGGGATTTTACATGCTCTCTACTATGACATTGGGCATCGGCCTTGGCAGACGACGTTGATGGCATTTCATCGTCTCGGCCATGACTAGTGCAGCAGCTTCAGCATGAGGTGGTAGTGAATCTTGATCTTTCCCTATTTTACCCTCCACATTTTTGTTCTCCATTTTTTAATATGTGGAATTATATGCAAGTAATATATCAATAGCAATGGCCTACTACTATATATACTGTGCACAACTGAAATTCGCCACAGGTATGGATGGATAGTATACTTGAAGACACAGAGGTAGGTAGAGCAGTGGCCTACTGTATCGTACTGCTATATATTATATACTGGTGGTCATCAAACTGTGCAAAATTGAAATGCACCACAGGTATGGATGAATAGTATACTTGACGACACAGAGGTAGGTAGAGCAGTGGCCTACTGTACTGTACTGCTATATATTATATACTGGTGGTCAGCAAACTGTGCAAAACTGAAATGCACCACAGGTATGGATGGATAGTATACTTGACGACACAGAGGTAGGTAGAGCAGTGGCCTACTGTACCGTACTGCTATATATTATATACTGGTGGTCAGCAAACTGTGCAAAACTGAAATGCACCACAGGTATGGATGGATAGTATACTTGACGACACAGAGGTAGGTAGAGCAGTGGCCTACTGTACCGTACTGCTATATATTATATACTGGTGGTCAGCAAACTGTGCAAAACTGAAATGCACCACAGGTATGGATGGATAGTATACTTGACGACACAGAGGTAGGTAGAGCAGTGGCCTACTTTACCATACTACTATATATTATATACTGGTGGTCAGCAAACTGTGCAAAACTGAAATGCACCACAGGTATGGATGGATAGTATACTTGACGACACAGAGGTAGGTAGAGCAGTGGCCTTCTGTACCGTACTGCTATATATTATTTACTGGTTGTCAGCAAACTGTACAAAACTGAAATGCACCACAGGTATGGATGGATAGTATACTTGACGACACAGAGGTAGGTAGAGCAGTGGCCTACTGTACCGTACTGCTATATATTATATACTGGTGGTCAGCAAACTGTGCAAAACTGAAATGCCCCACGGTATGGATGGATAGTATACTTGACGACACAGAGGTAGGTAGAGCAGTGGCCTTCTGTACCGTACTGCTATATATTATATACTGGTGGTCCGCAAACTGTGCAAAATTGAAATGCACCATAGGTATGGATGGATAGTATAGCCCCCCAATTCTGATACACATCTGGCAGAGACTGTTTCAGGATCTGCCTTTCTTGCTTTGCAGCAGCTAACTCTGAATTTATATTAGTAATCATTTTTTTAAATGATTCTAGTCACTCCAGGTTCCTGCAAGCCACTACCTTGTGAGGGCAGGGAACACTGGATACATAGGAGAGACCCCAGTGAAGAGCGTGTAAACTTAGTGTTACAAGAGGGACACAGACATTTTCCCAGACATGCTTATAGCAGAAAACACAGAGTTAAATGAGTACCCAGTGCAGTGACAACACGTTAGTGAGACAGCACAATAAGCCCAGACAGCCCTGACTGGAGTGATAGAGAGGATTGGGACCAGCACACAATACCTCAGTCCAGAGCAGCGCTCCAATGGGTATATTTATATGTTTGTTATCAGTACAGCAGTGTAACCGCTGTGTATATGCTCACCCTTTCTCTATAAGACTCCCTGGTACCAATAGAATTGGTGATTCAGTGGGTTCTGTGGAGGAGTAGTCTCAGTGTGCAGCCTGTAGTCAGCAGCAGCAGCAGGAAATGGCACTTTTCAGCTTCTGGTCCTGCTCTCGGGGAAGCCCCGCCCCTTCCATTGCGCGCGGTCCCTAATAGATTATACTGGCTGTAATGTCAGATTTGTGTAAAAAAAGGAGAGTAGAATCCCCCTTTTACCTCAGCGCCAATGTGGGTCCCTAGCGGGAACCGCAGCTCGAGGTTCGGTTACCACCATGCTCTAATGCCGCCATTGTCACCGGGGACCTGCTAACTGGGACCCTGGTGTAGTACTCACCGCACCGCATCTACTTTGGCATCTGTTAGGGGTGGCGGCATGATGCTGGCATGGGCTCACACCCTGGGGCATGAGAAACAGCGCCTCAAGAGCTCAGTGTCCTGTCAGCGGGATACGAATCATTAACTCTATAGGAAGTTGGTTCGGTCCCCCCACCCCAAAGTCCCACAATGCAGGCAGAGTGGTTGCCAACCAGTGCTGCCTGAAAATAATAAACTGACAGAAATTCTGAAGAAAACTCTCTGGAGCTCCAGAGAATGCACCTGGCTCCTTGGGCACATTTTTATAAACTGAGTCTGCAGGAGGGGCATAGAGGGGAGGAGCCAGCACACACTGGTTGATTTCTTAAAGTGCCAGGCTCCAATGGACCCGATCTATACCCCATGGTACTAATGTCACCCCAGTATCCACTAGGACGTTAGAGAAAACAAATAGTTACAAAGTGTAAATGTATGATACTGGAACATATCTTGCCGGTATCACTGTTTCCCCTTCACCTCTTTAGATAGACAAAGTGGAAAGCACTAGTGCGAGATGCCTGTTAGTGGCCACAGTGTATTATCCTAGTGCTGATGCGCTGTATGTTCTTGCCCCCCAGCTTGCTCACTGAGCATGCGCGAGATCCCCTATGCAGCCCAGAGAAAGCACCCACCACAGCCAGGGACAGCACTGTCCACTGGCGTATCTATAATGGGTGCAGTGTGTGGAGTGCACACTAGCCCTGTGGTCCAGAGGGGGCCCACACAATGCACCCATTTATTCTATACTCTCCTTTCCGGCGTCCATCGGTGACTGTGTATGGGCACCCTCCTCTCCTGTAGCCGTCACTGCCGCTGCTAGCGCACTGAGCACTAGAGACTCTGGCACAGTGCCAGAGTCTATAGCGCATGTGCAGGACTCCGAAAAATTGTATGGCCAAAATGTAAATTTTTTTTTAAAGTTTTTAGTAAATGTGTGTTTTAGCCCTGGAAGACCAAGATTGATTAAAATTGATTTAACATTGATCTAAAATCAAACAAAACCATACAAAATCTACCTTTAGTAAATATATCCCCAGGTTAGAGTCATTTATGCAAATTCAAATGCAAATTAGCGAATTGGCGAATTGTCCGACAACTGCACGCGTGCTGCATGCACAAAGCTTGATATGCATTCATGATGTTATTGTAGGGCCAGTAAAGGGCAATCGCATTGCGACTGTCAGTAAGTTATTTGTTGGTGGTTACATGGCATTTGTGGGGAGTGGTTGGGAAAACACAGGCATTTTTCTGGGCATGTATCTAATGTCAGCTATGACTGCTGCAATTATGCCACTGGGACTGCAACTGCATATATCCTGTATGTGCATGGGTCAACCAGAATTGTCAGTGATACTCAATTTATGCATATGCAATGCAATTATGACAATGGCCTACCTGTTGCTGTCTAAATTACACAAACAACATGCTCCTCATCAACATTCTCATCAACTGCATCAGCCGTACAAATATCTACCTCATCCTGTTGCACTTCCACAGTGGCATCTTCAAATTCTATGTCATCATCTATAGTTGTGGTGCTAGTCCCCACATTTGTAGAGGGTGCAGAAATGATGGGTTAAGGCTTCTCTATGAGTGCAACATGAAAAAAGTCAGACCCACACATAGCTAACATGAATGTCCTTAGACTCTCCTCATGGATTTGTGACATTTCTGAACACAGTTTGTTCTTCAGCCTTTGAGGTATTTGTATGCACTGATTTGCATGTTTTACATTTGACACCTCTTCTAGACTCTGAGTGAAAAGGTGTTGCATCATCATGTGAGGTTTCAAAATAAGATGCCAAGTCCTGAGTGTTTCCTTGCAACTACGTGTGGTGAATGGCATGTTGGCAATTTTATGTTGTTTTATTCAGTAAACTTTCCATGTATTGTGATTATTTTTGTTGATTTATGGTGGCCTTTCTTAAACCCTCTATGCCTTTGAGCACCAGCTTTACTAGATAATGAAGTACTAATATCATGATCATCATAACTGGAAGCAGCCACAGCACAAATACTTAGTTGCTGCTCCTGCTCTTCCATCAACTGATCATCCATATTGACTCACAACACATAAAAATGAATGCAGTGGCATGGCTTGGCCTGAAAACACAAAGTTTTACAAAAAGAGAAAACACTTTTCTGTTTTTTTAACAAATGACAAATTCACACTGCGGCTCTCACAATGCTTATATTATTAACATGGTGGGACTGCTTGGCCCTGAACACACACAAGTTTTTTTGTAGAAAAACTATTTTTCTGTTTTTTAGCAAATGACTTCAAACTTCACACTGCGACTCTCACAATACTGTTATTATTAATGCAGTGGCATGCTTTGGCCCTGTACACAAACAAGGTTTACAAAAAAAGAAAACACTTTTTTCTGTCTTTAAACAAATTACAATAATTTCACACTGCGACTCTTACAGCACCTACATATGTAGACATGCTTAACTTTGCCAATGTGCGTTCTATTCATGGCAAAGCTGGCATGACGAGTGCCCCGTGATTATGATATGTGTGTGCATATGCATACACATTGCCATAAAGATACTTGGAGGCTGCAGCTACTGTAGTTGCAGCACAGTATATCAAGTCGCACTGTATAAATTTGCACCTGTGTAAGAGTAAATATGCCTGTGCGGCCATGGCGTGGTTGCAATGAGCATGGCTTCATCTGTATATTATTAACATGGAGGCACGACACCTACTGAGTGGTATTGTAACACAGTGCCACTGCCTTGCCATGTACACACACCATTTTTTTTTTGTATTTTGAGATTTTGTATTCCACACTGCTGCAAATCACTGCACTTATATTATAGAAATGGTGGCACACACCAAAAGCTTTTGCAGGCACCAGTGTGCACCAATAAAGAGTTAATGCTGCCTAGTATTACTGTTAGGAAATGTTTATCCTTATAAGATGTAAACTTCAATTCAAGAATCCAATCATCCGTCTGTTGATAATCCATATGTGTTGGATCAACAGGCTTTTCAGTTTTATTTCATTAGTGTTCCAAAACATGCAATGAAAAGCAAGGAAAAACGAATGGCATAATATATATATTTTTTTTTAATGGAACAAAAAGACACACAGGAAAATTCACACAAGTGTAAAATACACAAATAACACTATACAATCCACACAAGTGTACTATGCACAAATGATGTGGCAGGTGCCTAGGTTGCCTTGTGGGAAATCCAGGCCTGGATAGAGTAGGACTGGCAATAAAATGGGGTCCCTTGATGTTGGGCTGCAAGCTTAAATACATTGTACAAGTCATGAACCAAACCCCCATTATTTATTTATTTGTTTATTTATTTATTTATTTAGGTTAGTGAGCTTACTATGGTAAGTGCTGAGCTCACTGTTTTTATTTATTTATTTAGGCAGTATGGTCACAGGCCACTGCACCCCAACCTGGAAATGGTGAGTGCAGGTGTGCACTCCATTCCTAGGACTAGCGAGTGCAATGGATTTCTGTATGTGTGTGTATATACAGAGGTGTAGCATGCAGAAACAATTCCCAGAGCAGGGTCATATCACAGCACCCCCACAACCTTCTTCTGTATATGCTTTAGAGGATGGAGGAGCAGCAAAAGGCAATTCAAGTCTATACATCCACCTATGACATAGGCAAAGGAGGGGGTGTGCACCTGACTCAAGCTCAGTGGAGATTGATTTCCGTGATGTGCAAGGTTCTCCAAAGCTTTGAAATTGCCACACGTGAAGTCAGTTCAGACACTGCCAGCTTGAATCAGGTCATTCCCCTCATCAGGGTTTTGCAGAAACAGCTGGAGAAAGAGAAGGAGGAGCTAAGAAGGAAAGATTTTGCTTGGTATGTGGGACTTGTGGATGAAGCCTTTAATTTGATTTGCTGGGATCCGAGGGTGGTCAGTCTGTTGAAATCAGAGCACTACATTTTGGCCACCGTGCGCGATCCTAGGTTTAAAGCCTATGTGGTGTCTCAAGCCTGCAGAGGTGCAAAGACCTGCTGGTGAAAACATTGTCAGCTGAAGCAATATGTGACATGCAAACAGCTACTTCTTCATTTTCTCCCTTAACTGGGGCTGCCAGGAAACAACTTAGATATCTGATTCCTAACCAACTCGCTGGAGGTGATGCAGGGCAGGTAGGACCAACTTTGGACATCTGGTCCGGACTAAAGGACCTGCCAACAATTTCTGACATGTCTACTGTAACTGCACATGATGCTGTCACCACTGAAAGAATGGTGGAGGATTACACCGGTGATCGCATACAAGTAGACATGTCAGACAGTCCATACCTGTACTGGCAGGAAAAAGAGGCAATTTGGAGGCCCCTGTATAAACTGGCTATATTTTACCTAAGTTTCCCCCCCCCCCCCCCCCAGTGTGTACTCCGAAGGTTTGTATAGTGCAGCCGGTAACCTTGTCAACGATAAACGTAGGAGGTTATTTCCATACAATGTGGAGAAGATGATGTTCATCAAAATGAATTATCACTTCTTCCAGGAAGACCAGCCTCCAGAAAGTACAGAGGGACCTGTGGTGGTGGATTCCAGCAGGGATGAATTCATACTCTGTGAGGATGAGGATGTATACAACACTGAAGGGGGTGAGGAATCGGTCAATGAGGATGAGGATGACATCTTGCCTCTGTAGAGCCAGGATGTGCAGGGACAGATTAATTACAAGCTTGTTTTGTGGGGGTCCAAACAAACCAATCATTTCAGCCACAGTTGTGTGGCAGACCCTGGCACTGAAATGATTGGTTTGTTAAAGTGTGCGTGTCCTGTTAATACAACATAAGGGTGAGTGGGAGGGCCCAAGGATAATTCCATCTTGCACCTCTTTTCTTTGCATTATATACTCTTTGGCGCATTGCCAGCTTGTTTTGTGGGGGTCCAAACGAACCAATTATTTCAGCCACAGTTGTGTGGCAGACCCTGGTACTGAAATAATTGTTTTTTTAAAGTGTGCGTGTCCTGTTTATACAACATAAGGGTGGGTGGGAGGGCCCAAGGATAATTCCATCCTGCATTTTTTTTTTACTTTGCATTATGTACTCTTTGTGGCCTAGTTTTCCAAACTGCCATCCTGTCTGCCACTGCAGTGCACTCCTAGATGGGCCACATGTTTGTTCCGCCCACTTGTGTTGCTTAGCATAGTCATCTAGCTACCTCAGTGCAACCTTTTGGCATAAAAACAATATTGTGAGGTGTGGGGTGTTCAGAATACACTGGAAATGAGTGGAAATGAATGTTAATGAGGTTAATAATAGCATAGGAACTACAAAAAAAATATCTGTAATTTTAGCTGTTTTAATGCTTTTTCCAAAAAAATACAGATCAAAAAACCCGCAAAGGTGGTTTTGGCAAAACTAATCCAGATCCAAAACCCGAAGAAAGATCCAGCTCAAAAACTAAAACACAAAACATGAAAAGTGACCAGTGCACACAACTAATAAACACATACAAGTGTACACACAGATATACACATATACACACAGACATACATAAACACACACACACATATACACAGATATATGCACATATACATACACGCATAAACACCCAGATATACACAGACATACATAAACACATACACAGACATACACACACAGACATAGATAAGCACACACATATACAAACATATATACACAGACATACAGTATATATGTATACACAAACACACACATATGCACACAGACATATATACACATTTACACACACTCACATTTACACACATACATACACACACACACACACACACACACACACACACACACACTGTATACACATAAACACATAGTATACAAAGACATAAACATACACATATACACACAGTATACACACATTAATTCTCAGCAGAGCAGCTCCTCATTCTAGCATGGAGGTGCGGAGCTTCTATGTGTTTGACCTCCGTGGGTAGAAGGAAAGGACTGAGGAAAGGGAATGGGTGGCCACCACACTGCCTGCATGTTTCATATGACTGAATGCAGATACCAAGAAGGTTCTTCTGACAAGCCTCCAAACCTCTCCTCTTCCCTTACAGCACACAACACTACACTGAACTGGACTCTCTGCACTTCAATCAGTGACATGAAACATGCAGGCAGTGTGGTGGCAACCCCTTCCTTCTCTTCCAGTCATCTCCTACTACCCCGAGATTCTGGATCTCAGCTCAGTTACAGAGAGCCGACACCTTCTATCCCCAGCAGCACCTGGAGCTCAAGCTCAACTCCTTCTACTCTCGCTACGCACCTGTGTGTGTGTGTATATGTATATGTGTATATATATATATATATTTATATATATATATATATATATATATATATATATACAATAAAGAGCTGTGCGGCACTCAGGATTGAAGAAATAGTCACCACACTCTGCCTCTCTTCAACGTTTCAATTTTTACTCAAAAAATTGTCATCAGGAAGTAAACAATACAAGAAAACACTCACCTTATATCCCCCACCATTGTGCTCGTGTGTCACGCCCGCCCGGCGAGGTCCGTCCGGAGCCTGCGGCGCTGTATGATGACGTCATCGCGTATTGCGTGATGCACGTCCGAGTGAACCCATCACCATGACAACCCGGTGACACTCTCCTGGATACGCATAAACAGAACAAGATGCTAATACCAGCATACCAAATATAGTTAAAAACACTCAAAGGACATAACAAAAACAACATGATTAGGGGCTGAAAAAAATGTGAAAGGGAGGAGATGTATTGGTAATAATAATACCCGGCATCACTGTGCGAGACGAACGGACAGTAACGTTCATCGCACATGCCACTAACAGGAATGGTCAAATTAACAATGCTCAATTGCAAGTTGCAAGAGGTCTACTTCTTAATAATGGCTGTACTGTATAAGGGGCTGTCTAACCACAGGTGTGGGCTCTGAGTGGCTCAATATCAATACAGGTTGAGTCTCCCTTATCCAAAATGCTTGGTACCAGAGGTATTTTGGATATGGGATTTTTCCGTATTTTGGAATAATTGCATACCATAATGAGATATCATGGTGATGGGACCTAAATCTAAGCACAGAATGCATTTATGTTACATATACACCTTATACACACAGCCTGAAGGTCATTTTAGCCAATATTTTTTATAACTTTGTGCATTAAACAAAGTGTGTATACATTTACACAATTCATTTATGTTTCATATACACCTTATACACACAGCCTGAAGGTCATTTAATACAATATTTTTAATAACTTTGTGTATTAAACAAAGTTTGTGTACATTGAGTCACCAGAAAACAAAGGTTTCACTATCTCAATCTCACTCAAAAAAGTCTGTATTTCGGAATATTCCGTATTTCGAAATATTTGGATATGGGATACTCAACCTGTATATGTGCTAGCTGCCCCTTAATGATCCTTGATGATATATAAAAGGATCCGGAGTGATATTCATATGTATTAAGATGTAAAATATATATAGACTGTGGATGTATAGGGTGACTAAATATGGAGAGGGAAACAAACACATAAACAGATCTGCCAGCAAGGTATGCATAATGGACAAATAATCACCAACATGGATATAATCAGAAAAAAACATGCTAATGGTAGAGCTTCATTCAGTCCTCTTGGTATAATCACATCCAATTTCTTGATCCATCTGGTCTCACATCTAAGTAGAGCCTTATGTCTATCCCCGCCTCTGGTCCTCATAGGTATATGTCGATTATTCAGTACCGTAGGCTGGCTAGAGAGTGCTTCATAGTGGCAAAGTGGCGTGCCACTGGTTGATCACTGGTTCCTTTTGTTAGAGCCGCTCTGATCGCTGATCTGTGTGCCGTCATTCTTTCCTTAAATTTCCTCATTGTTTTACCAATGTAACTTATACCACATGGGCAGATGATTTGATAGATCACATATGTTGATTCGCATGTTAAATGATGTTGAATACGTATTTTATAGCCCAAGTGTGGATGACAAAAGGTATTACCAGTGATAAGATGTTGACACGTCGTACATGTACAGCGGAAGCAGCCTGTCTTACGTGTTGGTAAGAAACTGGTACTAGGCGGTTTCGTTTTATCGGAGATGTCAGTTTTGACCAAGATGTCTCTGAGGTTTCTAGAACACTGATAGCAAGGCATGATGTCAGTGTCCTGCATATCAAGTTTCTTATCTGTTTGGATAAGATGCCAATGTTTTTTGGTCACTTTGTTCGTCTCCTCTGAGGCAATGTTAAAGACACTCTTCCATGGGAATTTGGATCTTAATGTGTCTTGGGTCTTCTTCTGCAAAAGTTGGCTTCTCTCCATTGATAGTACTTTGGACTTGGTGATGCTAAGATATTTAGGATCGTAGCCTCTCAGGGTGAAACGATTGATCAGCTCATCCATTTGGGCTGCTGCTATAGCGGCATCCGTGTTAATTCTTTGAATCCTGATCATTGTGAGTAAGGGAGACCTCGTTTTAACCCTTTGGGGTGGCAACTCATATTGTGAAGGAATGTATTTCGGTCTGTTGGTTTTGTGAAGACCGTAGTGTTGACATATGAGTTAATGATGGATATCTTGACATCCAAGAAGTCAATGGTGTTCTGATCCATTTTATAAGTCAGTTTCACAGGGCTACTTGATGCATTATGCGTGTCCAACGTATTCTGTAGTATCTTTGATGGTCCTCTCCAGATGATCAAGAGATCATCTATGAATCTTTTGTAAAGTATGATGTTAGATGAGATGTTCACGTCTGAAAAGAAGATGTCTTGCTCCACGTCGAACATGTATATGTTCGCGTATGTAGGGGCCACGGCAGATCCAATGGCACAACCTCTGTTTTGAAGAAAAAATGCATTATCAAAGAGAAAGAAGTTCCTTGTCAATACCAGTTCCAGTAAATGCGACAGGATGTCTACATGAGCTGGATCCATGTTCAACGTGTTAGAGAGTACATTCCTTACGGATTTCAGGCCCTCATCGTGTGGGATTACGGTATACAAGCTGGACACGTCTGCCGTCACCACCCACACATCCGGAGGTAATAGACCCAGCTTGTTTAATTCATTGAGGAGGTCTGTGGTGTCCATCAAGGCATGCGGATGTTGTTGTACATGAGGTTGCAACAGAGAGTCTAATAGCACTGAAGTGGGCTGGAACAGTGACCCCTGGGCCGAAATGATCGGTCTTCCTGGGGGGGGGGGTTTTTAACCCCTTATGAATTTTAGGGACCGTATACAGGATGGGCACCACTGGGTGTTCTGGGAGTAGCAGTGCTAAAACTTCTTCCGTGATGATACCAGATTCATTAGCCATCACTAAAGCTTCCTTGAGATCTTTGGTGAATATTGCAGTTGGATTACCAGTTAATTTGCTGTACACTCCAGGTTCTTCTAGTTGTCGGTAAATTTCGTTCCGATAATCAGTGATGTCCTGAAGGACGATTGCTCTGCCCTTATCTGCAGGGCGTATAATTAATTGGGTGTTATTCGACAAATTCTGAAGGGCAGCACGTTCTGATTTGGATAAATTGTGTTTGTAAGTCTTGTTCATTGTAGACAGGTGTTCTGTTTCCTGATCCAATAGATGTATGTAGGTCTTAATGCTGGCATTGTTTGATAGTGGATCAAAAATAGAAGGTTGTTTGAATTGTAATAATTTCTTCGGTATTGTGCTACTGTTTGCAGTAGGGTTGTCTGTAAAGAATTCTTTGTATTTTAATTTACGGTGCTGCTGGTTTTTCGCTACCTGCCATTTTAGGTCATCAAATGGAGCTGATGGTATAAAAGATAGTCCCTTAGATAAGACTCTCTGTTCGCTGGATGATAATTCATAGTGTGATAAATTGAAAATTACTTCTGCTTGCTTTTTGCGGGTTGCTTCTTTGTACGCGTGGTGCCGCTTGTACTGGCCTCCTCGACGGGTTGTTTTTCTTTGCGTGTTACTGCCGTATGCGTAGTTACCCCTAAAGGGATGGGCCCCTTACGGAGCCTGGAGGGTTGTTCCTGGTCACTGTTAGTGCTTTGTCCCTCATTTGAGGTTTCCGTGTCCAGGTCAGTTCTTGGATATCGGTGACGCCTGAAGAATGGCCTTCTCCTGTTTTCTTGTGGATTGTTGCCCGATAACCACCTGTATACCTGGTGATTTTCGTAATCCTGATCCACTTTATCAAATTTAGCCTTTTTAAATTTGATCAGGTCACGCTTAAATGTGGCCAGTTGGTTCTCTAATTGAGCCTACCAATCATTCTCTGTATCCAATGTCAGGGTGGGTAGATGTATGGTTTCAAACTTACTGATTTTCTCCTTTGTTTTATCTACCTCCAGTTTGGCCTGCTCAATGATTAATAGCATCAGGTCTGCTGAGCATTTATTGAGTATTGAAACCCATTTGCGACAAAATGATGGATTAAATCTGCCTATAGTTGGGCAGTTTCGCACTCTAAGACCCCTAGGGATCTTCTTCGCTCTGAAGTAGTCGCTTAGTGTTATAGCATGATGATATGTAAAATCTATCTCTTTCTTTTTCATGCGGAGTAGATCTCTGTACACACTTTCTGGGGTTAGTGCCTCAGTTTGAGCCAGCAGTTGCTCTTTATGCAAGATTGCTTCAGTGTGTGTTTCTGAATAGCTAAAATATTCCTGTAAGGGAATTAATGCCGGATTAAACAAGTCCTCCTCATCTTGTTGTAGAGTGTCTATTTTGTAATGGAGAGGTTAAATACACCCGGGGTGTTGAGTCACCAAATGCTCGTGAATTTTTTAAAAACCAATTATTGTGAGGACACAATAATACACAATGATTTCCTGGATCCAGGCGGTTTAGCTGGAATAATCATCACCGTTGGTTGCCATGACCTGCTGGAATTCTCGTGGTGTAAGAATGCAGCTAGTATAGCTTGTGATGGATCTGGCACTCCAATAACTATACACAATAAGTCCCTGGTACCTTCACTATCCACAAGGGTAAATACAATAAAGCGCTGTGCGGCACTCAGGATTGAAGAAATAGTCACCACACTCTGCCTCTCTTCAACATTTAAATTTTTACTCAAAAAATTGTCATCAGGAAGTAAACAATACAAGAAAATACTCACCTTATATCCCCCACCATTGTGCTCGTGTGTCACGCCCGCCCGGCGAGGTCCGTCCGGAGCCTGCGGCGCTGTATGATGACGTCATCGCATATTGCGTGATGCACGTCCGAGTGAACCCATCACCATGACAACCCGGTGACACTCTCCTGGATATGCATAAACAGAACAGGATGCTAATACCAGCATACCAAATACAGTTAAAAACACTCAAAGGACATAACAAAAACAACATGATTGGGGGCTGAAAAAAATGTGAAAGGGAGGAGATGTATTGGTAATAATAATACCCGGCATCACTGTGCGAGACGAACGGACAGTAACGTTCATCGCACATGCCACTAACAGGAATGGTAATTCAGTAAGTTTGAAACCATACATCTACCCACCCTGACATTGGATACAGAGAATGATTGGTTAGCTCAATTAGAGAACCAACTGGCCACATATAAGCGTGACCTGATCAAATTTAAAAAGGCTAAATTTGATAAAGTGGATCAGGATTACGAAAATCACCAGGTATACAGGTGGTTATCGGGCAACAATCAACAAGAAAACAGGAGAAGACCATTCTTCAGGTGTCACCGATATCCAAGAACTGACCTGGACACGGAAACCTCAAATGAGGGACAAAGCACTAACAGTGACCAGGAACAACCCTCCAGGCACCGTAAGGGGCCCATCCCTTTAAGGGTAACTACGCGTACGGCAGTAACACGCAAAGAAAAACAACCCGTTCAAGGAGGCCAGTACAAGCGGCACCACGCGTACAAAAAAGCAACCCGCAAAAAGCAAGCAGAAGTACTTTTCAATTTATCACACTATGAATTATCACCCAGCGAACAGAGAGTCTTATCTAAGGGACTATCTTTTATACCATCAGCTCCATTTGATGACCTGAAATGGCAGGTAGCGAAAAACCAGCTGCACCGTAAATTAAAATACAAATAATTCTTTACAGACAACCCTACTGCAAACAGTAGCACAATACCGAAGAAATTATTACAATTCAAACAACCTTCTATTTTTGATCCACTATCAAACAATGCCAGCATTAAGACCTACATACGTCTATTGGATCAGGAAACAGAACACCTGTCTACAATGAACAAGACTTACAAACACAATTTATCCAAATCAGAACGTGCTGCCCTTCAGAATTTGTCGAATAACAACCAATTAATTATACGCCCTGCAGATAAGGGCGGAGCAATCGTCCTTTAGGACATCACTGATTATCGGAACGAAATTTACCGACAACTAGAAGAACCTGGAGTGTACAGCAAATTTAACTGGTAATCCAACTGCAATATTCACCAAAGATCTCAAGGAAGCTTTAGTGATGGCTAATGAATCTGGTATCATCACGGAAGAAGTTTTAGCACTGCTACTCCCAGAACACCCAGTGGTGCCCATCCTGTATACGGTCCCTAAAATTCATAAGGGGTTAACCCCCCCCCCCCCCCCAGGAAGACCGATAATTTCGGCCCAGGGGTCACTGTTCCAGCCCACTTCAGTGCTATTAGACTCTCTGTTGCAACCTCATGTACAACAACATCCGCATGCCTTGATGGACACCACAGACCTCCTCAATGAATTAAACAAGCTGGGTCAATTACCTCCGGATGTGTGGCTGGTGAAGGCAGACATGTCCAGCTTGTATAGCGTAATCCCACACGATGAGGGCCTGAAATCCGTAAGGAATGTACTCTCTAACACGTTGAACATGGATCCAGCTCATGTAGACATCCTGTCGCATTTACTGGAACTGGTATTGACAAGGAACTTCTTTCTCTTTGATAATGCATTTTTCCTTCAAAACAGAGGTTGTGCCATGGGATCTGCCGTGGCCCCTACATACGCGAACATATACATGTTCGACGTGGAGCAAGACATCTTCTTTTCAGACGTGAACACCTCATCTAACATCATACTTTACAAAAGATTCATAGATGATCTCTTGATCATCTGGAGAGGCCATCAAAGATACTACAGAATACGCTGGACACGCATAATGCATCAAGAAGCCCTGTGAAACTGACTTATAAAATGGATCAGAACACCATTGACGTCTTGGATGCCAAGATATCCATCATTAACTCATATGTTAACACTACGGTCTTCACAAAACCAACAGACCAAAATACATTCCTTCACAGTATGAGTTGCCACCCCAAAAGGTTAAAACGAGGTCTCCCTTACTCACAAATGGTCAGGATTCATAGAATTAACACGGATGCCGCTATAGCAGCAGCCCAAATGGATGAGCTGATCAATCGTTTCACCCTGAGAGGCTACGATCCTAAATATCTTAGCATCACCAAGTCCAAAGTACTATCAATGGAGAGAAGCCAACTTTTGCAGAAGAAGACCCAAGACACATTAAGATCCAAATTCCCATGGAAGAGTGTCTTTAACATTGCCTCAGAGGAGACGAACAAAGTGACCAAAAAACATTGGCATCTTATCCAAACAGATAAGAAACTTAATTTGCAGGACACTGACATCATGCCTTGCTATCAGCGTTCTAGAAACCTCAGAGACATCTTGGTCAAAACTGACATCTCCGATAAAACGAAACCGCCTAGTACCAGTTTCTTACCAACACGTAAGACAGGCTGCTTCCGCTGTACATGTACGACGTGTCAACCTCTTATCACTGGTGATACCTTTTGTCATCCACACTTGGACTACAAAATACGTATTCAAATCATTTAACATGCGAATCAACATATGTGACCTATCAAATCATCTGCCCATGTGGTTTAAGTTACATTGGTAAAACAATGAGGAAATTTAAGGAAAGAATGACGGCACACAGATCAGCGATCAGAGCGGCCCTAACAAAAGGAACCAGTGATCAACCAGTGGCACACCACTTTGCCACTATGAAGCACTCTCTAGCCAGCCTACGGCACCGAATGATCGACCATATACCTATGAGGACCAGAGGCGGGGATAGACATAAGGCTCTACTTAGATGTGAGACCAGATGGATCAAGAAATTGGATGTGATCATACCAAGAGGACTGAATGAAGCTCTACCATTAGCATGTTTTTTATGATTATATCCATGTTGGTGATTATTTGTCCATTATGCATACCTTGCTGGCGGATCTGTTTATGTGTTTGTTTCCCTCTCCATATTTAGTCACCCTATACATCCACAGTCTATATATATTTTACATCTTAATACATATGAATATCACTCCTGATCCTTTTATATATCATCAAGGATCATTAAGGGGCAGCTAGCACATATATTGATATTGAGCCACTCAGAGCCCACACCTGTGGTTAGACAGCCCCTTATACAGTTAAAAACACTCAAAGGACATAACAAAAACAACATGATTAGGGGCTGAAAAAAATGTGAAAGGGAGGAGATGTATTGGTAATAATAATACCCAGCATCACTGTGCGAGACGAACGGACAGTAACGTTCATCGCACATGCCACTAACAGGAATGGTCAAATTAACAATGCCATATATATTTTACATCTTAATACATATGAATATCACTCCTGATCCTTTTATATATCATCAAGGATCATTAAGGGGCAGCTAGCACATATATTGATATTGAGCCACTCAGAGCCCACACCTGTGGTTAGACAGCCCCTTATACAGTACAGCCATTATTAAGAAGTAGACCTCTTGCAACTTGCTATTGAGCATTGTTAATTTGACCATTCCTGTTAGTGGCATGTACGATGAACGTTACTGTCCAATCGTCTCGCACAGTGATGCCGGGTATTATTATTACCAATACATCTCCTCCCTTTCACATTTTTTTCAGCCCCTAATCATGTTGTTTTTGTTATGTCCTTTGAGTGTTTTTAACTGTATTTGGTATGCTGGTATTAACATCTTGTTCTGTTTATGCGTATCCAGGAGAGTGTCACCGGGTTGTCATGGTGATGGGTTCACTCGGACATGCATCACGCAATACGCGATGACGTCATCATACAGCGCCGCAGGCTCCGGACGGACCTCGCCGGGCGGGCGTGACACACGAGCACAATGGTGGGGGATATAAGGTGAGTGTTTTCTTGTATTGTTTACTTCCTGATGACAATTTTTTGAGTAAAAATTGAAACGTTGAAGAGAGGCAGAGTGTGGTGACTATTTCTTCAATCCTGAGTGCCGCACGGCGCTTTATTGTATTTACCCTTGTGGACAGTGAAGGCACCAGGGACATATTGTGTATAGTTATTGGAGTGCCGGAACCATCACAAGCTATATATATATATATATATATATATATATATATTTAGAATATCCTAAAGCCCGGCACTCCCTCAGCAAATTCCATGCCCCGGTGCCCTCAGAATGGATACTAGATAGACTATACAGAAACTGCGGCACTCAGGGTCTTGAGTTCAAAAGTTTGTATTGGCACTCGGTTACATCGCGCGGGTGTAACTGAGTGCCAATACAAACTTTTGAACTCAAGACCCTGAGTGCCGCAGTTTCTGTATCGTCTATATATATATGACCCCTTGAAGAAGTCTGTTGAGACGAAAGGCGTTGGGCCTATACTGACCACCCACTATTTACAAGTTAAGTTTTTTGAATTCCTATCCGTTTAAGTGTATTTTTATTGCTTATTTATGGACAAAAAGTTTTTTATGCTTGTTCTTTTAACCATTCTTGGAAACTGTTTTTACTCTCATATATATTAAAATTTTTATAAAATTTTATAAAAAAACATTTTTTGGCTCATAATTTTAAGCTTTAAAAACATAGTTTTTAGCCACACTCGTCGCCAGTACCCCTATCCCCCCAGTTTTACACCTTTTAACATTACCATACCAGTTTTGTATTTTTAGGGGTGGGCTGACACCATTTTTAAGGTTACGTGGGCTTAAAAGCTTTTATAACTGAAGTTTTTAAATACAATCGTATAGATTTTACTGAGATTATAACCTCACAAGTGGCGCTACACTATCTCTTTTTTACATATATATATATATATATATATATAGAAATAGGAGTATAGCGCCACGTGTGAGGGAAAACAACACCTGAAAATAAAATATATGTTTATATGTAAAAAACACTCCCTTATAGGTAAAAAAGGGTGTCAGCCGTCCCCTAAAAAGTTTTTCAGCATTGGTAAGGTGCTGAATAGGTTTAAGATGAATATGGGTGGATAGGGGTGATGGCGACCAACTGGTGTTTTTAAATACCAAAAATATTTAGCGGACTAAGGTGATGTATATAGTGGACTGGATTTAAGAAAAAACTCTTTTTTTCGTAAAAAAGAAATAACAATTTATTTTGCCAATAATAAAAAATAAATAGTAATATTTTTTGCACTTGCTTTCTAAACAATATATAAAACCGATTCCTCTACAGTAATAAAAAATGTATTAAAACGGATTATATATTAAAAAAGCAGTTATAAAAATATATTAAGACATAAAATAGAAATTGAATTAGAAGTTTTTTAAAAACAGCTTAACTTGGAGTGGAGGGTCATACAGGAGATCCCAACGCGTTTCGTCTGTCTGACTTCATCAAGGGGTAGTAGCAGAATGATCATAGAGGGTTTAAATACCCACTGATAAGGAGTTAATAGCTATGACATCACTTCCTGTCAATTATTGTTAAGGCGATGTGTTAACATATAGTGCACATATATATCATAAAAGCATAAAAGGAGCAGTGTTAAGACAGGCATGGGGAGGCTTCCCATGCTTTTATATTGAAAAACGAGTACTTTAACATGTTAAAAAACAGTATTATCTAAATTTCAAATTGCGGGTGCGCACTTCCGCCCCACTTCCGGTTCTGGCGGCTTTGAAGTGCGCATGTGTAGACGCCACACTTCCGGTTTTCGCGTCTGATGAATTGTGAGTGTTCAGGGCTTACTGCCCCACTTCCGGTTTCGGCGGCTTCAGACTGCGCATGTACGGACGCCACACTTCCGGTTTCACGTCTCAATGGAGTGGAGGTGTTCAGGGTTTAATGCCCCACTTCCGTCTTTACAGTTCGAATAGTTTGTACCCCACTTCCGGTATATATGTCCGGAATTACATGGTGTTGTCTTCTTATTATGAGGATATACATTGCATTTAAACCTCTCCCAAATATCCTCATAATAAGAAGACAACACCCGCACCCGCAATTTGAAATTTAGATAATACTGTTTTTTAACATGTTAAAGTACTCGTTTTTCAATATAAAAGCATGGGAAGCCTCCCCATGCCTGTCTTAACACTGCTCCTTTTATGCTTTTATGATATATATGTGCACTATATGTTAACACATCGCCTTAACAATAATTGACAGGAAGTGATGTCATAGCTATTAACTCCTTATCAGTGGGTATTTAAACCCTCTATGATCATTCTGCTACTACCCCTTGATGAAGTCAGACAGACGAAACGCGTTGGGATCTCCTGTATGACCCTCCACTCCAAGTTAAGCTGTTTTTAAAAAACTTCTAATTCAATTTCTATTTTATGTCTTAATATATTTTTATAACTGCTTTTTTAATATATAATCCGTTTTAATACATTTTTTATTACTGTAGAGGAATCGGTTTTATATATTGTTTAGAAAGCAAGTGCAAAAAATATTACTATTTATTTTTTATTATTGGCAAAATAAATAGTTATTTCTTTTTTACGAAAAAAAGAGTTTTTTCTTAAATCCAGTCCACTATATACATCACCTTAGTCCGCTAAATATTTTTGGTATTTAAAAACACCAGTTGGTCGCCATCACCCCTATTCACCCATATTCATATATATATATATATATATGTAAACAGTATAGGTAATTGACATTAGTAAGCCATGAATTCTGTGTGTAACTGGACATAATTGTTGTCTTGGAAGTTAGATTCTGATTAAGCTTATCTATATTGTCCATAATTGTGTTTTCAAAAATATGGATAAGGAGGCCATTGAAATTGCTTAAATAAAAATGAAAATAAGGTTTATGGTTTGTAAACATTTCATAGGGGTTAATTTTTTTTGAGTCTCCATAAGTACATGTAATTTTCAATTATTTTATTTTTCTTTGTTTAGTAGTGGGACCTGGGTATCTGATTACTGAAATCAAAGAGTCCTGCAGTATTGGTTCATTGATTGGTTCAGATGTTTGCATTTTTCAGTTTTTTTCCCCCCTACCCTTTCTTGTTCCCTTTTTCTATTGCTAATGATTGTTGACTTAAATTGCAGTTTGGCCTTAGTCCTCTGTTTAGTTCTAAAAGATTTTGCCCCCAATTGTCTGCTGATATCAGTGTATCAATGTACTAAGAAATTGTAATACAGGTTGAGTATCCCTTATCCAAAATGCTTGGGACCAGAGGTATTTTGGATATCGGATTTTTCCGTATTTTGGAATAATTGCATACCATAATGAGATATCATGGTGATGGAACCTAAATCTAAGCACAGAATGCATTTATGTTTCATATACACCTTATACATACAGCCTGAAGGTAATTGAAGCCAATATTTTAATAAATTTGTGCATTAAACAAAGTGTGTGTACATTCACACAATTCATTTATGTTTCATATACACCTTATACACACAGCCTGAAGATCATTTAATACAATATTTTTAATAACTTTGTGTATTAAACAAAGTTTGTGTACATTGAGCCATCAGAAAACAAAGGTTTCACTATCTCACTCTCACTCAAAAAAGTCCGTATTTCGGAATATTCCGTATTTCGGAATATTTGGATATGGGATACTCAACCTGTAATTGTGAATGTTGATAATGCAATTTGTACTGTTTGTTATGCATTTGTATGCATCTGGTGTCAAGTAACTAAAAGGCTGTGCTTCGACAAAACCAGACGGTGACATTTTCTCTTTTATGGAAAATAGGTAATACCTTAATTGCTGAGCAAATAGAACATACAGTAAGTAAGATAAAACACTTCTTTATTTATATCAGGTACAGAATAATGCCTTATCCACATTCCCTAAGGAAGAATCAACTCTGTAATTAAATTAATTGGGATATTAATTATTCATTTTGGATACTGGTTTCAATACTACAGGTTAGGTAGCACTGTGCAATTCAGATTGGAACTCATACTGGTACACATTATGAGGTCATCATACTAGGTAACTCTATGTTCTTTAAGAAGATGTACAATAGTAGCAATTACATTAATTAGTTTGAAGTAGAAATTATGTTCAAACTATTGTATACACTTTAAACCAGTGGGGTATGAAACTATTTGTCCACTGATCCCCTTACACACATAGGGGTATATTTACTAAAGTGCAAGTTTTTAGAAGTGGAGATTTGCCCATAGCATCCTAACAAATTCTGGCTATTTTCTTTAAGCTAAAAATGAAGTAGAATTTGGTCAGTTGCTATAGGCAACATCTCCACTTCTTAAACCCAGCACTTTAGTGAATATACCCCATACATTCCAGAGATGAGTATGGCATATTACACAGTGTAAAAAAAGAATAATTACTTTTCCTTTCATCACTCATCCTGACAACTATGTATGTGTTTTTTTGGAGATAATATGTAGATGCTAATTACTGTTAACCTATGACAAACAAATGTCACACTCACTCTATATAGGCAAAGAAAGATTGGCAGCATATTCTACTACCTAAAATGACCACATTGAAATTCTCACCATTCACAGTTGAATTTCTGTTGTTAACCCTTAATATACTGTTTTGTTAGCAATTTGACTCATACATTTTGCCTTTAAATGAGAAAAAAGTTAAAACATCCAAAGGAACAGTTTTTTGGTTAAAGATCAGATTGAAAATGGACATTTATGCAGAGTGTTTTCTTCTTTCCCCTCTCTTTCTCAACACTATTGATATTTAATGTAGCAGAACACAGATACACAATTACGTACCATATAGTACCTACTGTAGGTGGTTAGAAATAGTTTGTGTTAGATCATAATTGAATATCACAATAGATACTGGACACCTCAAGGCCATATTGCTTATGACAAGAAAACTATAATAACATTTCCCATTTTTTATGTAATGCATTTAGTAAATTCCGTGATTTGTAAAATGATGGGAAAAAAACAATGGCAAGTCGCAAATCAACCAGATGTTCTATTGATATTTCCAGAATCCTACACTCCTTGAATTTCTGGTAAACTATCCTGGTGATCCTGACACATTGAACTCTGAATTTCTTGTACTCTTCGCCTCTAGGCACTCCTGAAAATTCCAGGCATTCTATACTCCTGGTTTGTCAGCTATAGATCATTTGCTGTTTAGAACTACTATAAGCAGTAAAATATTTACTTAAATTTTGTTGTTGCCAAAATACAACCTGGTTGTTAGTACATTCCTTTGCTTGATTTGGAGATTTAAATGTAGCAATTTGTTATCTGGACTTGTATGACTTTTACTATGAATTTTACTATGTATGCTTCCTGTGAATTTTATATATATATAAATATATATATATATATATATATATATATATATATATATATATATATATATATAAGCTGAAGGGTGTAGGCGGCACTCAGAGTCTTGCACACTGTCATTTAGAAAAAAGCCATGTGTGTTTATTAATCGACGTTTCGGGGGACGGACCCCCTTCCTCAGGACACAGCTGTGTCCTGAGGAAGGGGGTCCATCCCCCGAAACGTTGATTAATAAACACACATGGCTTTTTTCTAAATGACAGTGTGCAAGACTCTGAGTGCCGCCTACACCCTTCAGCTTGTATTGGGGCCATTTCACTCCTAGGAGGGCACCAGAGTGAATACCCCTACGGGGACAGCAGAGTGCCGGGTTGCATCTATGGACTATATATATATATATATATATATATATATATATATTTTTTTTTTATTATTATTTTTTAAACAACTTTATTTGAAGCATCAGTTCAAGCATACACAAACATTACATGTTTACTCTGTATGTTAGCATCTTAGTAATAACAAAAATCAAGTAAATCAGCATATAAGAGTAACATACTGCGACAATTGAACTGGACAAATATAAAAAGTAGAAATTAAATATGATACATAAGTTAGGTAAGTGTGTGTGGGAACCCCCTTAAATGCAGTGAAAAGTGCCAGTCAAGATAGGGCACTAGGTCATCCTGTAGGAATATCCTAATTTCAAACCATTGAGTTGAGTGGAAGCATTTACAAATTTGAACTTTAATATTAGAAGACAGAATGGCAATGAAACTATCCCAGGAATCAAACAGTTGTTTCACCCAATTTTTTTTTTGAGGTGAATCCTTCACCCATTTATTTTTTATAATTCATACCTTTATATATATGCTATCAAATTATGAAATTAGTTCCAATAGTTTTCTTCAAATTGTGTAGTATTTTCTTATATCACAATTAACAAACGTATAATTATAATGCACCTCATTTGAAAATGTGTATGCACCAAATAGCTCTTTCACTGGTATATACAGTAATTACAGTAGCTGTGCATAAAAAACACTACAACCATATTTTTTTCATATATATCCGACAGTATGTACTAATGGTAATATTTGAGTAATTTGATCTGCTTAATTGTGTTATTAGGTTATAATTATAATTTATTAACTATTTAATACAGTATTAAGTAAAATATATAACTGGGAAATTCCATAAATGACTAGTAAGATAATAATAATAATAATAATAATAATAATAACAATAATAACAATAATAATAATAAATTAATAAATTGAAGAAAGTTATTTTTGGTATTGAATAATATAATTTACATTAAATACACTTTTAAATCTATTATAACTGTAGTGAGTGCCATAGCTTTTTATTGTATAGTTTATGTTGAAAACTGTACTGAGATTTTACTTTATTTGAGCGATTGTAGGTGCTTCCCTACTCAAACACTTAATAATGGCTATTGAGTTTCAAAACAATAGTTTTGGTATGCCTTCTTATGACCTTGTCAAACTTAAAAGCTCAGCGACTTCCTGCCCACCTCTCATGACACACTGATTATAGATAATAATGTTTAAAACAAAAGTTCCATATTATTATGCTGTCTATCAGACATCTAAGAATATGCAATAGACAAGCTTTCCATAGCGTAAAACTCAATTTTTTTATAAAAATGAATCTAATGCCTCTCTAATAGTAATGTTTTTGTTAGAAACTTTTCACTTTTATTGCCTCTTTTTAAGTTGACAAATTTAAAGTATATACTGTAATACAAAGAAAATATATTTATTGGGAAAAAGCAAAGAAGTTACACTTAAAAATGAAATATATGATAGCCCATATAGTTTCTATAAAATAGATGTATTTATTATTATATTTCCCCTAAAAAAATTCTTGCACATAATTCCATTAAATATAATATAAGGGAAATAATGTAACCATAAATACATTAAAGTTGAAGTTAGTAGTGACAAATAGTTTATTATTTAGGAACTCCATGGTTTCCCCACAGCTCTGTCAGATTGAGATCTTTCAAAGGCCCAAATTTACCTGTAATTAGCTATGAGATGCATACTAAGAAAACCAATGTTAATTTTACGCGCACTTTGTGCTTGCACGATTCAATTAGAAACATTAAGTCTCGGACTCCATTCCAATGTTGGTTGTTAACTCTGAAGTGTATGAAATAGGTTAAATGTATGACATAGTGGAACAATCAGCATGAGATGTTGATGTACAGTATCCTATATATGGATAGTGGGAGTTGCATCAGTTTCATACATTTGTTATACAGTAATTGCCTCTGCTGTCATTGTTCATCATGAAAGCAGCTAGTAAAGACACACTTCTGCAGCTCTTCACAATCTTTGTGGATTTGCTCACAGACCAGTTTACGTAGTATCCAAAGTATGGCTGTGATGAAACAAGGTCTCAGATGCATAGATGTGCTGTTTTTATGTCACCAACATGGATGCATGGCTCAAGTTAAAAAAGGAACTGTGGGTATATTGCTGAGCCAGGCTGTCAGATTAATCAATAAAGGTACAGACATACTGTATACCCTACTCAACCTGTTGTTGAACCTGTTGAAAAAGTAGGCACATTTGTCTATTTGGAGGGGGAGGATCAGGAAGATCCAGACACAATAATAATAAAGTTTGATAAGATATGCTTTCCAGTGAAAAATGTTATAGTGGACAGAGTTTCCAGTCATATGATGCCAGATTGAAATTACTAGCAAACACATTTTATTTTTGTGAATGAGCAAGTAAGCTCACTGGGGACATTAATGTGTGTGAGACTTATAATGATGTAAATTATGCATGCTTGATACGTGAGAAGGAATTAAGTAGTCAAAAGGATGTAAGTAGTCAAATAATTCAATCAAAATAAAAACTGATACTGGTACTAAATATAGCGTCTTGCCATGTGAACTCCTCCAGTGCACAAACTGAAAAACCCCTAATGGCTGTTATCACGCTGTTAAAATAATTGCTTATAGTGGGCAGGTAATTAAGACTATGGGCATGGCAATACTGCAATCCACAGATTTCCCATTGCAGTTTTATATAGTGGACCATAATGTCAAACCGCATATAAGCATGCCAGACTGCATAAAATTGTGGTAATAACTTGAAGTTTGGATGAGCATGTGTCTTTCAATAGGATTCTCCAGAGTTAAAATACTTTTCTGTTTTTTTCAAATGTAATATCATTGGGAAACTCCCAGCCAATTGTCACATGAATTTAGTTTCAATTGTTTCTCCTACAGTAAGTGCTCCCAGATGCGTGCTTCTGACTAAGAAGGACAAAGTGATTTTATGACACTATTGGATGTGATTGCTCTAGTGGTAAAAACCACTCCATGGTTGTCTGTTATGGTTGTTGACGCAAAAAACAATGTTTTGTTACTCATCTGCATTGACCATGTGCATCTGAACAAAGCCAAATCACCCCGTCAGGACTGTGGAGCAAGTAATAGATGATATGTCAAATGCATAGATATTTACCACTATGGATGCCAAATGTGGATTCTATCAGATCAAATTGTACATGGAATCATCCATGCTCATCACATATATGACACCTGTGGGTAAGTATGCCTTCCTCCAAATGTACTGGTGGTGAAGTATGCCAACATTTCAAGGAGCATCTCTTCAAGGGATACTCTTGTGAGATTATTCTAGATGACATCCTCATTAGCTGCCACACCATGGAAGAACACATGTGTCTCCACAAGATTCTCCAAACTACCCATGAAATCAACATGACGTTAGTCACTGTGGTCAAGTATGTTGGACATCTTCTAATTTCAGAGTGTGTTAAGCTGGATCCTGCTAAGACAGAGGCTTTCAAACACATGCCTTCCCCCACAGAAAAGTTGAGATTGCAGTGCTTTATGATCAAATACCTGTAACATTTCTGCCAAACTACAGTCATATCACAGTCCTGCTCTACCAAGGGTGTAGCCACTATAGGTGCAGGGAATTCAGCTGCTATGGGGCCCAGAGCTGAAGGGGGCCCACCTTCCCTGTCAAAGTTACATTTGTCTTATACATTTTGCACCATTGGGTAGTACATAGGAACTCTTACACACTTTTTCCTTGAGACCTGCAATATATCTATTTAATTATGCCACTGAACCTGCTCATTACATTGTGGTATAAAATGAACTGGAGTGCATTATAATGTTACATAATATGCACTGGGGCAATGTAATGCGACATAGTATGAACTGGGGACACTGTATGGCATAATGTGATTTAGAGATACTTTGCTGCATAATGTGTACTGACAGTCTTGCTATGGGGCACAACATTAACTAACGCACTACTATGGTTTAGAAAATTAACCAGGACACTACAAGCATTGAGACATGGGACCCTGCAAAATGTTGATACGTTTTGGCTACACCCCTGCCTGAACCTGTTGTGGTAATAACTGGAGGGTAATATACTGTTACATATTGTAATATAAACTGAAAAAACTGTAATGTTGCACAATATGAACTGGAGTCACTGTATGACATTATGTGATTTGGGATACTGTATGGCATAATGTGTACTGGCAGCCTTACAATGTCAAATAACGAGAGCTAAGGCACTACTATGAGACATAACATTAATAACTGCTGCAGAAAGGGGTCTCTCTAGAAGCATTGTCACAGGAGCTCTTCAAAATGCTGTTATGGGGCCCACAATGTTGTGGCTACGCTCCTGTGCTCCACCATCTTTTTGCACAACTATGTAGAATGGTGTTGGTTGGACTGCCATGGTAATGCTATTTCTTGCCACAAGACTATGCTCACTTCCAGCCTGGTGCTCCAGTTTTTTATGTATCTGTTCCTGTTTCGATCACTGGCAATGCCTAACAGTATGGTCTTGGTGTTGTCTGCTTCAGCATAACAAACCCTTCTGTTTTGCTTCCTTGTCCCTGAGACTGAGTCGCATTACACTCAGATTGAAAAGGAACTGTTGGTTTTAGTCTCTGCTTGTCAAAAGTTTCACCCCTGATTATCATTATTCATAATCTCTGCATACTTACTCAGCACAAATTGAATGTTTCATACTTAAGCTCCAAAAGGTACCACCTGGATGGTGTGTAATTTTTAACAAAGTGCTCGCATTTAAGTGGGGGGAACCCAGCTTGCGGGGCTGCCTTGCCATGTGCTGAACGCCGCCTTGCATACTAAAGAAAGGCGTTGTAGTTTTGTGATTTTTCACAAAACTCCAATTTAACCTGAATTAGGCCCTATGTCCTAGCATTGTTAAAAAAATGCAAGAATGTTTCCCAGTTTTCACCTTGTCTAAAAGCCTTAATTTTTCCAGTTGAAACCTGCATCAATTTAATCATACCTCCCAACTGTCCCGATTTTTGTGATACAGTCCCATTTTATGGGACTGCCCCGTAGTCTAACCTGCAGGCAGCTGTATTCTGTGGTGGTGGGGGGTGCAGTTTGGAGGCTCCTGTCACTCACCGCTCCACTTAGCAGATCAGCGGTGAATGGAAGCTGCGAACAGCATCTATTCATGAAAGACAGGGACTGGGAGCATGCCAGCAGCATACAGAGCGCTGGGCATGCCCCCTCACAGTGACAAAAACGGAGGCATGGCTCACGATCACGGCACTTCCATGAAGTCACATCCCTTTTCCCATAGGCTACGCCACCTTTTGATCATGCATATGAACTTTGCCATGCGAGGCTGTCCCTAATTCCAAGCTCCAGATGTTGGGATGTATGACTTAATGTGGGTTTCTAATTGAGTAGCAAAATATCATGGCTGCAATTTTTAACCAGGGTAAAATAATTGTGCTACCTAGTTCATAGCTAATTGGCTTCAGTCCAAACAGTGTACATTGCTGGCTTTAACTGTACAGGTATTTGAATGGTGCCTTGCTCATTGGTTATAATTAGCGTTATTTTGACCAGTCAGTAAACAGTTAGTTACTGAATGTTATTATTAGGTGGGGAAAAGCTGAATATTCTTGCTAATAATGGCCATCAGTACTGAAAACTGACTGCAGGTGCTCCCTTTTTAAAAACCATATACAGTGGTAGTCACACTATGCAAATACAGCCTGAATTCCTGGAATATTTCATTATTTTTATATTACATTATCTTTTAACTGGAGCAATCTAACTGGTGCAATCTATGTTATTATGTGGGTCATCCGAGTTGATCGTAGCTGTGCTAAATTTAGCACAGCTACGATCATTCACACTGACATGTAGGGGGACGCCCTGCACAGGGCTAGCCTGCCCCGCATGTCAGTGCCGGCCCTCCCCCCCACAGAAGTGCAAAGGCATCGCATAGTGGTGATGCCTTTGCACTTCAAGAATAGCTCCCGGCCAGCACAGCTTTAGCGTGCTGGCCGGGAGCTACTGCCCGCTCCCCGTCTCGCATCGGCTGCATGTGACGTAACGCAGCCACTGCGGCCCACATCCTGTTCAGTCCGTCCACGCCTGTTTTGGCCGAACCACGCCTACGAAATGGCGGCCAAACGCCGCTGTTCCACCCCCTCCTGCACAGCGAACGCCTCTGCCTGTCAATCAGGCAGAGGCGATCGCAGCCCTGCAACAGCCTTCGGCCATCTGGCATGCGCCGGCATGCTACGGAGCCGGCGCATGCGCAGTTGAGACCCGTTCGCTCGGCTGCAAAAAACAGCAGCGAGCGAACGGGTCAGAATGACCCCCTATAGCAGGATCAGATTACATGCAACAGCAGTATATTTACCATTAATACAATTAGAGAAATCTGAGAAACCTGGCTAATAACTGTATCGTTGGCATGGCCCTCACTAAGAACTGCCTGATCTTTGTCTGAATATTTATATGAGGTGTCTTAGATTCTATAGGCTATTGTTGTACAGGAATTTTAGAGCTCTGTATATAGTCAATCTTAATTGTCTACTCTGCCAAGAATATTTTAATGATTTAAAGTAAAAAAGGATGTCGCTAATGGCATGACATAGAACTTCAAAACATAGTGACAGCACGTGTAAACCAATTTATCTGAACGTAATAACTGAAAATATGTATGTTTAACTTAAATGTGTATTTCATGTTTTTATTTATATCAACACTATTAAAGAATTTTAAATATTAATGAGCAGCCTTAGCTTTTCCAACTATTAAAGAAGTGATGTTTCATAAAAAGTGAGAAATTTACTGTAATGCATTTGTACAGAATCAAAGGTTTTCACATGGTTTGTAAACTGTGTGATTTATGAAAGGGAAGAACCACACATTAAATCACATGGAAAAAAAATCAGGGGTGATAAAATCTATTTAAATTACCTGCTGGGATACCAGCAAGTATCAGTTTGAAATGCAGTTAATACTGTAAATAATCAGCCAATCAGAAGTATCTCTTGCTCTTCTTAGCCAATTGCAATTAGATTATCTGGGCAGCTACTAACTAGCTGTGCTCACCTGAAATAGAATAAATTTGAATTGTATGTTCCTTTTCATGTAGGAAGATTTTTATTATCAGTAAAATAGGCAGGAGTGCCAGGAGTGACCAGAGATAGTCATCGTTAGCACTATCAAGGTAAAAGCCCCCCCCCCCATTCTTTCAGTTAGCCCCAGAGGACTGGGCTAAATGCTGAGCATGTTGGACTGTTACAGAATGTATGGGATATAAGGGCTAATTCAGACCTGATCGCTGCTGTGCTTTTTTGCACAACAGCGATCAGGTCTGAACTGCGCATACGTTGGCACCGCAGTGCGCCAGCGCATGCCAGACAGCCGAGGCGTTCGCTGGGCAGGAGGGGGCGAGCCGGCGGCATTTGGACACAGTTTTAGGGGCGTGGTCCATGCAACGCAGGCGTGTCCAGACCGTGCAAGGAGCGGGCTACAGCGACCAGCACAGCGACGTGTAGCTCCCTGCCAGCGTACAAGAGCTGCACTGCCTTGGAGCTACTCTTCAAGTTCAAAAGCATCACCGCTGTGCGATGCTTTTGTACCTGTGCGATGGGATAGGGCCTGACATGCGGGGTGGACTAGCCCTGTGCTGGGCGTCCCCCCACATGTCAGTGTAAGTGATCGTAGCTGTGCTAAATTTAGCACATCCACAATCAGGTCTGAATTAGGCCCATAGCTGGATGATTAGATTGTAGAATAAGGGATAGGAACAAAGGGGTAGCACATGCCAACTTCCTATAATTTTGGCCTCACCATCATCAGTATTTTTGCTCATTAACAGCTATAGATATATCTGAGTTTTGTACCTGTTCAGGTGAGCATTCTCATTAAAAATCTCCAAACAAGGTGCAACATATCTCATATATAGTACTTATGTCTCACTCCTCCTTCTATTTACACACTACTCCTTTGCCCATATTCAAATGTTCAAAGCAATCAAGTAAAATTTCCAACTACCCAAAATAACTAATGTAGGTGAACTGCCTATACTTACTCATGTGCCTTGCATAGTGCAATTGTGCACATCTTCTGATGATGGCATCCAAGATTTAGTGAGAAATAGGAGACATTTAGGTAACGTTTTACTCTGGTGTAAATCAGTTATAAAAGCTAAAGTAGTTAGAAAGCCAATACTGTAGGACAAATGTTCTGTAGGAATTAGGCTGAGGGCAAGGAGAGGACATTTGAACAATGTTGTTGTATGTTTTAGGGCCATCATATCTGTGTGAAAGTGATTTTAACAGGTATCATCAACATTATCAGCAGAGATCATACTATTTTTTGTTTTTTCAACACTAGCCATAAAGTGCCAAAGAAGACAGTAGACAATAATCAATGAGAAATGTAATGGTAACATTTGATAAGCTTGAATTTAAATACTAAGGGAATAGGGAGACAGTTAAGGATTTGCACAGTAGATGTGATGTTGTGACTTGTGAGATAGTAAAGAGTCCCATCGTGGCATTTAAAATGGAATGTAGAAGAGGAAAGACAGGTGATGAAAAAGCTAGATAGCAGGGCCAGACTGCCCATCTGGCTCTTCTGGTATATGCTGGAAAGGACCGATAGTCTGGTGGGATAGTCTAGTCACATAGAGAGCTGGGAAGGCCACGTGCAGAACAGCTTCCGGCTCTCTGGTTTAACTACCACCCCTGCTGCCCAAAGTATGTGTCTGTAGTGAAGTTGGGGGCGTGCTGCAAGTCCATGCCCTCCCTTACTCATGGCACTTCCCATGAGCCATGTCCACATGCCGCCACTGCCGCCCACCCAGAGTGTATCTATAGGAAAAATGGGGGCATGCCGCAAGCCCATGCCCCCCTGACTAGCAGCATTCCCCAGTGAGCCATGTCCATGCTCCCCTGTGTCACGCCGCCGCCCCGTCCGCCTTACTTACCTCTCCGGGCCTCTCTGCGGCCGTCCTCATTGGCGGCTCCCGGCTCCCAGTGCTCGGTCCGGTGTCTGGGCGGGTGACATCATCAGGCACTTCCCAGCAACCAGACGGTGGTGGGAAGTATAAATTCAGGCGCCAGACCCTGCATCAGTGCCTGAGTATCATCAGTTCCCCAGAGTGGTGATAACTAGTCCTCCGTGCCTCCAGCACCTCCGTGCCTCCAAGCACCTCCATGCCTCCAGCATCTCCGTGCCTCCAAGCACCTCCGTGCCTTCAGCACCTCTGTGCCTCCAAGCACCTCCGTGCCTCCAGCACCTCTGTGCCTCCAAGCACCTCCGTGCCTCCGAGCACCTCCGAGCCTCCAGAACCTCTGTGCCTCTGAGCACCTCCGTGCCTCAAGCACCTTCGTGCCTCAAGCACCTCCGTGCCTCCAGCACCTCCGTGCCTCCAAGCACCTCCATGCCTCCAGCTCCTCAGTGCCGCCAATCACTTCTGTATCTCCCAGCACAGTCAGTGCCTTCCGCGTCCTGTACCTCTAATTACCATGCGTCCAGCAAACACAGGCTTCCGCACCGTGCATTCCTGTCACGGTTACTACTCTCAATCTTCCTGTTCTCCAGCCACGTTCATTATCATCTGTCTGCAGAGGATTCATCAGCCCTTTCAAGTTCTTGTTTTTCAGGAGATCTTCAATATCCAACACGTGCCTCCTGCCTGCTGTCCGAATCCTGTATGATGAAAACCTACATTCGGTCATCTCTGTTGCGGCCCAGTTACGGTTCCTCTTCCCGATCTTCGGAAGATACCCCGAGTCCACAACAATCCCAAACCAAATCAGTGATAGTATACTCAGGCCTCATGGACCCGGGGGATCGGAACACGGAATCAAGTGCTATCCAGAATCTGGCTTCCCGAGTACAAAGTCAGGAAGCGGCACAAGGTCAGGTGATGCAGTACCTCCAGGAGTTGCCCGGGTGTCTGGATCAGATTCAAGCGTCCCTAGCCTCGGTAATTCCAGCACCAGTTCCCGTAGCCGCACTAGTTGCCGCTTCCAGCAATGTTCACCCATCGGCCGGTGCCACTCCGCGCCTTCAACTGCCTACTCCGTCCCTTTATAATGGGAATCCTAAACATTATTGTGGTTTTTTAAACCAATGCGAGGTACATTTCGAGCTACTTGCACATAACTTTCCTACAGACCGGTCCAAGGTGGCATATATTATTTCTCTGCTGGAAGGATCTGCCTTGGATTGGGTGTCTCCATTATGGGAACGTTCTGATTCACTGGTTTCCAATTACCCCGAAATCATCACGTAATTTCGAAGAATTTTTTACGAGCCCGGCAGGATGACCTCGGCCTCTTCTGACTTGCTCCGCATCCGTCAAGGCTCCCGATCCGTGGGTCAGTATGTGGTTCATTTTCAAACCATTGCCTCTGAACTTCGCTGGAATAATGAGGCTCTGAGAGCTGCTTTCTGGAACGGTCTCTCTGATTGCCTGAAGGATGAGTTGGTCACTCGGGAGCTTCCGGATTCTTTAGAGCAGGCATTCCCAACCACGGTCCTCAAGGCACACCAACAGTGCAGGTTTTAGCGATATCCAGGCTTCAGCACAGGTGACTTAATTAGTAGCTGAGCTATTTTGAATTAACCATCTGTGCTGCAGCCTGGATATCACTAAAACCTGCACTGTTGGTGTGCCTTGAGGACCACGGTTGGGAATGCCTGCTTTAGAGGAATTGATCTCTCTCTGCATCAAGGTAGATCTCCGGATGCAGGAACGTGGAGGTGAACGTAGTCGATCGGATCGTTCTAGGTTCCGGCTTCCCCCTGCAAGGCAAGCGGTGGTCCCAAGTCCGGATGAACCCATGCAGATTAACCGATCCCGATTGTTTCCGGAAGAGCGACAGCATCGTCATGAGGGTAAACTCTGTCTGTACTGCGGAGCTGCAGGTCACTTCATCAAGTCCTGCAAATCCCGTCCGGGAAACGGGCAGGCCTAGCTTGTTCCGGAGGAGTCAAGTTGGGGGTTACGACCAAATCTTCTCCGACTTCGGACTGTTTGCTCCCTGTATCATTAACCACCAAGTCTACTTCCAAGTCTTTTGAAGCCCTGTTGGACTCTGGGGCTGCGGGGAATTTCGTTTCTTCTCTCTGTGTCCAAAGCCTGAATTTGGAAGTACGGCCCATCGAGCGGCCTATTTCTTTGACAGCTATCAATGGTACTAGGATATCCAAGGGTATCATAACAGGGCGCACGGTCCCAGTTAAACTACAGGTCGGGGCTCTACATCAAGAATATTTGGAGTTCCTGGTGATTCCGGAAATGCATCACGATCTGGTTCTCGGAATGCCTTGGCTCAAATTTCACAATCCCCATATCGATTGGAAGACCGCACAGATTCGGTCTTGGAGTTTTTTTTTGTCATGCTGTCTCACCCCTGTCTGTCCGCTTCGTGTTTCTACTATGGTGGAGGAAGAACTTATCCCGGAGGCGTATCAAGAGTTCAAGGATGTGTTCTCGGAACAGGCGGCTGACCAGTTACCACCCCATAGGCCTTGGGACTGCCCCATTGACCTCATCCCAGGGAAAATGCTGCTCCGGGGTCGCATTTATCCTCTATCCCTTCCAGAGACACAAGCTATGTCAGACTATATCAAGTCCATTATTCACAAGGGATTCATTCGCCCCTCTATCTCCCCGGCTGGAGCGGGCTTCTTCTTCGTGAAAAAGAAGGACAGGGGGTTAAGACCATGTATCGACTACCGCGGCCTAAACGATATTACCATCAAAAATAAATACCCCTTGCCCCTAATTACAGAGCTATTTGATAGAGTTTGTGGTGCCCACGTTTTTTGCAAGCTCGATTTGAGGGGGGCTTATAACCTTATACGCATCAGAGAGGGAGATGAATGGAAGACCGCCTTCAATACCCGGGATGGGCATTATGAGTATCTGGGGATGCCATTCGGTGTTAGCAATGCTCCTGCTGTCTTCCAGGGATTCGTCAATGAAATCTTCCGAGACATGTTATACCTAAGTGTCGTGGTATATTTGGATGACATACTGATTTTTTCCAAAGATCTAGCTGAACACAGGACACAGGTCAAAGGGGTACTCCGCCGTTTACGTGAGAATCATCTCTATGCCAAGATCTCCAAGTGTACCTTCGAAGTAACATCAATACCATTCCTCGGTTATATCATCTCGAGGACGGAGCTTCGCATGGACCCGGAGAAACTTTCCGCCATTCGGGACTGGGCACAGCCACTCTCCTTGAAAGCAATACAAATATTCCTGGGTTTTGCGAACTATTATAGAAAATTCATTAGAAGTTTCTCCACCATTGTTGTGCCCATTACCGCCTTGACGAGAAAGGGTTCCAACCCGGGTTTGCGGCCTCCCAAAGCCATAGAGGCTTTTTCCCACTTGAAATCAGCTTTTATGTCCTCTCCAGTACTCCAACAACCAAATTTCGAGGAACCTTTCTTCCTAGAAGTTGATGCATCCTCGGTCGGAGTTGGGGCCGTTCTCTCTCAGTACTCCTCAGATAAGAGATTACATCCGTGTGGCTTTCACTCTCGTAAATTCTTTCCGGCCGAATGAAATTACACTATTGGAGACCAGGAACTCTTGGCAATTAAATCTGCCTTGGAAAAGTGGAAATATCTCTTAGAAGGGGCCAAACATGTGATTACCATTTACACTGATCACAAAAATTTGTTGTATATCAAAACCGCACAGTGCTTGAATCCTCGCCAAGCTAGATGGGCACTCTTCTTCACTCAATTTTCTTTTGTTATCAAGTACCGAGCCGGGACTTTCAATACTAAAGCGGATGCCCTGTCCCGTTCACAAACTCCCACAGATGAAGAGGATTCTTTTGAGCGTAGTTTAATTCTGAATCCAATTTCTGTCTCCGCTGCCACAACTACTCCAGGTCCTCCCCCTGGAAGAATGTCCGTACCAGCTAAATTCTGGGCGAGAATACTACGGTGGGCCCATATCTCCAAGTTTTCCGGTCATCCCGGCGCCCAGAAGATGTACAAGTTTCTGCAAAGATCTCACTGGTGGGACTCCATGAGGAAGGATATACAGGATTACGTTAATTCTTGTCCACAGTGTACACAGCATAAATCTCCTCGCCTGCCTCTTGCTGGGTTGCTTCGTCCTCTGTCCTCTGTCCACTCCTATGAAACCCTGGACTCACATTTCCATGGACTTCGTCACTGACTTGCCCTGTTCCAAAGGTTACAACACTGTCTGGGTGATCGTCGACCGTTTTTCGAAGATGGTGCACTTCGTTCCATTGACTGGTCTGCCGACAGCTCCTAAATTAGCTCTAATATTCGTCCGAGAACATTTTCGGTTGCATGGGTTGCCTAAAGAAATAGTCTCTGATCGAGGGGTACAGTTCACCGCAAGGTTTTGGAAAGCTCTCTGCTCGGCCTTACAAATTAAACTTAAGTTTTCGTCCGCTTATCACCCCCAAACTAATCGGCAAACGGAACGAGTCAATCAAGATTTGGAGACTTTCCTCCGCCTGTATCTCTCCCCCTCACAGGACAACTGGGTAGAGTTATTGCCTTGGGCACAGTTTGCACATAACCATTAATTTAATTCCTCCACTGGCGAATCTCCGTTCTTCATCAACTATGGTTTCCACCCATGAGTTCCGGAATTACCAATTCTTCCAACAGGAGAGGTTCCAGCTGTGACTTCCACTCTACTACACTTCAGACAAATTTGGAGTAAGGTTCATGCTAGTCTTAAAAAGGTTTCTGTCCGATACAAGTTCTTCGCGGACAAGAAACGGCGAGCTGCTTCTCAATACAAGGTTGGTGACAGGGTATGGCTCTCCACATGTAACCTCCGGATAAAGGTACCCACCATGAAGTTCGCCCCTAGATTCATCGGTCCATACCCTGTGCTACAAATCCTGAATCATGTGGTCTGCAAGTTGGGATTACCTTCTCATCTACGCATACCGAATGCCTTTCATGTTTCTCTCCTTCGTCCTCTCATCCTTAATCGTTTTCATTCTAAGCCCTCAAGCCCCACTTCGGTAGAAACTGAAACTGGGACAGACTTCGAGATCAAAACTATTCTGGACTCTCGTTATCTTCATAAGAACCTGCAATATCTGGTAGAATGGAAAGGTTATGGTCCTGAGGAGAGAAGTTGGATAGGAGCTTCTGAGGTCTCAACTCCTCGACTAATCCGGATCTTCCATGCTAAGCACCCTACAAAACCTGGGAAGTGTCCAGGGGCCACCCCTAGAGGAGGGGGTACTGTCACACCGCCGCCCCGTCCGCCTTACTTACCTCTCCGGGCGCGCTGGTCCTCTCTGCGGCCGTCCTCGCTGGTGGCTCCCGGCTCCCGGCGCTCGGTCCGGCGTCTGGGCGGGTGACGTCATCAGGCACTTCCCACCAACCAGACGGTGGTGGGAAGTATAAATTCAGGTGCCAGGCCCTGCATCAGTGCCTGAGTATCATCAGTTCCGCAGAGTGGTGATCGCCAGTCCTCTGTGCCTCCAAGCACCTCCGTGCCTCCAGCACCTCCGTGCCTCCAAGCACCTCCGTGCATCCAGCACCTCCGTGCCTCCAGCACCTCCGTGCCTCCAGCACCTCCGTGCTCGGTCCGTGCCTCCGAGCACCTCCGAGCCTCCAGCACCTCCGTGCCTCCGAGCACCTCTGTGCCTCAAGCACCTCCGTGCCTCCAGCACCTCCGTGCCTCCAGCAACTCCGTGCCTCCAAGCACCTCAGTGCCACCAAGCACTCCTGTATCTCCTAGCACAGTCAGTGCCTTCCGCGTCCTGTACCTCTAATTTACAGTGCGTCCAGCAAACACAGGCTTCCGCACCGTGCATTCCAGTCACGGTTACTACTCTCAATCTTCCTGTTCTCCAGCCACGTTCATTATCATCTGTCTGCAGAGGATTCATCAGCCCTTTCAAGTTCTTGTTTTTCATGAGATCTTCAATATCCAACACGTGCCTCCTGCCTGCTGTCCGAATCCTGTATGAGGAAAACCTACATTCGGCCATCTCTGTTGCGGCCCAGTTGCGGTTCCTCTTCCCGATCTTCGGAAGATACCTCGAGTCCACAACAATCCCAAACCAGGTCAGTGATACCCTGTAATGTGTGTGCGTCTCTGTGCCATGCGTGCATGTTCATAAATGCCAGTGCCAAAAACTAGCCACAGTCCGTCTCTGCTAGATAGTATGAGGTTGCAGTAGCAAAAGTGGAGCATATTGAGAGAATAGGTGAGAGCTTCCTGGATAGAAAGGAGTCATTAGGAGTACTTATAAAACAACTGAGTTATTTTGGAATTTGAGAACATTTATGTTATTGTATGAACTCTGCAGATATCTTACAGACTCTGTAAGACTGAACATGGAAACCATCAATAATAGTAATTTGGATCCCTCACTTATGATCAAGTCTTACTAAAAAAGAAATCTCCTGAAAAGAGCTGAAGTTTATCCACAACAGATATGTGGGGCAGTGACCTTGTCTGCCTAGATAGCTTTGAGAAGCATGATATCTGGATGGCAAACATCAGCTGAGGCAGCTTTGGTGCCATATGCCTGTTTGCTGTAATATTTCATTTTTAGTTGTCATTATTGCTCTAACAATCTCATATATCATTTGCTGTCTAGAAATACTTGGAAAAATGTAGACTATAACTGCTGCAAGATATTTGCAAGAGTCCTTTATGTAGAATACAAATTGCCCACCCTTACTGAAGGTTTGTAAGTCAACTGATTTGTTTATTCAGATAAGGTATTTAATAGAAACATAGTTGTAAGAAGGGATGTGCGCACTAGGAACCCATCTTATTGCACCTAGTGCTTCCCCGGTGTGGGAGCAGTGGCAGGCTGGGACAGGGGGCAGGATGCCATCTGCCCCCCAGAATGGTACAAATTGTGCAATTGTTCAGCAGACAGTACTTGGAGACTGGCCAGGGTACATACATTGGTATCTGAGGTAATTATGGGTATGCAGGCAGTGCAGATGCTATGGGGCCTGCCTCAGAGTAACACCATGGCCCGCCTTTACACTGCTGAATGAAACACTGAATGCTCTCCTGGAAAGAGCAATGGATGGATGCCCGACTCCTCCCAGCCAGCATCACTAAAGAGGAGAAGCACCAGGAGGAGCCAGCGTTCATAATGGTTGATAGGACACATTAAAAAAGTTACAGTGCATGGAGGAGACAACACCATCTAAACAGAAGTGAAGCCAATGATCAAGCAGCAATAGCTGCGTTAAGGGTCATCCCTACTATGCCCAGGAGAGATTGTTTTAGGCTGGGAACTAGGGAAGACAGTCTGGCAGCTTTGCTATGTATTATGAATGAAAATGGGTTTCCTGTGCCATCTTGTTAAAGACATACTTGCTAAACACATGCATGCAATAATAACTGACCAAAGATAAAAGTAGGAATTGCATGCATGTGCAATAGGCTGCTTTTACATGGATAGCACAATAAATCAATTTTCATTCATAGTATATAGGGAAACTGAACAGAAAGACTAGAAGTAAGCACAATCCCAGTACAGCACTAGGCAAGAGCACAGCTAGAGCGGGGAATGCTTGGGTATGTGCCCTGGGTGATGGAAAGGATGGTGCGCTAGCAGGGGAGCAGTGTTAAAATATTCATCTGGAGGCCCCAGGGAGATCTATTTTGTACATGCCCAAAACATAGTCTGCTTTACTGGTCCCGACCACTGATGCCGGATAGAAGTGATTGCCATGGAGGTAGAGTGAGGCATAGGACTATGTAGAAACACTGGCTTCGGCTGACCAATGACTTGACTGACATCCTGTCATCACTAGTAGGGGGCCGGCATTGTAGCAATGCAGCAGAGACTTTTGACTCAAGCTGCTGGGCTGGTTGCTAGATAACCAAGTAACTGAGTGAGCCAAGCAGCAACAGAGTTGGCAATCTGACAGTGATACCACTGCTGCACAGCTGCATAAAAAAAATCCCATTAAGCCCTGGTTTGTGTTAACCCATCCACAGCACTGGACAGGTTTCTTTCTTTTGTTTTTATTACTTGTGGTGGTCATTAATTCTCTCTGTATTATATGGTAGTCACTGATTATTTTTTCTATTACATGGTGGTCATTGATGCTCTCTGCATTATATAGCAGTCACTGATGCTTTCTGCATTATATGGAATTCACTGATTCTCCCTGAATTACATGGAGGCCATTGATGCTCTCTGAATTATATGGTGGTCACCATAATGTTATCTTCATTTTGGGGGTTACTCAGGTTGCATCAATAAATAATGTGTCAGCAATGTGTGCGCAGGTCCCATCCTGGTGCACACTGCTATGGCACCACATAGAACAGATATGGGGGGTAATTCAGAGTTGATCTCAGCAGCAAATTTGTTAGCAGTTGGGCAAAACCATGGTGGTCATTCCGAGTTGTTCGCTCATTGCCGATTTTCTCTATATTGCGATTAGTCGCTTACTGCGCATGCGCAAGGTTCGCAGAGCACATGCGCTTAGTTATTTTACACAAAAGTATGGTATTTTACTCACGGAATAACGAGGATTTTTCATCGTTCTGATGATCGGAGTGTGACCGGCAGGAAGTGGGTGTTTCTGGACGGAAACTGGACGTTTTCTGGGCGTGTGCGAAAAAACGCTGGCGTTTCTGAGAAAAACGCGGGAGTGTCTGCAGAAACGGGGGAGTGTCTGGGCGAACGCTGGGTGTGTTTGTGACGTCAAACCAGGAATGAAACTGACTGAACTGATCGCAATGGCTGAGTAAGTCTGGAGCTACTCAGAAACTGCTAAGAATTTTCTATTTGCAATTCTGCTAATCTTTCGTTCGCAATTCTGCTAAACTAATAGGCCCTACACACTTGTAGACAATACTGCACGATTTGAACGATCTCGTTCATTAATGAACGAGAACTCGTTCAAATCGTGCAGTGTGTATATACCAGCGATGAACGATGCGAGGCCCCGCGCTCGTTCATCGCTGGTCTATCATCGCTGATACATGCAAGTCAATCTGAACGATACCGACATATACAATGTGCGGTATCGTGCATTGTGTATGTATCAGCGATGAACGATACTCACAATACTGACGATCCTCCGCCCCGCCGCCTGCACGCCACGCCCGGCCGTCCGTCATCAGAGGAACTCCCGGCCGTCGTGAAGAGGAGCGCAGCCGCAGCACAGCCAGCCGCAGCATCGTGGAAGAGGAGCAGCGCGTCTTCGGTAAGTATAGCACAGTGTTCCCACTGGCCATCAATGTATAAACCACTGGCCACCAATGACACACTGGCCACCAATGTATAAAACACTGGCCACCAATGACACACTGGCCACCAATGTATAAAACACTGGCCACCAATGACACACTGGCCACCAATGAATTTAATAAAATCCACTGCCCACCAATGCATAATGTCCCCCGGCAGTGTGCATGCAGCATGTGTTCCTAGTACACAGCATGCATATTGATATGCTGTGTACTGAGAACACATGCTGCATGCACACTGCCGGGGAACAAACCGCTGCCCACCAATGTATATAATATATCCCCTGCCCACCAATGCATAATGTCCCCCGGCAGTGTGCATGCAGCATGTGTTCCTAGTACACAGCATGCATATTGATATGCTGTGTACTGAGAAAACATGCTGCATGCACACTGCCGGGGAACAAACCGCTGCCCACCAATGTATATAATATATCCCCTGCCCACCAATACATTATGTCCCCCGGCAGTGTGCATGCAGCATGTGTTCCTAGTACACAGCATGCATATTGATATGCTGTGTACTGAGAACACATGCTGCATGCACACTGCCGGGGAACAAACCGCTGCCCACCAATGTATATAATATATCCCCTGCCCACCAATGCATTATGTCCCCCGGCAGTGTGCATGAAGCACACCCATGGATTCTACGTAGACAAGGGGACCGAGCCTCGTGTCAACATAGGTAAGTATGTATGAATGTAAGTGTGCATGTATGTAATAAAGTTGTACTGTCACGGTGTGTGTGTACTGTTTTTATTTGGGTATTTTTTTTGTAGTAGAACTACAGGTACCAGCGGGCCCGTTTTCCCCCCCGCATGCTGGTACTTGTGGTTCTCCAAGTACCAGCTTGCGTGGGAGGCTTGCTGGGACTTGTAGTTCTGCTGCAAAAAACAATATTCTTTTATTTGACACAAGGCTATCAGCCCCCCATCCGCAGCCCATGGATGGGGGGGACTGCCTCAGGCTTCACCCCTGGCCCTTGGGTGGCTGGAGGGGGGGGGGCCCTTGATTTAATGGGTCCCCACTCCTCCAGGGTACCCCGGCCAGGGGTGACTAGTTAGTGATTTAATGCCCAGGCCGCAGGGACCGATATAAAAGTGTCCCCCGGCTGTGGCATTATCTCTCTGACTAGTGGAGCCCGATGCTGGTGTTAAAAATACAGGGGACCCCTACGCTTTTTGTCCCCCGTATTTTTAGCACCAGGACCGGACGCAGAGCCCGGTGCTGGTTGTTAAAATACGGGGGATCCCATGTCATTTTTCCCCCCGAATTTTTACAACCAGGACCAGCTCAAAGAGCCCGAGGCTGGTTATGCTAAGGAGGGGGGACCCCACGCAATTTTTTTCAGGGTTTTTTTAACACTTTTGTGCCATCCATGAAGTCGAATCCAGGACGCACACTATCGTCAATTGGTCCGTTTTTCGACAGCGGGACTGTCGAATCCGTTTTTTAATGAATATGTTGAATTATTGACATATTATCATTATGGGGTATTGTGTATAGAATTTTTAGGGGAAAAGTGTTTTTTTTCCCTTTTTTGAATAAGGTTGTAATATAACAAAATGTGGAAAAAGTGAAGCATATATAAATACATATTTACACAGGAGCAAAGGACTGCCACTCCAGGAAAGCAGAAATCTAATCAAATCACAGTTATATATACATCACTGGGCTAATCTGCTTTATTAAGGTACGTTTTTGTATTATATATATATAACAAGTCAAAACTATATCACGCAAATTCACGTATCCTGTATTGTCAATTTTTAAACAGGCTTCTGATTTTCATCCACTGAATGATTTCCCTGCAGCGTCCTCCCGATAGAGCCGTACCACAGGTTCAATGATGCACATTTAGAGAAAACAAATGGAGGGCGCAGGGAGTGAGTATACAACTAATAACTCTTTTAATACAAGTATATGTGTATACATACATCTAGTTTGAGTAACACAGCATAGAGGACTATCACTGGTGCCTCCGAACAGCACACACAGAAAGCTGCTAGCCGCCACTCGTCAGATACTCCTGGTCTGAGACCGCACACCGTCAGGTCAGCCAAAGAGACGTAGTACGTCCAGTGTCCCACTATCATGCCAACATGTTTCGTCCCAAGGACTTCGTCAGGGGGTGTGACACCTCCTTTTGGCTGACCCGACGGTGTGCGGTCTCAGACCAGGAGTATCTGATGAGCGGCAGGTAGCGGCTTTCTGTGTGTGCTGTCCGGAGGCGCCAGTGATAGTCCTCTGTGCTATGATACTCAAACTAGATGTATGTATACATATACTCATATTAAAAGAGTTATAAGTCGTGTACTCATTGCCTGCAGCCTCCATTTGTTTTCTCTACATATATATATATATATATATACACACACACACACAAACATTTTTATTATATTATTTTGTGCATATATATATATATATATATATTTTATTTTTTTTGTAACATGGGTATTGTAAATAAGGACTCGTAGGCAGATTTTCAGGTTATAACCACAGTGTCTTTAATGACATCAGACACTGTAGCACAGCATACACAGGCTTGGGCCTGGTCACAGAGGTACATAGAGAATATAAACAGACAAACATAAAAGGTCCTAGCAATTCCCGTACTGAAAAGTAACTCTGCTGCAGTGGCTTGCAGCTACACATACCATGGTCTCCTGGCACGGCCAATGTTATATTATATCTGATTACTGTGTTAAGTTCTGATTTTAATATTTTAAAATTAAATCTCACCTTTCACAGAGACATGGATGCAAACCGTGAATTCTGGGCTGGATTCATCGATCTATACCAGGCAAATGAGTGCTTGTGGCGTGTGGGAACAAGGGATTACGCCAACAGAGGAAAGAAAAATCTGGCATACCAGCAATTGGCCAGGTACAGCCTTGCCCAAGATAGTGGTGCCAACATCAAGTGGGTGAAAAGGAAGATCCAGAATCTGAGGACAGTATTTCTTAAGGAGCACAGGAAATACAAAGATTCCCAACGTTCAGGAGCGGGGTCAGATCAAGTCAAGAAGCCAACATTATGGTATTATGACTTGATGAAGTTCGTATTGGATGAGGAGCCTTCGAGGACAGCGCGGAGCACGGAGGAGCCGAACACGCCCGAGATGTTCGAGCCTGAGGAAGAGGAGAGTGTGGATCCGGTAAGTGTCCGCACAATACAGATGTCACTGTTTCTTGTTTAATTTGTTGCCTTATTATTTTCACATATTTTTCTTCATTTTGTTGGATAACTCAGCTGTCTTCGAGGGAGCTGGACATGGAACCTGCAGTGGATGAGCCGGCAGACCAAGCCACTGTAAGGCCGGAGCTGGAGGAGAGTGAGGCGGCGATGGGAACGCCCCATCTTCCGGCTAGAAAGAGACGCCGGCCAGCTATCCCTGGAAGATCTGTCTCGTCCAGCAGGTCAGATACAATTATGAGGCAGGCAGAGGAGGTCCTAAAAAACAGACCGGATAGATTTGAAGCTATTGGAGACCATTTAGCCTGTGAGTTGCGGGAGATGAACCCCACTCAGCAAAAATACGCCCAGCGTCTGGTATATGCCATTATATCACATGGCCAGGATGATGAATTGACCAACCACAGTGGCGTTGTGTTAGATACCAGACAGGTGCCTAGTACATCTTATGCCCCTCCCCCAACTCACCCTCCCATGTATTCTGCACCGGTAATTCCCTCCCATGTATTCTGCGCCGGTAATTCCTCCTCAACAATACCCCACATATCCTGCTCCGGGTTACCAAATGCCACAATCCCCCTTCCCTGGCACCTCTTCAGGTGGAGTGTTCACCACTCTGTTGAGTGCACACTCCACTGTTCAAGGCGACCTAAATTTTTAATCAAAATGTTTTTGAATTTTTGAATTTGCGTTTAGGTTTGCTGTCTTCAGATTTGTATTTGACCTTCCTCATCCAATATGTTTTTTCTTGAAGTCAATTGTACCATAATGTTGGTTTTCTACACTTCATTTGACCCTGTAATAGAACGTTGGGAATGCTTTTATTTCATGTGCACTTTTGAAATACTGTCCTCAGATTCTTTTACTTCTACTTCATCCCCAGTTATGTTGGCACCACTGTTTTTGCTGCACTGTATCTGGCTAATTGTTGGAATGCCTGATGCCTCTATTGGTGTAATCCCTGCTGTCATGGCACAAAAATCGATGAATCCAGCCCAGAATGTTTCTAATTTATTATTTTTCTAAAATTTATAATTACAAATTGTTACTAAAAATTGTGTGGAGTCTTTATTTATGGGGAGTGCTAAAAGGTTTACCAGGTATACACTGCACCAAACAAACTACAGAGCAGATATGCAGTGATTTAAAATGGATGCTGTTATTTATTGTACAAAGAAGACCTGCCCACATTCCTAAAACCATGCCCAGTATTTAAATGAAGCTAGATCTTTCAAATCTTTCAAATCTTTCATCAGACATTGTTCAGTGTGTATGCACATAATCGCTCATGGGAAATCTTTCATCTATCATATCTTTCATCTTTTAAATCTTTCAAATCTACAAGTGTGTAGGGCCCATAAGATACACTCCCAGAGGGCGGCGGATTAGCGTGTGCAATGCTGCTAAAAGCAGCTAGCGAGTGAACAACTCGGAATGAGGGCCCATGTGCACTGCAGGAGGGGCAGATGTAACATGTGCAGAGAGAGCTAGATTTGGGTGGGTAATTTTGTTTCTGTGCAGGGTAAATACTGGCTGATTTATTTTTACACTGCAATTAAGGTTTCAGTTTGAACACACCCCACCCAAATCTAACTCACTCTGCACATGTTATATCTGCCCCCCCCCCCCTGCAGTGCACATGGTTTTGCCCAACTGCTAACAAATTTGCTGCTGTGATCAACTCTGAATTAGGCCCATTGTTTTATGAGGGGATTGCACTATTTTTTTATAGTAGCCATTTTATGGGGTCTAATTTTGTCACTTAATTTATACAAAACCAGGTGAAAATATACTTTGTTAAATTAAGTGTAAGTGCCATTCATAAAAAATGCAACACTGGGGATATCATGGACACTGGGGATATTATGGATATCTCCTGCTTACATTTCACTCCTGATCTGACCCGCTGTCCCCATCCACTAGTATGGGGGCCTAAATTCATCAAGTTCCAGGAATACAATACTTTTGCAGCTTGACTGCAGGTACAGTAGCCCTCTCCAGATGGTGTTTGTTCCCACACCCCTGCTGCTTACCTATTGGAAGCAGCCATGGCTGCGAAGAGGGATCTATTAAGGGCAACGCTCCATCACCACGCCACTGCTCCATCTACACGGATTCATTGCTCTGCCCCCTGGGGGGCGAATTAAACAATTAATTATAGGGGGTTGTCCAGCCACCAATAATTAGCATAATGAAAAGGCCCCTGTATGTGTACTTTAAAATATCTGTCTTCATGTGAATAACAATAAAAATGCATATCAGCAGTCAATCCTGCATATGTTGGAATCTCCATGAGAATCCACTGCTACATAAATATCTGTAATCACATCAACAAAAAGCTAAATGTAATTCAACAAAATTACCCAGAAGCAACTTTTCTATACTGTGTAGAGAGAGTCAAGTCTCTTGTCGTCTTGTTAGAAATGTATGTGCTTAACTGTGAATTAGCCAGTAAGTGAATTGGTTTTCACAATAGATCCGGTTATTGCATTGCTGGCTGTGTGACAGAGATGTTATTTCAGAAGAAGACAGCTTTCAGGCAAATTAAAAGCTATGGAATTGTTCAAATTATTGATGAATTGCTATTTTGTTCATACTGCATGTTGTCTTAGTTTTATATAATTTTGCTTCAAGCCTGACATTAACAAAAAAGTATGAAAAAGCATTTCATATCTTTTTTTCATCAGTTTTAAGAAAAGTTTTATACAATGTTGCTTATGAAATAGTTATTGAAAAATATTGTAGTTTGAACAGTAGCCTAAGAATTTAGAAAAATGTAATCCTTAAAGAGATTTCACACCTTTGAATGCAAATAGTGTTCTGGGTTGACATGCCTTCCTGCAGCTTTTACTAGCTACATGTTAAGCAAGACTGCAAAACAGACATAGCAAATTCTACGTAGAGCTTGCCAAGAAAATACTGTAAAGCAATGTGTTACCATTTTTCTGTAAGCTATCACAATAATAAAATATTTTATCTATATTAGCTATTGTTGAGGCAAGGAATTTTTATTACATATTTGTAAACAAGCTGTTATTGAGAAAGGCAGCAAGGATCAATGTGGTGCTTCAGACTTTTTATTTCTGGTTTGTAGCAGGCACTGTCACAGAATGTGCAGAAACCTCTTTAAATACTTTCCAATATACAACAGAGAAAACAGGTAATGTATAGTGGGGGTGGAGCTATGATGGAGAGGACACACATTGCATGATGGACACATTGCATCATCAGGTCCCCTTGGCTGACAGGGAAAGGAAAAGATAACCACCTTTCCGGGGAGCAAGAGAGCCACGTGATTTTTGTGGTCCTCCAGGCCATTCCGGGTGGGTAGGCAAATATGCTATGGGCATAATTCATGTTGTACGCAATGCCAATGTTCACGCAACAGAATGATTATCAGCAAACTGCACATGTGCCACTATTGTAAGGTACCTTTGCAATGTCGCGTGCAGTGTGATTTTTAATGCAGTGACTGACAGAAAGGTCCTGTTTAGGGGAGGTAACAGAAAGTATACATTACACATTACCTACCTTCAGCTGCGATGATGTATGCAGAGAAACATGGCGTCAGTGTTGCTATTGCCGTGGCCAGTCTGCATGGCCATAGCCTCACCCAGGGAGTCGATTTTCTTTAATATTGCATCAATGCTGTATATGTGTATGCAGTTTCTAAGGACTTTGTGATGCTCTTGTAGTCATCTATATTCTTTTCTGGGTTGCAGATGCAATTGCGGTGATTTGTAATTCCATAGTCTGAAAAATCGGAGCTGTGAAGGCATTTGTGTACAAACATCCCCATATTCTGAATGCAACTGTGGCTGTATCTGCATATGACATGCTATGTTACATCATTTCAGTCACAGTGTTCACTGTGACTTGCAATGACTACCTGTCAGTCACAGAAATCCAAGGGCAGTCCCTTAGGGAGGTGTTTCCTCCCTCTGGGACTGCCACATCAGACTGCCATAAGCAGAGAGCTGGCTTCCTATAGGAAGCCACTCCTTGCCTTTCACGCAGACTCAACAAGCTTCTATAGGCTGCAGTCAGTGCAGTCCATGGTAGTCGGGGTTTGCACATGCGCAGTCACAATGCGGCATCTGTGCTTGCACCAGTCCTGGTGCCTGCTGGATCCATTGCACAGGTTCTGGGACCTGGGCCTGGTCATCTCCTCTCCTCCTAGAGCACGGTGGTAGCAGCAGCCCCCCTACTTAATGTGAGTAGTAGCTGCCACTGAAGAGGACACAGTTGTACCTCAACAAAGACACTTTATTATTGCAATAGTTTCCTTACCAGTATTCCTCTGGACAAACTTTGACCCTTAGACTAATCTTATATGCAAAATGATCTGCTGCTGCTCCACTCTGTAAGTCTCTACATTGGTTGCCTGTATTTTTCCAGAGTAAATATATCAAACTTTTGCTTACATATAAGGCCAACAAAAAAATGACACTATTCCTTGTTCAATAAGACTTTCTGTCAACAGTGATAGAGAGGTCCGGAGGGGAGGAGACTCTAGATTGAGGAAAGACAATGCGTTTATGTTGAGTTTGAGAAAGCACTTAGTCATCCAAGAAGAGATAGTGGAGAGATAACTGAGCACCACTGAGAGGAGGCAAAGGGGAAAGATCAGGAGTGAGAAGGTTCAGTTAAGTGTTGTCAGCATAGAGGTGATACGGGAAGTCAAAGGAACTGATGAGCTCACTCAGGAAAGAGGTGTACAGAGAAAACAGCAGATGTCCAAGGACAAACTCCTGGGGACACCCATGGGAAGGTTGGATGTGGTGGAAGTAGAACTAGAGGCAGAAAGAGAGAAGGAGCGGTTGGCAAGGTAGGAGGTTAACCAAGAAAATATGGTATCAGAGAGGCCAGTGGTCTGAAGGGAGCACACTTTGTGAGGGTGATCCACAGTGTCAAAGGCCACAGAGAAAAACAGTAGGATAAAAAGGGAGCAGTGGTCCTTGGATTTGACCAAGAGAAGACTGTTTGTGCCTTTATCTAAGGCAGTTCCAGAGAAGTTGAGGGGATGGAACCCAAATTGGAGAAGTTCTACAAAAGTATTGTTGGATATGTAGCACAGGCCTGGCCAACCTGTGGCTCTCCAGATGTTGTGTAACTACACATCCCAGCATGCCCTGCCACAGTTTTAGCATTCCCTAATAGCAAAACTGTGGCAAAGCATGATGGGACTTGTAGTTTTACAACAGCTGGAGAGCCACAGATTGGCCAGGCCTGATGTAGCAGGTGAGATGGTTGTAGACTAGCCACTCAACTATTTAGAGGCAAATGAGAGAAGAGAAATGAGGCAGTAATTAGACAGTAAGGATGGGTCAAGGTTGATTTTTTAATAGAAAAAAGGAGGGTCTGGACAGGCATACTGGTTCACACTTGTAATGAACTATAAATATTACACCGGTATATAAGATGTTAATTACTGAATACTACACATTTACAAGTATAGTAGTCATGTGTGGCTAACATACAAAGTAAACAGTAGTGCATCCAAGAATAATGAATAAACATGTTCTAAAAGAAGGATAGAGAACTTTTTTGGCTGGGGCACTAGGGCCGGATTAAGCCTTGGGGGTGCCCGGGGCACTTAAGACAGGAGGGCCGCTGTGGAAGGTGGGGGGTGTATATTAGATTGTGCATACCTCCCAACATGTCCCATTCCAGGAGGGACAAAATGCTCTCTACCTGGACTTTTCACTTAATATACAGTATGATTGGTGTCACCTGTGTTGAACTATTTAATTGATAAGAAAGGTATTTCAACACAGGTGACTGCAATCATAAATTAAGAAGGAAGTCAAGGTAGAGAGCATGTTATTCCTCCTGGAATGGGTCATGGTGGGAGGTATGGATTGTGTTTATTGAATTTAAACCACTGGTGTATATTAGTTTTAAACTAATACTTGAATAATGGATGGGTACTGTTTATAGCTCCGCCTAATTGAAAGACAACTATTATATAACATTTTCAGATAACTTAACCTTAAAATACACTTAGAAAAATAAAATAATTTATCTTGTCACAAGAATAGCAACAGCCTTTGTACTACTTACACAATGGGACAGGACTCAGGAGGACTCTCTGTGTGTGTCTCTATCTCTAGACCCAAATGGTTTAGTTGCAGAACAGTTTACACAAGGCTCAGACACCCAAGCAGGGAAGAGGATAAGCTGGGATCTCTGTGTCACTTACAGTTCTCTCCATCCTCCTTTCTGTACTCTGTTCGGAAAGCTCTATTGGTAGCTCATGATACTCCTGGGTCTATGCCTTCACTGCATACTGTCCTGCTCACATTCTGGCTGTTGGTTCTGCTGTTGCTTAAGAGGGAAAGCTAATGATGTCAGGGTGCTCTAGCCAGGGGGCCCCCTGACAAAGGGGGCCCGGGTTACAGTATGCCCTGCATCCCCCCTTTAATCTGGCTATGTGGGGCACTACTTATTTCATTTAAAACTTTGCACTCACAAACCCACACAAATAAATATTAATCAGTGGTGGTTCATATGTGCACTACTATATATTGAAACCACTCTCAGTGCTGAAAACATCTACTCAACCCAATGTTAGAAACTGTACCAATTGTCAATAATATATATCACTTGAAAATGTATTAGATGGACATCATAAAAGCACCAACATTTTGGGGCTAGCATGACCCTTTGTCTAGGTGAGTGAACAGTGACAATACAAACAACCATACCTTAAATACCTGTGAGAAGCCTGCCAATGTGATACGCCGCCGGAGACCTTTGTTTCCTGTCTCCAGGTGCGGCGACTTTCTGACGCATCATGGGAGCAGCAGCAGCCGGTCATCTAGGTTACCGAAGATACTACCCGGCAATCCCATTCCACGCTGGAATAGCATCTTTGGTAACCTAGGGTAGCATCTTTGGTAATGTAGATGATCGGCTGCCATGGCTCCTATGACGTGCCCCGAAACGTTACTGACTTTTATGATGTCCATCTAATAAATTTTCAAGTGATTTAAGATTTGACTGCCGCTGTTTCTTTTTCTATGTGTCTATTTATTCCAGAGGACAGCAGAGCAGCTATTATATTTTAAGGAAGTGCCGGTCCAACAACCTTTGTGTGTGTGTATATATATATATATATATGTGAAAAAGTAGAGAATAGCGCCTAGGTAAATTCAGTAAGACCCCCTAAATACAAAGGGATAAAATGACTATATGGTCACACCTAGCACTCCTTACATATACGTAAGTGGCAGCTTTTAAACAATATAGAGATAAATATTAAAAAATGAAGTATAAAAAGCGCCTAGTAGTGTTGGTGACTCACTCCTCGTGAAAAAATTGTGATAATAAAACAGATATAGTATAGTAAACTTAGCTGCGGGTATTTCTGGTAGATGACTCTTATAGACAGCACATGTAAAGGAGAGATAAAATAAACATAGTGTGTACTGTTTTTAAATTTCCACAGGTGTTTTTCTGTATATATAAAAAACAATTTATAGGAACTATGCAGGTTCCAATTTTAAAGGAAAAACTATGTTTAGTTAAAAACAATAGTTTAATAGACACACTCCTGCCCAAACATGCAGGTTACATATATAATTAAAACAGTACACAAAATCAAAGGACATATATAGCAGCTGGTTCAATTGTAAAAATGCAGGTATTAATCGTACAATGTTAAAAAATATAGCAGGCTTATCTGTCCACAAATATGGTTATTGGATTAGATTTCATCCATGAATGCAAGTATCAAACGTACAAGATATAAGGTAAAAACATGGCTTATCTGTCCACGGGTAGGAAGTCAGAAAGGGGTGGGCATCCAGTCCCTGTCCCAACGCGTTTCGTCCTAAAATGAGGACTTCTTCTTCTCCTTGAAGAAGTCCTCATTTTAGGACGAAACGCGTTGGGACAGGGACTGGATGCCCACCCCTTTCTGACTTCCTACCCGTGGACAGATAAGCCATGTTTTTACCTTATATCTTGTACGTTTGATACTTGCATTCATGGATGAAATCTAATCCAATAACCATATTTGTGGACAGATAAGCCTGCTATATTTTTTAACATTGTACGATTAATACCTGCATTTTTACAATTGAACCAGCTGCTATATATGTCCTTTGATTTTGTGTACTGTTTTAATTATATATGTAACCTGCATGTTTGGGCAGGAGTGTGTCTATTAAACTATTGTTTTTAACTAAACATAGTTTTTCCTTTAAAATTGGAACCTGCATAGTTCCTATAAATTGTTTTTTATATATACAGAAAAACACCTGTGGAAATTTAAAAACAGTACACACTATGTTTATTTTATCTCTCCTTTACATGTGCTGTCTATAAGAGTCATCTACCAGAAATACCCGCAGCTAAGTTTACTATACTATATCTGTTTTATTATCACAATTTTTTCACGAGGAGTGAGTCACCAACACTACTAGGCGCTTTTTATACTTCATTTTTTAATATATATATATATATATATATATACATACACATACACATTGTGTGTATATATATATATATATATACATATATATACACACAGTATATATTAGAGATGAGCGGGTTCGGTTTCTCTGAATCCGAACCCGCCAGAACTTCATGGTTTTTTTCACGGATCCGAGCAGACTCGGATCCTCCCGCCTTGCTCGGTTAACCCGAGCGCGCCCGAACGTCATCATGACGCTGTCGGATTCTCGCGAGACTCGGATTCTATATAAGGAGCCGCGTGTCGCCGCCATTTTCACACGTGCATTGAGATTGATAGGGAGAGGACGTGGCTGGCGTCCTCTCCATTTAGATTAGGGTTGAGAGAGAGAGAGAGAGATTGACCTGAGGCTGTGATACTGTAGAAGAGAGTGCAGAGTTTAGTGACTGACGACCACAGTGACCACCAGACAGTGCAGTTGTTTGTTTTATTTAATATATCCGTTCTCTGCCTGAAAAAAACGATACACACAGTGACTCAGTCACATACCATATCTGTGTGCACTGCTCAGCCCAGTGTGCTGCATCAATGTATATATATATCTGACTGTGCTCAGCTCACACAGCTTATAATTGTGGGGGAGACTGGGGAGCACTGCAGTGCCAGTTATAGGTTATAGCAGGAGCCAGGAGTACATAATATTATATTAAAATTAAACAGTGCACACTTTTGCTGCAGGAGTGCCACTGCCAGTGTGACTAGTGACCAGTGACCTGACCACCAGTATATATAATATTAGTAGTATACTATCTCTTTATCAACCAGTCTATATTAGCAGCAGACACAGTACAGTGCGGTAGTTCACGGCTGTGGCTACCTCTGTGTCGGCACTCGGCAGCCCGTCCATAATTGTATATACCACCTAACCGTGGTTTTTTTTTCTTTCTTTATAGTCATACTAGTTACGAGTATACTATCTCTTTATCAACCAGTCTATATTAGCAGCAGACACAGTACAGTGCGGTAGTTCACGGCTGTGGCTACCTCTGTGTCGGCACTCGGCAGCCCGTCCATAATTGTATATACCACCTAACCGTGGTTTTTTTTTCTTTCTTTATACATACATACTAGTTACGAGTATACTATCTCTTTATCAACCAGTCTATATTAGCAGCAGACACAGTACAGTGCGGTAGTTCACGGCTGTGGCTACCTCTGTGTCGGCACTCGGCAGCCCGTCCATAATTGTATATACCACCTAACCGTGGTTTTTTTTTCTTTCTTTATACATACATACTAGTTACGAGTATACTATCTCTTTATCAACCAGTCTATATATTAGCAGCAGACACAGTACAGTGCGGTAGTTCACGGCTGTGGCTACCTCTGTGTCGGCACTCGGCAGCCCGTCCATAATTGTATATACCACCTAACCGTGGTTTTTTTTTCTTTCTTTATACATACATACTAGTTACGAGTATACTATCTCTTTATCAACCAGTCTATATATTAGCAGCAGACACAGTACAGTGCGGTAGTTCACGGCTGTGGCTACCTCTGTGTCGGCACTCGGCAGCCCGTCCATAATTGTATATACCACCTAACCGTGGTTTTTTTTTCTTTCTTTATACATACATACTAGTTACGAGTATACTATCTCTTTATCAACCAGTCTATATTAGCAGCAGACACAGTACAGTGCGGTAGTTCACGGCTGTGGCTACCTCTGTATCGGCACTCGGCAGCCCGTCCATAATTGTATATACCACCTAACCGTGTTTTTTTTTTCTTTCTTTATACATACATACTAGTTACGAGTATACTATCTCTTTATCAACCAGTCTATATATTAGCAGCAGACACAGTACAGTGCGGTAGTTCACGGCTGTGGCTACCTCTGTGTCGGCACTCGGCAGCCCGTCCATAATTGTATATACCACCTAACCGTGGTTTTTTTTTCTTTCTTTATAGTCATACTAGTTACGAGTATACTATCTCTTTATCAACCAGTCTATATTAGCAGCAGACACAGTACAGTGCGGTAGTTCATGGCTGTGGCTACCTCTGTGTCGGCACTCGGCAGCCCGTCCATAATTGTATATACCACCTAACCGTGTTTTTTTTTTCTTTCTTTATACATACATACTAGTTACGAGTATACTATCTCTTTATCAACCAGTCTATATATTAGCAGCAGACACAGTACAGTGCGGTAGTTCACGGCTGTGGCTACCTCTGTGTCGGCACTCGGCAGCCCGTCCATAATTGTATATACCACCTAACCGTGGTTTTTTTTTCTTTCTTTATACATACATACTAGTTACGAGTATACTATCTCTTTATCAACCAGTCTATATATTAGCAGCAGACACAGTACAGTGCGGTAGTTCACGGCTGTGGCTACCTCTGTGTCGGCACTCGGCAGCCCGTCCATAATTGTATATACCACCTAACCGTGGTTTTTTTTTCTTTCTTTATACATACATACTAGTTACGAGTATACTATCTCTTTATCAACCAGTCTATATATTAGCAGCAGACACAGTACAGTGCGGTAGTTCACGGCTGTGGCTACCTCTGTGTCGGCACTCGGCAGCCCGTCCATAATTGTATATACCACCTAACCGTGGTTTTTTTTTCTTTCTTTATACATACATACTAGTTACGAGTATACTATCTCTTTATCAACCAGTCTATATTAGCAGCAGACACAGTACAGTGCGGTAGTTCACGGCTGTGGCTACCTCTGTGTCGGCACTCGGCAGCCCGTCCATAATTGTATATACCACCTAACCGTGGTTTTTTTTTCTTTCTTTATACATACATACTAGTTACGAGTATACTATCTCTTTATCAACCAGTCTATATATTAGCAGCAGACACAGTACAGTGCGGTAGTTCACGGCTGTGGCTACCTCTGTGTCGGCACTCGGCAGCCCGTCCATAATTGTATATACCACCTAACCGTGGTTTTTTTTTCTTTCTTTATACATACATACTAGTTACGAGTATACTATCTCTTTATCAACCAGTCTATATATTAGCAGCAGACACAGTACAGTGCGGTAGTTCACGGCTGTGGCTACTTCTGTGTCGGCACTCGGCAGCCCGTCCATAATTGTATACTAGTATCCAATCCATCCATCTCCATTGTTTACCTGAGGTGCCTTTTAGTTGTGCCTATTAAAATATGGAGAACAAAAATGTTGAGGTTCCAAAATTAGGGAAAGATCAAGATCCACTTCCACCTCGTGCTGAAGCTGCTGCCACTAGTCATGGCCGAGACGATGAAATGCCAGCAACGTCGTCTGCCAAGGCCGATGCCCAATGTCATAGTACAGAGCATGTCAAATCCAAAACACCAAATATCAGTAAAAAAAGGACTCCAAAACCTAAAATCAAATTGTCGGAGGAGAAGCGTAAACTTGCCAATATGCCATTTACCACACGGAGTGGCAAGGAACGGCTGAGGCCCTGGCCTATGTTCATGGCTAGTGGTTCAGCTTCACATGAGGATGGAAGCACTCAGCCTCTCGCTAGAAAAATGAAAAGACTAAAGCTGGCAAAAGCAGTAGCACCGCAAAGAACTGTGCGTTCTTCGAAATCCCAAATCCACAAGGAGAGTCCGACTCCAATTGTGTCGGTTGCGATGCCTGACCTTCCCAACACTGGACGTGAAGAGCATGCGCCTTCCACCATTTGCACGCCCCCTGCAAGTGATGGAAGGAGCACCCGCAGTCCACTTCCTGATAGTCAGATTGAAGATGTCAGTGTTGAAGTACACCAGGATGAGGAGGATATGGGTGTTGCTGGCGCTGGGGAGGAAATTGACCAGGAGGATTCTGATGGTGAGGTGGTTTGTTTAAGTCAGGCACCCGGGGAGACACCTGTTGTCCGTGGTAGGAATATGGCCGTTGACATGCCTGGTGAAAATACCAAAAAAATCAGCTCTTCGGTGTGGAAGTATTTCACCAGAAAAGCGGACAACAGGTGTCAAGCCGTGTGTTCCCTTTGTCAAGCTGTAATAAGTAGGGGTAAGGACGTTAACCACCTCGGAACATCCTCCCTTATACGTCACCTGCAGCGCATTCATAATAAGTCAGTGACAAGTTCAAAAACTTTGGGTGACAGCGGAAGCAGTCCACTGACCAGTAAATCCCTTCCTCTTGTAACCAAGCTCACGCAAACCACCCCACCAACTCCCTCAGTGTCAATTTCCTCCTTCCCCAGGAATGCCAATAGTCCTGCAGGCAATGTCACTGGCAATTCTGACGAGTCCTCTCCTGCCTGGGATTCCTCCGATGCATCCTTGCGTGTAACGCCTACTGCTGCTGGCGCTGCTGTTGTTGCTGCTGGGAGTCGATGGTCATCCCAGAGGGGAAGTCGTAAGCCCACTTGTACTACTTCCTGTAAGCAATTGACTGTTCAACAGTCCTTTGCAAGGAAGATGAAATATCACAGCAGTCATCCTGCTGCAAAGCGGATAACTGAGGCCTTGACAACTATGTTGGTGTTAGACGTGCGTCCGGTATCCGCCGTTAGTTCACAGGGAACTAGACAATTTATTGAGGCAGTGTGCCCCCGTTACCAAATACCATCTAGGTTCCACTTCTCTAGGCAGGTGATACCGAGAATGTACACGGACGTCAGAAAAAGACTCACCAGTGTCCTAAAAAATGCAGTTGTACCCAATGTCCACTTAACCACGGACATGTGGACAAGTGGAGCAGGGCAGGGTCAGGACTATATGACTGTGACAGCCCACTGGGTAGATGTATGGACTCCCGCCGCAAGAACAGCAGCGGCGGCACCAGTAGCAGCATCTCGCAAACGCCAACTCTTTCCTAGGCAGGCTACGCTTTGTATCACCGCTTTCCAGAATACGCACACAGCTGAAAACCTCTTACGGCAACTGAGGAAGATCATCGCGGAATGGCTTACCCCAATTGGACTCTCCTGTGGATTTGTGGCATCGGACAACGCCAGCTATATTGTGTGTGCATTAAATATGGGCAAATTCCAGCACGTCCCATGTTTTGCACATACCTTGAATTTGGTGGTGCAGAATTTTTTAAAAAACGACAGGGGCGTGCAAGAGATGCTGTCGGTGGCCAGAAGAATTGCGGGACACTTTCGGCGTACAGGCACCACGTACAGAAGGCTGGAGCACCACCAAAAACTACTGAACCTGCCCTGCCATCATCTGAAGCAAGAAGTGGTAACGAGGTGGAATTCAACCCTCTATATGCTTCAGAGGTTGGAGGAGCAGCAAAAGGCCATTCAAGCCTATACAATTGAGCACGATATAGTAGGTGGAATGCACCTGTCTCAAGCGCAGTGGAGAATGATTTCAACGTTGTGCAAGGTTCAGATGCCCTTTGAACTTGCCACACGTGAAGTCAGTTCAGACACTGCCAGCCTGAGTCAGGTCATTCCCCTCATCAGGCTTTTGCAGAAGAAGCTGGAGACATTGAAGGAGGAGCTAACACGGAGCGATTCCGCTAGGCATGTGGGACTTGTGGATGGAGCCCTTAATTCGCTTAACAAGGATTCACGGGTGGTCAATCTGTTGAAATCAGAGCACTACATTTTGGCCACCGTGCTCGATCCTAGATTTAAAGCCTACCTTGGATCTCTCTTTCCGGCAGACACAAGTCTGCTGGGGTTGAAAGACCTGCTGGTGACAAAATTGTCAAGTCAAGCGGAACGCGACCTGTCAACATCTCCTCCTTCACATTCTCCCGCAACTGGGGGTGCGAGGAAAAGGCTCAGAATTCCGAGCCCACCCGCTGGCGGTGATGCAGGGCAGTCTGGAGCGACTGCTGATGCTGACATCTGGTCCGGACTGAAGGACCTGACAACGATTACGGACATGTCGTCTACTGTCACTGCATATGATTCTCTCAACATTGATAGAATGGTGGAGGATTATATGAGTGACCGCATCCAAGTAGGCACGTCACACAGTCCGTACTTATACTGGCAGGAAAAAGAGGCAATTTGGAGGCCCTTGCACAAACTGGCTTTATTCTACCTAAGTTGCCCTCCCACAAGTGTGTACTCCGAAAGAGTGTTTAGTGCCGCCGCTCACCTTGTCAGCAATCGGCGTACGAGGTTACATCCAGAAAATGTGGAGAAGATGATGTTCATTAAAATGAATTATAATCAATTCCTCCGCGGAGACATTGACCAGCAGCAATTGCCTCCACAAAGTACACAGGGAGCTGAGATGGTGGATTCCAGTGGGGACGAATTGATAATCTGTGAGGAGGGGGATGTACACGGTGATATATCGGAGGGTGATGATGAGGTGGACATCTTGCCTCTGTAGAGCCAGTTTGTGCAAGGAGAGATTAATTGATTCTTTTTTGGGGGGGGTCCAAACCAACCCGTCATATCAGTCACAGTCGTGTGGCAGACCCTGTCACTGAAATGATGGGTTGGTTAAAGTGTGCATGTCCTGTTTTGTTTATACAACATAAGGGTGGGAGGGCCCAAGGACAATTCCATCTTGCACCTCTTTTTTCTTTTCTTTTTCTTTGCGTCATGTGCTGTTTGGGGAGGGTTTTTTGGAAGGGCCATCCTGCGTGACACTGCAGTGCCACTCCTAGATGGGCCCGGTGTTTGTGTCGGCCACTAGGGTCGCTAGTCTTACTCACACAGTCAGCTACCTCATTGCGCCTCTTTTTTTCTTTGCGTCATGTGCTGTTTGGGGAGGGTTTTTTGGAAGGGACATCCTGCGTGACACTGCAGTGCCACTCCTAGATGGGCCCGGTGTTTGTGTCGGCCACTAGGGTCGCTAGTCTTACTCACACAGTCAGCTACCTCATTGCGCCTCTTTTTTTCTTTGCGTCATGTGCTGTTTGGGGAGTATTTTTTTGAAGGGCCATCCTGCGTGACACTGCAGTGCCACTCCTAGATGGGCTAGGTGTTTGTGTCGGCCACTTGGGTCGCTTATCTTAGTCACACAGCGACCTCTGTGCAAATTTTAGGACTAAAAATAATATTGTGAGGTGTGAGGTGTTCAGAATAGACTGAAAATGAGTATAAATTATGGTTATTGAGGTTAATAATACTATGGGATCAAAATGACCGCAAATTCAATGATTTAAGCTGTTTTTTAGTGTTTTTTGAAAAAAAACACCCGAATCCAAAACACACCCGAATCCGACAAAAAAAATTCGGTGAGGTTTTGCCAAAACGCGGTCGAACCCAAAACACGGCCGCGGAACCGAACCCAAAACCAAAACACAAAACCCGAAAAATTTCAGGCGCTCATCTCTAGTATATATATATATATATATATATATATATATATATATATGTAATACTCTAAAATGAATGTGATATATTGTACTCAGCAGTTCTGCATACAGTTGAGTGAAGTCTGCTGAAACAGAATGTACTCTAAGCGGGCAGTCTACAATACCCAAAGTTTTCTCACACATATAATATGTGAGTACACATATAAGATATTACAAAAACAAGGTAGTTTGACAAAAAAGTAGGAAGGAAGGAACACATACTGTATATTGGATAATGGGCTACTGCTATTGTGTGTTGTGTCAGGATAGGACATTGGAGGGAGTCAATGAGAGAACCCTTTTACTGTATGTACAGTATACAAGTATATGTGTAAAGTTGCTCCATATCTGCAGTTAACCCCTAATGATTCACAGAGGGGACCCACCCTGAGTTAATGAGAGCATGGATGAACCCTATCAGAGTTAGCTTATGTACAAAAAAGCAGCAATGAGAACATATAAAAACTCATAAACTCAGTAAAGGTAAAATATTAGAAAGCATATTACTGCAAAAGGAAAACCCAATGCTATTTATTATTTTACACACAATTTATGCATCAAAACAATTCTTTCTAGAGATGTGCGAAAAAAGTGTAAATAAAAGCTGTTCTTTATGCATGTGCCCAACTTCTACTTTTGACCACTATATCACCCTGATAGTGAATGGGCAATGAGAGCACTGGGGACACATGCAAAGTCTGCTTCTGCTGTCAATCCCCAATGAAAAGAATTGATGAGAGAGCAAGAAATGTGTATAAATCCAGTTAAGGCTGCTGGAAAGAGAGAGAGTGTGTAAAATGTGCAAATACAAATAACCTTCTCTTTTTGGTATTGGTGGGGGAACCTTGTATGTGCACTACAAGGTACGGTCCACCATGACAAGCTTTTTCAAAGGATTGGAGTCGGAATGGGTGGGTGATTTTTTTTTTAATTGTAGAATGGATGAGACAAAAGCAATTTTGAAGGATGATAAGAAGATGAAAGGTGTGAGCAGGCAATGGAAGAGAGGAAATGAAGCAGCCAAGTGGGGATGAGAACCAGACAGGTAGATGTATCATAGTAATATAGTTAATGAGGTTGAAAAAAGACAAAATGTCCATTGAGTTCAACCTGTATTATAATTCTTACACTAATCTGTATGTAATTATAGTTTAACAATAGTGACCCAGATGAAGATAGGTTTTTAATTCTAAATAACAACTATAATTCATGCTCTTTCTAAAATTATCTTACTTTAAATGCTATATCCTTGGATATTTATTTCAGCTAGGAATTTATCTAATTAATTTTTAAACATATTGACTGAGTCCACCATTACTACCTTCTGTGGCAGAGAATTACAAATTTTTACTGCCCTTAGTGTGAAGAACCATTTCCTTCATCGTGTATGAAAATTTCTCTCTTTTAACCTCAGAGGGTGTAATGTGTCCAGTGTAGTGTCCCTTTATGTATTTGTAAATATTAATAATGTCCCCTCTCAGCTGCCTCTTTTCGAGTGTTAACATATCTAACCTGGTAAACCTTTCCGCATAATCCAGTGCCTCTAACCACTTGATCAGTTTGGTGGTTTGCTTCTGAACCCTTTCAAGTTCCAAGATATTTATAGTGTGGTGCCCAGAACTAAGGGTGTGGCCGCACCAGTGATTTGTACAGTGGCAGGATTACACTCTCATCCCTTGTCTCAATCCTCCGTTTTATGCATGCCAACACTTTATTTGCTTTTGTTGCTGCACTTTGACATTGGGAACTGCTACTAAGTCTATTATCAATGAGCACCCCCAAATCTTTTTCAATTACCATTTCCCCTGCATTTACTTAATTTACTTTAGAGGCTGCCCAATTGTTCTTAGTCCCAAGGTGCATAACTTTAAATTTTTCTATATTGAACCTCTTTCTCCATTTGTCTGCCCTAACCTCCAGTTTAAATAAGTCTGTAGAGACTCAACATCCTTGTCTTAATTAATTACTCTACACTGTTTAGTATCATCTGCAAAAATTGACATTATGCTTTCCAGATGCACTCATAGGTCATTAATAAATATGTTAAACATTAATGGCCTGAGTACTGAACCTCACGGTATTCCACTAAGCACTCAGGCCCAGTCAGCAAACATCCCATTAACCACCACTCGCTGTTCCCTGTTATCTGGGAGAGGATAAAAAAAGGTAATGGACTTTGCTGCTTGTGGTGAGGTGGAAAGAGCATAAGGAAAGCTAGCAGAAGAGATTGGAGAGGGCAGAGATGTAGGAAAGTAGGATGAACTTGAAGTGTAGGAAGTCTACCAAGGATCAAGATATCCTCCAGAGGACTTTAGAGCTGCATGTGCATTTGGGAAGGAACCAGGTAAATTTGAAATGCCAAGGTTGGGGGGAAGGAGGAAAGAAGAGGTTGGGGGTAGTAGATTCAATGACAGCGTCTGGGGTCTTACCGGAACGCTGGGGCCGCGGGGTGGGCTTCACGGGCGGCCGGGCAGCGGCGGTGGAGGGCTGCGGCGCTGGGTTCAAGGGTACAGGCAGCGGTAATGGCGTTGAGGGGGTCCGCTCGTGGCGGCGGGACGCCGCTGCAGCACCTCGCTCTTGCTAAGCCGTTGCCTTGGAGACCAGGGGCAGTGAGCAGCATGTTGTCAGAAAAGGTCTGCATTACTGGGCGCCGCCATGTTGGAGACCAAGTTTCTGACATAATTCCTGTTCCTAGTTTTCCAGCCAATCCAGGGAGACTTCTTCCTATAAAAGGGGGCTAGTTTAGGACAGGGATGCCAGTGCTTCAAGTTTCAACCCTGTTGTAGGTGCTTTAGCCTGTGCTCCCAGGATTCCTGCTGTATTCTGGTACTTCTAACCCTGCTTTGCCAGTTCTCAGTTGCTGCTGCAGTTTTCCCGTTCCTAGCCTGCTGCTGCCCGTGGAGACGCTCTTGGAAAACCCGGTTCAGTAAGACCCTTTGGGCACGGATGACCCCGGGTCTCTTGCCTCGTCCTCCAAGCCACAGTCCGCAGATTCTTGCTTCCAGCCAAGTCCTCGAACCACCATTCACAGTCCTCAGCTCGTTATCTCCAGCTTCATCTTTCAAGCCACAGTCTACAGTTCTCAGTCTCCAGTCACGACCCAAACTACCGTCCACAGTTCTCAGCTCCTCTACCGCAGTTTCATCTCATAAGTCGCAGTCCACGGTTCTTGTCTTCAGCCTCGTTTTACTCTCACCCACAGTTCCACAGTTCTTTGTCTACGACCACGTTCTTAAGTCACCGTTCATCAACCTCAGTTTTCTACCTCTGCTCTGTACATAATAAATACTTTTCATTGACTCTCAAACTCCGCCTACATCCTTCATTGCTCCGTATCCCATGCAAAGGAACTATATCCAACCCCCTCATTTTGTTCTTCCCCAGCCTGCTACCTCCTTGGGCAAGTCTCAACTGCCGGATCCCCAAACTTTGCTAGACGTGACAGTAAGCACTGGCCAAATGGATTCGACGGGTGATCAAGCCTCAGGAGGAGATTCAACCGCAGATATCTGGTCTCGTTTAAGTAAGCAGGAGGCCACACAATCTCAAATTGTGCAGTTCATGCAGAGTATGTCCGAACGTCTCGATTCTCTCTGTGTTGCCATGACGGCTCCTCAAGTTCCTACAGCTGCTCCCACATTAGCACCTCCAGTTCCGCTTCCTCCTGTGCCAGGGCCACTTCCACGGTTGCATTTGCCATCTCCCAGTAAATTCGATGGGAATCCAAAGCAATGCCGTGGGTTTCTTAACCAGTGTGAAATCCAGTTCGAACTACAGTCGGCCAGTTTCCCATCAGCACGAACCAAGGTAGCCTATATCATTTCTTTACTTACTGGTCAAGCGTTGGAATGGGCGTCACCATTGTGGGAGAGGTCGGATCCAATCCTGTCTAACTACTCGGAGTTTGTAGCTGCCTTTCGAAGAATCTTCGACGAACTGGGCAAGACTTCTGCTGCCTCATTGGAGATCCTGCGCCTGCGTCAGGGCACGCATACGGTCAGTCAGTACGTGATCCAGTTTCGTACTCTCTCCTCTGAACTGAACTGGAATGAGGAGGCTCTCATCGCAGCTTTCTGGAGCGGTCTCTCTGAGAAGATCAAAGATGACCTCGCGACTCAGGACGTACCTGATAAGTTGGATAAGTTAATTTCCCTATGCAATAAATTAGACTTAAGATACAGAGAACGCTGTATGGAGAAATCACGGTCAGATCGTCCCAGGCCTCGAGTCGTTCCTCCACCAACACCATCAACTCCAACTACTGAGGAACCCATGCAGATCAATCGTTCCCGTCTTTCCAACGAGGAACGTCAGAGACGGCGACAAGGGAACTTATGCCTGTACTGTGGTGCATCTGATCATTTTGTTAAATCTTGTAGCCAACGTCCGGGAAACGCCCGCTCCTAGCTTGTGCCGGAGAGGTCAAGCTAGGAGAATTCTCAGAATTACTTGCCAAGAAAGAGTCAGTCTTGTTAACCCACCTGGAGCTTCCTTCTTCCTCTCTTCTCATCCCTGCACTACTCGACTCCGGAGCCGCCGAAAGTTTTATTACATCAGCTCTGGTCAAACGATCTGGGATACAAACGGTCTGTTTGGATCGTACCATCTCAATTACTGCTGTGGATGGAAGTCATATTCCTGAGGGAATTATCACTCTTCGTACAATTCCTCTTAAGATGAAGGTTGGAGCTCTTCATTCGGAAAACATCTCTTTCCTAGTAATTCCCAAAGCCTCTCACGAACTGATCCTAGGATTTCCATGGTTAAGTAGACACAATCCCCACATAGATTGGCAAACCATGGATGTTCTTTCCTGGGGACGAAACTGCTTCCAGAACTGTTTGCCCTCTGTAAGACCTCTCTGCTCTTCTAGTCCTTCCAGCCTCCCTGCAGAATACCAGGCCTTCCAAGATGTTTTTAGTAAGCATGGGGCGGACACCTTGCCTCCGCATCGCACTTGGGATTGTCCCATTGATCTGGTACCCGGCAAGACTCCTCCCCGAGGTCGAATCTACCCGCTCTCACTCCCTGAGACTCAGGCCATGTCGGAGTATATCCGGGAGAACTTGGAAAAACGGTTCATTAGGTCATCCACCTCTCCGGCTGGCGCAGGGTTTTTCTTTGTCAAAAAGAAGGATGGGGTCTGCGGCCCTGTATTGACTATAGAGGTCTCAATGACATTACAATTAAGAACAGATATCCATTACCTCTAATTCCAGAACTGTTCAACCGTGTTAAAGGAGCTACTGTATTCACTAAGCTGGACTTACGGGGAGCCTACAACCTTATACGTATTCGCCCAGGTGACGAATGGAAAACGGCTTTTAATACCCGCGACGGCCACTACGAATATCTGGTAATGCCTTTTGGCCTATGTAATGCCCCAGCCGTCTTTCAAGAATTCGTTAATGAAATATTCAGAGATCTCCTCTATGACTGCTTGGTGGTTTACTTGGATGACATCCTCATTTTTTCTAGGGATCTGAAGATCCATCGAGAACAAGTCAAAGAAGTTCTAACTTGTTTACGGAGGAATAAACTATTTTGTAAGCTCGAGAAGTGCACCTTCGAAGTACCCACGATTCCATTCCTCAGTTACATCCTTTCAGGGCAGAAATTGCAGATGGATCCCGCTAAAGTCCAAGCGATTCAGGATTGGTCACTTACAGCTTCCCTTAAGGGAGTTCAACGTTTCCTGGGGTTCGCTAACTTCTACCGAAGATTAATTCAGAATTATTCCTCTGTAATAGCCCCCATAACAGCATTAACCAGGAAACGAGCCGATCCAGCCAAATGGTCTCCAGAGGCTTTAGAAGCCTTTTCATCGTTAAAGAAGGCCTTCGTGACTGCTCCTGTTCTTCGACAACCTGATCTCAGTCGTCCGTTCCTGGAGGAAGTCGATGCCTCCACGGTAGGAGTGGGAGCAGTTTTATCTCAGCTCTTCGAGGACAAGAAAGTCCATCCTTGTGCGTTCTTCTCGCGAAGATTGTCCCCCGCTGAGCAGAATTACGCTATTGGGGAACAAGAATTACTAGCAATTAAGTTAGCCTTTGAGGAGTGGGGGTATTTGTTGGAGGGAGCTCAGCATCCAATCTCGGTAACCACGGATCATAAGAACCTCCTGTATCTACAGTCAGCCCGATGTCTGAATCCACGTCAAGCAAGATGGGCACTCTTCTTTACCCGTTTCAACTTTAAACTTAGTTACCGCCCAGGGTTCCTCAACAAAAAGGCAGATGCATTATCTTGTTCCTTGAGTTCTGAAGAACCCTCTGACCGTTCAAAAGAACAATACATCTTAGACTCCACCTCTTTTTCAGCAACCAATACCTCTCCACTTCCTCCTCCAGGAAAGATATTCGTTGCTCCAAATCTTCGCAAGAGACTGCTTACATGGGCTCACTCCTCCTCCTTCATGGGCCATGCGGGTGGTCATAAAACGCTCAAATTTATTCAGCGCTCCTACTGGTGGCCTCATCTCAGGACTGATGTACAGGAATTCATGGCTGCCTGTCCAAAGTGTGCTCAGCATAAAAGTCCTAAAGGTCTTCCAGCCGGGTTACTTCATCCGCTACCTATACCGCAGAGACCATGGACACATATTTCTATGGACTTTATTACTGATTTGCCTGTGTCTGGCGGACGGAACACCGTATGGGTCATAGTTGATTGATTTTCTAAAATGGCACACTTTGTTCCCCTGGCCAGTCTTCCATCAGCATCCCAGCTGGCAAAATTATTCATAGCAGAGATTTTTCGTCTCCATGGATTACAGGAAATCGTATCTGATAGAGGTCCCCAGTTTGTGGCCAAGTTTTGGAGATCCCTATGTTCTGCTCTTGGCGTGAAATTGAATTTCTCCTCAGGATATCATCCTCAAACGGATGGTCAAACAGAAAGAGTGAACCAGGACCTGGAGACATTTCTGCGTTTATTCATGTCCTCCTCTCAGGACGACTGGCTGGACTTCCTCCCATTTGCAGAATTTGCCCATAACAATCTTTATCACTCTGCCACAAAATCTTCTCCATTTTTCATTAATTATGGTTATCATCCGAAAGTTCCTGACTTCCAACTTCTGCCTACACTCGAGGTTCCTGCCGCAGAGTCAACACTTAGACAATTTACTGAAACCTGGAAACGATTTCACAAGGCCTTGCTCAAGACATCCAAGAAGTATAAGACCTACGCAGATCTAAAGCGAAAAGCGGTACCAAGTCTTAAAGTGGGAGATCGGGTTTGGGTTTCCACACGTAACCTAAGATTGAAGGTTCCTACTAAGAAGTTTGCTCCCAGGTTTATTGGGCCCTACCCAATCGAAAGAGTTTTGAATCCTGTGGCTTACAAGGTGAAGTTACCTACACATTTAAGAATCCCTAACGCTTTTCATATTTCTCTCTTAAAACTGTTGGTACTCAATCGATTCAGAGCTGCTCTACCTAAATCACCCAAGATCCAGTCAACACAAGGAGACGAATTTGAGATTCATAAGATCCTCGACTCCCGCAAACGATATGGTCGCCTCCAGTACCTAGTTGATTGGAAGGGATATGGACCTGAGGAAAGGTCCTGGGTAGAGGCAGAGGACGTCCATGCCCCAAGACTTCTTCGGACATTTCATGCCAAATTTCCAGCTAAACCTTATAGGTGTCCGGAGTCCACCCGCAAAAGGGGGGGTACTGTCAGCGTCCGGGGTCTTACCAGAACGCTGGGGCCGCGGGGCGGGCTTCACGGGCTGCCGGGCAGCGGCGGTGGAGGGCTGCGGCGCTGGGTTCAAGGGTACAGGCAGCGGTAATGGCGTTGAGGGGGTCCGCTCGTGGCGGCGGGACGCTGCTGCAGCAGCTCGCTCTTGCTAAGCCGTTGCCTAGGAGACCAGGGGCAGTGAGCAGCATGTTGTCAGAAAAGGTCTGCATTACTGGCATAATTCCTGTTCCTAGTTTTCCAGCCAATCCAGGGAGACTTCTTCCTATAAAAGGGGGCTGGTTTAGGACAGGGATGCCAGTGCTTCAAGTTACAACCCTGTTGTAGGTGCTTTAGCCTGTGCTCCCAGGATTCCTGCTGTATTCTGGTACTTCTAACCCTGCTTTGCCAGTTCTCAGTTGCTGCTGCAGTTTTCCCGTTCCTAGCCTGCTGCTGCCCGTGGAGATGCTCTTGGAAAACCCGGTTCAGTAAGACCCTTTGGGCACGGATGACCCCGGGTCTCTTGCCTCGTCCTCCAAGCCACAGTCTGCAGATTCTTGCTTCCAGCCAAGTCCTCGAACCACCATTCACAGTCCACAGCTCGTTATCTCCAGCTTCATCTTTCAAGCCACAGTCTACAGTTCTCAGTCTCCAGTCACGACCCAAACTACCGTCCACAGTTCTCAGCTCCTCTACCGCAGTTTCATCTCATAAGTCGCAGTCCACGGTTCTTGTCTTCAGCCTCGTTTTACTCTTACCCACAGTTCCACAGTTCTTTGTCTACGACCACGTTCTTAAGTCACCGTTCATCAACCTCAGTTTTCTACCTCTGCTCTGTACATAATAAATACTTTTCATTGACTCTCAAACTCCGCCTACATCCTTCATTGCTCCGTATCCCATGCAAAGGAACTATATCCAACCCCCTCATTTTGTTCTTCCCCAGCCTGCTACCTCCTTGGGCAAGTCTCAACTGCCGGATCCCCAAACTTTGCTAGACGTGACATTCAAGAGTGGATGTGAGGTTGTAGAAGGAAGTTGCCTGGTTGAGGCAGGCTGGTGTTGAGAGAAAAGAGAGTACAGTTTCAAGCAAAGAAGAGAGGAGAGAGTACAGTATCAAGCAAAGAGCATCAAGATTGCTTATGGTCACAGTGTGTTTGGGTGTGGGAGGGCTGCAGGAGATGAGGGGGTTAATTTACTAAGGTGGGATTTTTTCTTAGAACTGGTGATGTTGCCCATAGAAACCAATCAGATTCTACCTAACATTTATCTAGCTGCTTCTAGAAGATAATAGCTATAATCTGATTGCTTGCTATGAGCAACATCACCAGTTCTAAAAACATAATCCCACCTTAGTAAATTTACCCCGAGGAGAGAGGGAAGAAGGAGATGGTGGCCAGAGAGTGGGTAGGAAGAGTTGTAGAAGACAGAGAGAGCACATAGATGGGAGAGTATGGGAGTAGCTGAGACAGTGGATGAGAGAGGAGGTCAACTGAGAAAGGCCAATAAAGGATTAGAGGGTAAGAAGTTTGATGCAAGCTGGGACAGTGGGGATGTTAAGGACACGTAGTGTAAGGGAGTGGAGGTTAGAGGAGAGGTAGAAAGGATTCAAGGCACAAAATTTATCAAGGAAAAGGGTAGAGGGGCTGGGGGTTCATAGATGACTGAGACATGGAGATGGATCAGCTTAGGGAGGATGACATAAAATGAACAGCTGGGGTATACAAGGATGCCACTCTGCCATCTGGACAGTCATCAAGCCTGATGAATTGGGTGAAATAGAGGCCCCTAGAGCATTGAGAGGCACTTAGTATGCATGGTCTGTGGAAGAAAGCCATGTTTCATTGAGAGCTAGAATGTTAAGAGAAAGGGAGATGAAGAGGTCATGGGTAGCAGGAAGTTTGTTACAGATGGATCTGGAATTCCATATGGCACTGGAGAAAGTGAGAAAAGAAAGTTAGGAGATTTGGATGAAATTGGAAGCGCAGCTAATGTCTGGGGATGGGCTGAGTCTGAGACGGAGATGAGGGCAGGGGGTAGGATTGGTATTTGGGCAAGAGTGAGGAGACATAGTGACAGTAAAATGTAAAAAAGTGAGGCAGAAAATACAGCACAAAAAAAATAAATTTTGAGCACAATTACAGTTGGTGCTCTAGGGCAAACTGGTGAGAGTCACAAATATAATAATACAACTTAACTTTTATTAGAAACTCTCAAAAGCAAACACATAAGAATATACATATAAAAATTCACATGATAAAATCAAATTAAATGCTGGAGAGGTACTCCAAATTACAATGTGTACAGTAGTTAGAGTACTGTGAAACAGTGCAGTTAAACTGGCAAAAATGCAGGGTAAAGAGCAGTAGAACTACTGCTCTACAAAGCCAACTACGAAAGTATATTGTTATGGAGAATACTTAGGAGTTGTTATGAGTCAGAAATAAGTCTGTGGGGTAAATTTACTAACATTCGTAATTTTCCGTTTGAGGTCAAAGTTCAATCACGAATGACATCGAAAGTGTAAATATGCAACTTTTTGAATTTATTACGACTAATTTACTAAGCTGCCGTATTCTGCATTTTCGGTTTTTCCGATGTCGATGTCATTCGTTTTTTTAGGCAGTATTTTACGTGAGTGACTTGTAAAACACTGCCGACTTTAATACAATGAATCTCGGCCGGATCTGAGAGATCCGTGCTGGGCTTCATTGTGCACCTTGTAAAGAAAAAAAAAATGTTTAAACTTAAAAAAAAAATTGCGTGGGGTCCCCCCTTCTAAGCCAAACCAGCCTCGGGCTCTTTGAGCCGGTCCTGGTTGCAAAAATATGGGAAAAAAATTGACAGGGGTTCCCCCATATTTAAACAACCAGCACCGGGCTCTGCGCCTGGTCCTGGTTCCAAAAATACGGGGGACAAAAAGCGTAGGGGTCCCCCGTATTTTTGAAACCAGCACCGGGCTCCACTAGCTGGACAGATAATGCCACAGCCGGGGGTCAATTTTATACAGCGCCCTGCGGCCGTGGCATTAAATACCCAACTAGTCACCCCTGGCCGGGGTACCCTGGAGGAGTGGGAACCCCTTCAATCAAGGGGTCCCCCCCCTCCAGCCACCCAAGGGCCAGGGGTGAAGCCCGAGGCTGTCCCCCCCATCCAAGGGCTGCGGATGGGGGGCTGATAGCCTTTGTTGAAAGTGTTGAATATTGTTTTTAGTAACAGTACTACAAGTCCCAGCAAGCCTCCCCCGCAAGCTGGTACTTGGAGAACCACAAGTACCAGCATGCGGCGGAAAACCGGGCCCGCTGGTACCTGTAGTACTACTACTAAAAAAATACCCCAATAAAGACATAAGACACACACCTTGAAAGTATAACTTTAATACATACATCCACACCTCCATATACACATACTTACCTTATGTTCACACGAGGGTCGGTCCTCTTCTCCATGTAGATTCCATGGTGTACCTGTTGAAAAAATTATACTCACAAAATCCAGGGTAGAAGGCTCTTCTGCTTGTAATCCATTTGTAATCCACGTACTTGTCAAAATAAAAAAACGGACACCCGACCTCGAACTGAAAGGGGCCCCATGTTTTCACATGGGACCCCTTTCCCCGAATGCCAGGAACCCCCTCTGACTTATGTCTAAGTGGGTTCCATCAGCCAATCAGGGAACGCCACGTTGTGGCATCCTCCTGATCGGCTGTGTGCTCCTGTACTGTCTGACAGGCGGCACACGGCAGTGTTACAATGTAGCGCCTATGCGCTCCATTTTAACCAATGGTGGGAACTTTGTGGTCAGCGGGTGACCGAAAGTAACCTCACCGCTGACCACAAAGTTCCCACCATTGGTTACAATGGAGCGCATAGGCGCTACATTGTAACACTGCCGTGTGCCGCCTGTCATACAGTACAGGAGCACACAGCCAATCAGGAGGGTGCCACAACGTGGCGCTCCCTGATTGGCTGAAGAAACCCTCTTAGACATAAGTCAGAGGGGGTTTCTGGCATTCGGGGAAAGGGGTCCCATGTGAAAACATGGGGCCCCTTTCAGTGCGAGGTCGGGTGTCCGTTTTTTTATTTTTTACAAGTACCTGGATTACAAATGGATTACAAGAAGAAGATGCTTCTACACTGGAGTATGTGAGTATAATTTTTCCCACAGGTACACCATGGATTCTACATGGAGAAGAGGACCGACCCTCGTGTGAACATAAGGTAAGTATGTGTATATGGAGGTGTGTATGTATGTATTAAAGTTATACTTTCAAGGTGTGTGTCTTATGTTTTTATTGGGGTATTTTTTAGTAGTAGTACTACAGGTACCAGCAGGCCCGGTTTTCCTCCGCATGCTGGTACTTGTGGTTCTCCAAGTACCAGCTTGCGGGGGAGGCTTGCTGGGACTTGTAGTACTGCTACTAAAAACAATATTCATTTTTTTACACAACGGCTATCAGCCTCCCATCTGCAGCCCATGGATGGGGGGACAGCCTCGGGCTTCACCCCTGGTCCTTGGGTGGCTGGAGGGGGGATACCCCTTGATTGAAGGGGTCCCCACTCCTCCAGGGTACCCCGGCCAGGGGTGACTAGTTGGTTATGTAATGCCAGGGCCGCCGGGAGCTATATAAAAGTGTCCCCCGGCTGTGGCATTATGTATCTGGCTAGTGGAGCCCGGTGCTGGTTTCAGAAATACGGGGGACCCCTACGCTTTTTGTCCCCCGTATTTTTGGAACCAGGACCAGGCGCAGAGCCCGGTGCTGGTTGTTGAAATATGGGGGAACCTCTATCATTTTTTCCCCATATTTTTGCAACCAGGACCGGCTCAAAGAGCCCGAGGCTGGTTTTGCTTAGGAGGGGGGACCCCACGCAATTTTTTTTCAAAAAATAAACACTTTCCCATCCCCTTCCCACTGATAAACATGCACGGATCTCATGGATCCGTGCATGCCTATCCAAACACGGTGGAAAAAAAGCAGGTCTGTTTTTTTTTAGCACTTTTTCACGAATTGTATTTCAGCACGGCAGTGTTTGGCTATTGTCGGCAGTGTTTGTGATTTGCACTTTTTAGTAAATTCCCGATTTCTACCAAATTGCAGGCGTATTTGACCGATGGTGTATTGATTCGTGATTTTTTCCTAGGACTTCCAAAATATTACGAATGCCCTCATCACTGCCGAGATTTTTGCTTAGTAAATTACCGAAATGACACTTTGAAGAAAAAACGGCATCTCGGTCAAAATCGGGAGCTTAGTAAATATACCCCCAAGTAGGGATTTCAGTAAGGAGTTCTCAAACTTAAGTCGTTAAAGCAGAGGTTCCCAAACGCTCTGCTCAAGGCACCCCAACAGTCCAGGTTTTAGGTATATCCATGGCTCAGCACAAATGGTTAAATCAAAATGACTAAGGTGCTAATTAAGTCACCTGTGGCCAAGCATGGATACATTTAAAACCAGGACCGTTGGGGTGCCTTGAGGTAGTGATGTGCACCGGCAATTTTTCGGGTTTTGTGTTTTGGTTTTGGGTTCGGTTCCGCGGCCGTGTTTTGGGTTCGAACGCGTTTTGGCAAAATTTCACCGAATTTTTTTTGTCGGATTCGGGTGTGTTTTGGATTCGGGTGTTTTTTTAAAAAACCCCTAAAAAACAGCTTAAATCATAGAATTTGGGGGTCATTTTGATCCCATAGTATTATTAACCTCAATAACCATAATTTCCACTCATTTTCAGTCTATTCTGAACACCTCACACCTCTCAATATTATTTTTAGTCCTAAAATTTTCACCGAGGTCACTGGATGACTAAGCTAAGCGACCCAAGTGGCCGACACAAACACCTGGCCCATCTAGGAGTAACACTGCAGTGTCACGCAGGATGGCCCTTCAAAAAAATACTCCCCAAACAGCACATGACGCAAAGAAAAAAAGAGGCGCAATGAGGTAGCTGTGTGACTAAGCTAAGCGACCCTAGTGGCCGACACAAACACCTGGCCCATCTAGGAGTGGCACTGCAGTGTCACGCAGGATGGCCCTTCAAAAAAATACTCCCCAAACAGCACATGACGCAAAGAAAAATGAAAGAAAAAAGAGGTGCAAGATGGAATTGTCCTTGGGCCCTCCCACCCACCCTTATGTTGTATAAACAGGACATGCACACTTTAACGAACCCATCATTTCAGCGACAGGGTCTGCCACACGACTGTGACTGAAATGACTGGTTGGTTTGGGCCCCCACCAAAAAAGAAGCAATCAATCTCTCCTTGCACAAACTGGCTCTACGGAGGCAAGATGTCCACCTCATCATCATCGTCCGATTCATCACCCCTTTCACTGTGTACATCCCCCTCCTCACAGATTATTAATTCGTCCCCACTGGAATCCACCATCTCAGGTCCCCGTGTACTTTCTGGAGGCAATTGCTGCTGGTGAATGTCTCCACGGAGGAATTGATTATAATTCATTTTAATGAACATCATCCCCTCCACATTTTCTGGAAGTAACCTAGTACGCCGATTGCTGACAAGGTGAGCGGCGGCACTAAACACTCTTTCGGAGTACACACTGGAGGGAGGGCAACTTAGGTAGAATAAAGGCAGTTTCTGCAAGGGCCTCCAAATTGCCTCTTTTTCCTGCCAGTATACGTACGGACTGTCTGACGTGCCTACTTGGATGCGGTCACTCATATAATCCTCCACCATTCTTTCAATGGTGACAGATTCATATGCAGTGACAGTAGACGACATGTCAGTAATCGTTGGCAGGTCCTTCAGTCCGGACCAGATGTCAGCACTCGCTCCAGACTGCCCTGCATCACCGCCAGCGGGTGGGCTCGGAATTCTTAGCCTTTTCCTCGCACCCCCAGTTGCGGGAGAATGTGAAGGAGGAGATGGTGACGGGTCACGTTCCGCTTGACTTGACAATTTTCTCACCAGCAGGTCTTTGAACATCTGCAGACTTGTGTCTGCCGGAAAGAGAGATACAACGTAGGTTTTAAATCTAGGATCGAGCACGGTGGCCAAAATGTAGTGCTCTGATTTCAACAGATTGACCACCCGTGAATCCTGGTTAAGCGAATGAAGGGCTCCATCCACAAGTCCCACATGCCTAGCGGAATCGCTCTGTTTTAGCTCCTCCTTCAATGCCTCCAGCTTCTTCTGCAAAAGCCTGATGAGGGGAATGACCTGACTCAGGCTGGCAGTGTCTGAACTGACTTCACGTGTGGCAAGTTCAAAAGGTTGCAGAACCTTGCACAACGTTGAAATCATTCTCCACTGCGCTTGAGACAGGTGCATTCCACCTCCTTTGCCTATATCGTGGGCAGATGTATAGGCTTGAATGGCCTTTTGCTGCTCCTCCATCCTCTGAAGCATATAGAGGGTTGAATTCCACCTCGTTACCACCTCTTGCTTCAGATGATGGCAGGGCAGGTTCAGGTGTTTTTGGTGGTGCTCCAGTCTTCTGTACACGGTGCAAGTACGCCGAAAGTGGCCCGCAATTCTTCTGGCCACCAACAGCATCTCTTGCATGCCCCTGTCGTTTTTTAAATAATTCTGCACCACCAAATTCAAGGTATGTGCAAAACATGGGACGTGCTGGAATTTGCCCAGTTGTAATGCACGCACAATATTGCTGGCGTTGTCCGATGCCACAAATCCCCAGGAGAGTCCAATTGGGGTAAGCCATTCTGCGATGATCTTCCTCAGTTGCCGTAAGAGGTTTTCAGCTGTGTGCGTATTCTGGAAAGCGGTGATACAAAGCGTAGCCTGCCTAGGAACGAGTTGGCGTTTGCGAGATGCTGCTACTGGTGCTGCCGCTGCTGTTCTTGCAGCGGGAGGCAATACATCTACCCAGTGGGCTGTCACAGTCATGTAGTCCTGAGTCTGCCCTGCTCCACTTGTCCACATGTCCGTGGTTAAGTGGACATTGGGTACAACTGCATTTTTTAGGACACTGGTGACTCTTTTTCTGACATCTGTGTACATTCTCGGTATCGCCTGCCTAGAGAAATGGAACCTAGATGGTATTTGGTACCGGGGACACAGAACCTCAATCAAGTCTATAGTTGTCTCTGAAGTAACGATGGATACCGGAACCACGTTTCTCACCGCCCAGGCTGCCAAGGCCTCAGTTATCCGCTTTGCAGCAGGATGACTGCTGTGATATTTCATCTTCCTCGCAAAGGACTGTTGGACAGTCAATTGCTTACTGGAAGTAGTACAAGTGGTCTTCCGACTTCCCCTCTGGGATGACCATTGACTCCCAGCAGCAACAACAGCAGCGCCAGCAGCAGTAGGCGTTACACTCAAGGATGCATCGGAGGAATCCCAGGCAGGAGAGGACTCGTCAGACTTGCCAGTGACATGGCCTGCAGGACTATTGGCTTTCCTGGGTAAGGAGGAAATTGACACTGAGGGAGTTGGTGGTGTGGTTTGCGTGAGCTTGGTTACAAGAGGAAGGGATTTACTGGTCAGTGGACTGCTTCCGCTGTCGCCCAAAGTTTTTGAACTTGTCACTGACTTATGATGAATGCGCTGCAGGTGACGTATAAGAGAGGATGTTCCGAGGTGGTTAACGTCCTTACCCCTACTTATTACAGCTTGACAAAGGCAACACACGGCTTGACACCTGTTGTCCGCATATGTGTTGAAATAATTCCACACCGAAGAGCTGATTTTTTTTGTATTTTGACCAGGCATGTCAATGGCCATATTCCTCCCATGGACAACAGGTTTCTCCCCGGGTGCCTGACTTAAACAAACCACCTCACCATCAGAATCCTCCTTGTCAATTTCCTCCCCAGCGCCAGCAACACCCATATCCTCATCCTGGTGTACTTCAACACTGACATCTTCAATTTGACTATCAGGAACTGGACTGCGGGTGCTCCTTCCAGCACTTGTAGGGGTCGTGCAAATGGTGGAAGGCGCAAGCTCTTCCCGTCCAGTGTTGGGAAGGTCAGGCATCGCAACCAACACAATTGGACTCTCCTTGGGGATTTGTGATTTAGAAGAACGCACAGTTCTTTGCTGTGCTTTTGCCAGCTTAAGTCTTTTCATTTTTCTAGCGAGAGGCTGAGTGCTTCCATCCTCATGTGAAGCTGAACCACTAGCCATGAATATAGGCCAGGGCCTCAGCCGTTCCTTGCCACTCCGTGTAGTAAATGGCATATTGGCAAGTTTACGCTTCTCCTCAGACGCTTTTAATTTTGATTTTTGGGTCATTTTTTTACTGATCTTTTGTGTTTTGGATTTTACATGCTCTGTACTATGACATTGGGCATCGGCCATGGCAGACGACGTTGATGGCATTTCATCGTCTCGGCCATGACTAGTGGCAGCAGCATCAGCACGAGGTGGAAGTGGATCTTGATCTTTACCTATTTTTTTAACCTCCACATTTTTGTTCTCCATAATTTAATGCGCACTACTAAAAGACACCACAGTTATACAATGTAGATGGATGGATATGCAACTAGTATACTTTATGTATGACGACGAGTGACGACACAGAGGAACGTACAGCAGTGGCCTACCGTACTGCTATATACAGTATAATGGACCTGGTGGACACTGTCAGCAGACTGCGTTTATAGTATAAAGAAAAAAAGACACCACAGGTATACAATGTAGATGGATGGATATACTACTAGTATACTTTATGTATGACGACGAGTGACGACACAGAGGTAGGTACAGCAGTGGCCTACCGTACTGCTATATACAGTATTATGGACCTGGTGGACACTGTCAGCAGACTGCGTTTATAGTATAAAGAAAAAAAGACACCACAGGTATACAATGTAGATGGATGGATATACTACTAGTATACTTTATGTATGATGACGAGTGACGACACAGAGGTAGGTATAGCAGTGGCCTACCGTACTGCTATATACAGTATAATGGACCTGGTGGACACTGTCAGCAGACTGTGTTTATAGTATAAAGAAAAAAAGACACCACAGGTATACAATGTAGATGGATGGATATACTACTAGTATACTTTATGTATGACGACGAGTGACGACACAGAGGTAGGTACAGCAGTGGCCTACCGTACTGCTATATACAGTATAATGGACCTGGTGGACACTGTCAGCAGACTGCGTTTATAGTATAAAGAAAAAAAGACACCACAGGTATACAATGTAGATGGATGGATATACTACTAGTATACTTTATGTATGACGACGAGTGACGACACAGAGGTAGGTACAGCAGTGGCCTACCGTACTGCTATATACAGTATAATGGACCTGGTGGACACTGTCAGCAGACTGCGTTTATAGTATAAAGAAAAAAAGACACCACAGGTATACAATGTAGATGGATGGATATACTACTAGTATACTTTATGTATGACGATGAGTGACGACACAAAGGTAGGTACAGCAGTGGCCTACCGTACTGCTATATACAGTATAATGGACCTGGTGGACACTGTCAGCAGACTGCGTTTATAGTATAAAGAAAAAAAGACACCACAGGTATACAATGTAGATGGATAGATATACTACTAGTATACTTTATGTATGACGACGAGTGACGACACAGAGGTAGGTACAGCAGTGGCCTACCGTACTGCTATATACAGTATAATGGACCTGGTGGACACTGTCAGCAGACTGTGTTTATAGTATAAAGAAAAAAAGACACCACAGGTATACAATGTAGATGGATGGATATACTACTAGTATACTTTATGTATGACGACGAGTGACGACACAGAGGTAGGTACAGCAGTGGCCTACCGTACTGCTATATACAGTATAATGGACCTGGTGGACACTGTCAGCAGACTGCGTTTATAGTATAAAGAAAAAAAGACACCACAGGTATACAATGTAGATGGATGGATATACTACTAGTATACTTTATGTATGACGTCGAGTGACGACACAGAGGTAGGTACAGCAGTGGCCTACTGTACTGCTATATACAGAATAATGGACCTGGTGGACACTGTCAGCAGACTGCGTTTATAGTACAAAGAAAAAAAGACACCACAGGTATACAATGTAGATGGATAGATATACTACTAGTATACTTTATGTATGACGACGAGTGACGACACAGAGGTAGGTACAGCAGTGGCCTACTGTACTGCTATATACAGTATTATGGACCTGGTGGACACTGTCAGCAGACTGCGTTTATAGTATAAAGAAAAAAAGACACCACAGGTGTGTTTTTCACGCAGACAAACGTATACTGGTGGTCACTGTCAGCAAAACTCTGCACTGTACTCCTGCTATAGCTGCTCCCCAGTCTCCTTCACAATTAAGCAGTGTGAGCACTCAGCACAGTCAGATATATCATGCAGCACACTAAGGCTGAGCACAGATATGGTATGGAGCGTTTTTTTCAGGCAGAGAACGGATAAAAAAAAAACTAGCAAAACTCTGCACTGTACTCCTCCTGTCCTAACAGCTGCTCCCCAATCCTCCCCACAATAAGCTAAGCAGTAGCAATCAATCAGATCAACTAACTCTAAGGCTCTATAACTAAACGGAGAGGACGCCAGCCACGTCCTCTCCCTATCAATCTCAATGCACGTGTGAAAATGGCGGCGACGCGCGGCTGCTTATATAGAATCCGAATCTCGCGAGAATCCGACAGCGGGATGATGACGTTCGGGCGCGCTCGGGTTAGCCGAGCAAGGCGGGAGGATCCGAGTCTGCTCGGACCCGTGTAAAAAGAGTGAAGTTCGGGTGGGTTCGGTTTCCGAGAAACCGAACCCGCTCATCACTACCTTGAGGATCACTTTTGGAAACCTCTGAGTTAAAGGTTATAATTTTCTGGTCACATTTAAGTGTTTCATGCAATGTTCTCAGCAAGTTAATGCAGAAACAGAGAAACATATTTTGCAACAAATAGAAGCACATACTTTTCCATACTGGCAGCTTATTTAATTAATTAATATCTCAATGAACTGTTTGGATACGGTACGTTTAGGTTTTAGTTTTCCCCTTACCATTGAATAGTGACAGTAAACCAGGCAGCTATACATGGCAATATCCCTCATGCCACATAATATTACCAGCATTATGTTTATTAACAATCCATGTCAATCATTGTAATGCTCATGAGCATTTCTATTCATCACTACCTGGCTCTGCCGCATTCAATGCCTTTTCTTGGTCTTTTGTACATTTTTAATTGAATCGTATTGTATTCTGGTCCATATTATTATCAAAATTATTAGCTTTTATCTTATACACAATAGCTGTTATTGACAAGTAAACCTGCACACTTATTATTATGTTTCAAGATAACAGCCCTCGTACTTTTAAAAATATTTGTTTTTTGCCAACAACAATTTGTAAGGTTTTGTGATGATTTTTGTACATTTGAAAAAATAAAAAAACAAACACATTTCTTTCTAGACACAAGGGGTTATTCAGGTCACATTGCTAATTGATGCGAACACAATAACCCCAGCAGCGGCATTGAACACATGTTGGTCCCTTCCTGCACGTGCGCTAGCAACCAATGCAATTTGATCGCATTGACTGTGAATGCCTCTGCCTGATTGACAGGCATAGGTGTTTGGGAGGGCGGCGACCGAGCATTGGGGGGGGCAAGAAAACAGGCGCAGGGCGGCGGCATTTTTGGAGCAGCTGTATGACATCACACGCAGCCACTCCGTTCAAGAAAATGGCGGGGGACCGCCTGCATACGCAGCCTTGTGGCTGAAGGGGGTCATCCACAGTTGCTGCAATCACAATTAAATTGTAGTCACAGCCACTGTGCAGGCCATTCTGCATGTTTGGCGGCCTTGCACTGCGAAGGACAGCCCCCAACATGCGAAAAAAGCATGCAGAATCTGCAATCCGTCCTGAATAACCCCCACAATACAGATATGTGAAACGTTAAAGGTTTGGTGTAAGTTAACTCACTTTAAAAATAGATTGGCTCACATGTTGGCCCTCATTCTGTGTTGTTCGCTCGCTAGCTGCTTTTAGCAGCATTGCAAACGCTAGGCCGCCGCCCTCTGGGAGTGTATCTTAGCTTAGCAGAATAGCGAACGAAAGATTAGCAGATCTGCTACTAAATAATTCCCTGCAGTTTCTGAGTAGCTCCAGACCTACTCCTAGATTGCGATCACCTCAGTCCGTTTAGTTCCTGCTTTGATGTCACAAACACGCCCTGCGTTCGGCCAGCCACTCCCCCGTTTCTCCAGCCACTCCTGCGTTTTTACCTGGCACGCCTGCATTTTTTAGCACACTCCCTTTAAACGCAGAGTTTCTGCCCAGAAACACCCACTTCCTGTCAATCCCACTACGATCACTCAAGCATTGAAAAAACGTTGCTCGAACTTGTGTAAATCTCCAAAGTTTTTAGTTAAATTACTTAACGCATGCACGCTGCGTACCATGCGCATTTTCCACCTAATCGCTCCATTGCGACGAGCAAACAACTCGGAATGACCACCGTCATCCTTACTGTGATACCATGGGCGAGATGTAATGGAGTCCGAGATTGCCGTAGGTGCAGGATGCCTGCCAATCTTGGAGTGTTTTTTTTAAAGGGGCAATCACTTGCAAGGCAAAACAATGTCTTGTAAGTGATTGTTCCTTTAAAAAAAAGTCTGACATCGGCTGGCATCCCGGACCTCTGGTGATCTCGGACTCCATTACATCCCGCCCCATATGTTATAAGTTCTCTCTTAAGATATACAGTATTGTCAAATTTCTGAATACTGAAAAAAGGGGCAGGGGATATTTAGAAATCTTGTTGCACGTTAAAACTGACGGAACCTTCTAAGGTTGAAATGGGTGTGGTCGACACATGTATGTGTCGACAATTTATAGGTCAACCACTATTGGTCGACAGGCATTCTAGGTCAACATGGTTTCTAGGTCGACAGTTTAACAGGTCGACATGAGTTTCTTTATTTTTTTGGTGTTGTTTTCTCCATACAGTGACTGGGAACCCCAATTAGTGCACCATATCCCCTCGCATGGCAAGGAGCATCGCTCTGCTACCGGCACAGGTTACTATTCCCAAAAGTAGTCCACGTTAAGTATGAAAACGTTCAAAAAGGACAAAAAATTGTAAAAAACTCATGTCGACCTTTTGACCTGTCGACCTAGAACATGACAACCTAGAAACCCTGTCGACCAATAGTGGACATTGTCGACCTAAGTGTGGTCAACCTAGAGACCCAATACCGGTTGAAATACTGTATACAGCATAAAGACACTTCTCAGCTGCTTCTTATTTAAACATTTTGTAGTTTTCTGCAATAGCAATTTTTATGTTGCTTTTCATATTTGAATCTATTTCCATTCAAACAAATAAATAGTAGTACAATAGTTTTACAGAAATGGCACTGCAAACTTCTGATTCTTGCCACAGCAAAAGGATATGTAGCTTGAAATTAATTTTTTATTGAGTGTTACAAATGAAACATATAAGATGGTTATAGACACATGAAAAGAATATTCATTTTCAAAGTCTGACATTATTCTAGTGCGGCAAAGGATATTAAAGTTAACACTGCTACAAACAGTGCTACTCACATAATTCAGCTATCTCTAAACTTGGTTTTCTGCATTTTAAATACATTACATTTTAGTTTCGACTTTTAAAACGTAATTCACTATTTAATATCTGCAGCATTTTGAAGTATACTCTAAGTAACATTTGCCTTTATGTTGGTGTTTTGTGTTATTTTCAATTGTATTTCTGTAATTATGTTTAAATTATATTTTACAGTTATTGCAGAAACAGAGGACACAAAACTCTATTCAGGGCAGGCTACAGTAGATTGCATGATTTGATTGACATAAAGCCAGCATTTAGGGGAGGAAACATGGCTTTTTGTGGGTGTGTTTGAAAAAATGCAGGCGTGGCAAGGCGTTTTTCGGGTGGATCCCTGACATCAGCCATGACAACTTCCAGCCTCTTGCATGTGTGCCAAATTGTGGACAACCTTGCCTGACGCAGATAGTAAAAACTCGATGTACTGGTAATTGCATATGGTTATGCGATCACATCACGCATTGCGATGCATTTGCAATTTCTGCTATGTGTGTTTTTTTCTCTATTTCTGGGTGGCAACTATTTGATCGCAGCAACTGCTTTTTAGCAAGATTAGTGACCCAACCTGAATAGGCTCCACAATACTACCTCTCTTAGATAAATATCAAGCAGAGTTTTTTTGGGCTGGGTCTCAAACTATCATACACTGCTGCATATTGATGGCAATTTTTCTATCCCAATTATTATATGTTAGTTTCAAACCCACCTAAACCATACTTACCTACATTGTAAGTCTCCTCTCCGGGAGAAGCCCGGAGAGGAGACGCTGCATGTGTCTTCGGGGGGCGGGGCCGGACTGTGTCATCACTAAGCCACGCCCCCCACATCGGGAAATGCCGCGATTCGCGGGTCCGCGGGAAGGGGGCGGGGCTAAAATGACGCAATTTGCGTCATTTTAACCCCTTCTCCACCCGACGGAGGTTATCTCTCTATCCTGCTCGCATCACTAGGGTGCGAGCAGGATGCGGGAGACCTGCCCACTCTTCCGGGGGTGCGGGGGGCTACCCCAAAAAACGGGAGCCTCCCGCAGCTTCCGGGAGAGTAGGTAAGTATGACCTAAACTCACCAAACTACTGGGGTTATTAGTGGAAAAATTGTATAACCACTCGAAAAGCATGCAATGTGTATCTTATCTGCACTATCTAAGGTTGTCTACTGCTTTTTGTTAGGTGGTAAGGGTTTCTGAAAATAGGGTAAGGAGGTGACAAGTTAGTTAATTACATAAAGTTGCCATTGATTAATGATTGATTTGTCTTGTGTCGATATTGTCTTCAGACTATTCTTGTCTAATTACAGTATACTGGTTATTGTCTTTTTTGCTTTAGTTGTTTGTTTTATTTGTATGTGGGTATGGTGAATGTAAGTGTTGCTAAAGTTTATTTTTTCTCTATTTTCTGTCAAATTTGTCAGGATTACTATGGAGAGGCAAGCCTTAGGACTGCAAGTGGAGACTTGATAGGAGTTACTGAGCAAAGTGACTACTCCATCTGGAAGAAACAACTGGCAGAAAATTCTTATTCATTTTTAAGTGAAATGGTACTTTAGTCTAAACCATTATATCATGCTACGAGTGCCATTTGAGTAACCTTTATGACAAAACATTGATGGTAGAAACTACCATCTCAGTTCTGGCAAGAATGTTTAGAACTGTAAATGTAGTGCGTACTATAACAAGGAAAGTAAGGAAAACTGCAAGAAGATATTCACAGATATCAAAAAATGTCTGAGGAAAATAGAGCAGCATTCGTCAATGGTAATGGTCTTCACAGAGAATGTAGAATTCATTAGGAAGAAATAAAGCAAATGCTTCCTTGTGAGAAGGGGTGAATGACACAAACATGCCTCTATCACAAACTTATTCTGGGTAGACGCTAGATAATAATTTGAATGATGTTCCCAATTCTGACACATCGGAATGACACATTGTTCAAATCCAGTGCGTACCCAGCTTTAGTCTGCTGAGTATACCCAACATTATTTCACTATAAGGGGGAGATGTATCAAACATTGGAGAGAGATAAATTGGATAGTGTTTAACAAACTATAAAACACTATTTAATTTAAGCTAGCTTTCTGACACATGAGTACTGTATATAAATATAACTAACGCCTGTTTTTACTTCACAAAACTGCATAAAATGATGTCTAAATAGTTCTACATCTACATGCACCGTTTCGTCACAAATCCAGGGCCTGCCAACAAACAGCCTGCACGTTGGTGAAGATAATAATGGCGTAGCTGGTGACTATTCTTCCTAAGAAATACTGTAAATGACAATAAACACTCAATAAGGTGTGTTATGCTGTATCTTGTTTATGTTCCCAGCATGAAACATAGTAGCAAGTGGCAATTGCAAAACAAAACAAAAAATGATACATGAATCCAGTATGTTACCAAACATAGGATCCGATTACAGCATGGGTTGTAGTTGTGGGGAAAAAATGCACTGCTATAACCCTTTCTCTAACATGCTGGGGGATGCCCAACACAGGGCAAATCCACCCTGCATGCCGGGTCCTGCCACCCCCCCCCCACCCCGCTAACATGCGAGCACATCACTATACAGAGATGTGCTCACATGATTAGGGTTGCCCCCCGCCTATGCAGCTTAGCTTGTCATGCTGAATCAGCCCCATAATCAGAAAAGAACCCCAATGGCTGTATTTCAGAATTGAGCAATAGTTGCCCTAGTCTTCAGGGGTTACTGGCAATACATTTTTAGGAGGCCTTGACAGTCTAAGGAACTGTGCCCTGCAACAGGAAATGGGGGAAAGAGCAGGGGGCAACCCTCCTGTTTTATTTGTAATTTCTTAGAGCAATTCTGGAAACAAACAGTGTGGACAGAGCAAATTCAGTTAACCACAAATATTTTTTATGTGGTAACTGTTGGTACAGGATACTAGCAGGCAATGATAGTTTCACATCACAAAGGTATTAGCAAAATTATGTAGCACATAATAGACAGGAAACATTGTCTAATATTGTCCATTTGTATACATTTAAGCAAACAGTAGCAAGATTCATAGTGTTAAACAGTTCCAAATATCTGATACACATGGGAGCAAACAGTACCAAATGGTCAGACAGAAAAGTCTTAAACACTTCCAAGGATGTGTAACACATGCAAGAAAACAGTATCTAGGGTGAAGTAGAAGCGTAGTCTTCAGTACCAATTGTCTCATAGTGATAGGGCAAACAGTACTGGGAATATCTGGAAAGAGTAAAAGGAGAACAAACAGCCATTTTTGTATTTTTTTTATTTATTAACAGTTTCTTATATAGCGCTCCATATTCCATTGCGCTTTACAATTAGAATAGCATTGGGTAAAAACAGACAAACATAGAGGTAGGAAGGTACAGTATAAAGAAAATCAAAAGAGAAGATTAGCTTAGAGATCAGCCACAAAATAGACGAGAAACAGACAAAACAATCACCTAGCACAGAATATCAACCCATAGAGGCAACATCATGCATGCACAGTAAGAGACACTGCACGAGGGGATTGGTAGGTATTTCTTATCTTAAGCCTGCAGAGAATATTATAACATCTCTGTGATCCAAATTGCTTCATCAATCTTTCAAAGTATGGAGAATGAGTGGGAAATGGTTGTCATGAAGACACAGAGCAGACCATGCTTTATGGTGTAACGTCCCCAACAGTCTGATACTCTGCTGTTAATGGCTGACTAAGCTGTACATGCTCTTGATATGGCTACAGCATAATCCAAATGAACCTCAAACAGTCCACTTGTGGATACTAAAACAGCCCACTTTGCTCCATCAGCCAGCACATGTACATGAGCCTGAATGTAAATTTTGCATGAAGAATATGTAAATGGACCTGGCTGCAGTCTGCAGGATCACATCTGTACTTTCACAGATACTGTACATTGTTGAAACTGCATATATCCTATCCCTTGAGCTATGGTTCCTCCTCTGTTCTGCCACTCTCATCTACATTCCTTACCAAAGTCCCTAAAATAGGTCCTTCCAAAATGTTCCATAATTATACAATATTGCCACTACTAAATGTGAGGAATGAGTACTTTCTGGATTTCATATTCCTTAATAAGCCAGTGGTTTACAACTTACTCTGTTTGACTTTTTCTGGCTAATATATGCATTTGTATTCTTAACATCCTCCGATTCCTCACGTTAGATGGCATTTTACAGCTTCTAGTTTAAAATAGCAGTTTGGCAGAATTTTTCCTCTGGTTTTGTCTTTATTAATTTCAGCAATATGCAACCCACCCTAAAACACACAGAAAGTAATGATTTAACAACATTTTTGCTTGATAAATGTATTACTCTCAGAGCCTGTCCTAAGTAAATTCTTCCCCCAAAAGCTGCACAAGCATGCATACTCGTAAAAAATAATTCTAGAGCTGCACACAGGTACCAGTTAGTGATTCATGGTGTGAAGAGTATGTTTATTGTTGTACAGCAGGGGTGTCAAACTCATGGCCCGCAAGTGGCCCCCACCGCATCCTTTTGAGGCCCACGCGTAGGGATCCTTAATGTGGCCTGTTGGTAGGGGTTAACTTGGGCCGGAATGGGGCACAACTGCATCCATGGCATACTGCTTCGGTCTACCCATAGTGACAATGCCCCGCTGTCTGCACTGCCACCGGCACCCTTTCCTGGCGCATGTGCAAAACTGTCTTCTAAGTGCCAAGTGTTGCTGGTAAAGAGCGCCCCTGCCACACTACCATCTCCTGTCTGGAGGGTGGAGCCTGCCATGGCTCTCTGCTTGCAGCTGATACATGGGGGCAGCTGCATGTTGGGGCTAGTGAGTGTGTGGAGTACATGTCAGAGCCTGGTGTTATGAATTGCTGGCTTCCTGTAGGTAATGTAGCTGCCCTAGGTTGGCAGAGGCTGGAGTCTCACACTGCATCTACAGGGCTGTGCTGTTGTGCTGCACATTAAATTGTCCATACATGTTAGGCAGGGCATTGGGGGCTGCAGGCCATAAGGCTACATCAAACTCTTTCTAATTCTTGCTGCCCATACAAGAATTAGACCTTGATAATTGGGATTTTGAGTTATGACATGCCTAGTCTACAGTGTTTCAACTGTGCTCTCTCTTCTTCAGTTGTTAACAAAAAATGCAAAAATCAATAGTTAATATCTGATAGAATTCCACAATGACATCATAAAATACTAGTGATGTGCACCGGACATTTTTCGGGTTTTGGTTTTGGATTCGGTTCCGCGGCTGTGATTTTGATTCGGACGCATTTTGGCAAAACCTCCCTTAAAATTTTTGTCAGATTCGGGTGTGTTTTGGATTCGGGTGTTTTTTTTTCAAAAGCCCCTCAAAAACAGTTTAAATCATAGAATTTGGGGGTCATTTTGATCCCATAGTATTATTAACCTCAATAACCATAATTTCCACTCATTTCCAGTATATTCTGAACACCTCACAATATTATTTTTAGTCCTAAAATTTGCACCAGGGTCTCTGGATGACTAAGCTAAGCGACCCAAGTGGCCAGCACAAACACCTTGCCCAACTAGGAGTGGCACTGCAGTGTCAGACAGTATGGCACTTAAAAAAATTGGCCTCAAACATCACATGATGTAAAGATAAATAAAAAAAGAGGTGCAAGATGGAATTGTCCTTGGGCCCCCCCACCCACCCTTATGTTGTATAAACAGGACATGCGCACTTTAACAAACCCATAATTTCAGCGACAGGGTCTGCCACAGGATTGTGGCTGAAATGACTGGTTGGTTTGGGCCCCCACCAAAGAAGAAGCAATCAATCTCTCCTTGCACAAACTGGCTTTACAGAGGCAAGATGTCCACTTCCTCCTCATCGTCCGATTCCTCACTTCTTTCACTGTGTACATCCCTCTCCTCACAGAGTATTAATTCGTCCCCACTGGAATCCATCATCACAGGTCCTTGTATACTTTCTGGAGGCAATTGCTGGTAAATGTCTCCATGGAGTAATTGATTATAATTCATTTTGATGAACATCATCTTCTCCACATTTTGTGGAAGTAACCCCGTACTCCTATTGCTGACAAGGTGACCGGCTGCACTAAACACTCTTTTGGAGTACACACTGGAGGGGGGGGGGCAACTTAGGTAAAATAAAGCCAGTTTGTGCAAGGGTCTCCAAATTGCCTCTTTTTCCTGCCAGTATAAGTACGGACTGTCTGACATGCCTATAGTGATGCTGTCACTCATATAATCATCCACCATTCTTTCAGTGGTGACAGAATCATATGCAGTGACAGTAGACAACTTGTCAGTAATCGTTGGCAGGTCCTTCAGTCCGGACCAGATGTCAGTTTTCACTCCTGACTGCCCTGCATCACCGCCAGCGGGTGGTTTTGGAAATTTGATCCTTTTCCTGGCTGCTCCAGTGGTGGTAGAAAATGAAGGAGGAGCTGTTGGCGGGTCACAATCCGCTTGACTTGACAAGTGTCTCACCAGCAGGTCTTTGAACATCTGCAGACTTGTGTCTGCCGGAAAGAGAGATACAATGTAGGCTTTAAACCTAAGATCGAGCACGGTGGCCAAAATGTAGTGCTCGGATTTCAACAGATTGACCACCCGTGAATCCTGGTTAAGTGAATGAAGGGCTCCATCCACAAGTCCCACATGCCTAGCGGAATCGCTCCGTTTTAGCTCCTCCTTCAATCTCTCCAGCTGCTTCTGCAAAAGCCTGATGAGGGGAATGACCTGACTCAGGCTGGCAGTGTCTGAACTGACTTCACATGTGGCAAGTTCAAAGGGTTGCAGAACCTTGCACAACCTTGAAATCATTCTCCACTGCACTTGAGTCAGGCAGATGTATAGGCTTGAATGGCCTTTTGCTGCTCCTCCATCCTCTGAAGCATATAGAGGGTTGAATTCCACCTCGTTACCACCTCTTGCTTCAGCTGATGGCAGGGAATGTTCAGGAGTGTTTGCTGGTGCTCCAGTCTTCGGTACGCGGTGGCTGAATGCCGAAAATGGCCCGCAATTCTTCGGGCCACCGATAGCATCTCTTGCACGCCTCTGTCGTTTTTTTAAAAATTCTGCACCACCAAATTCATTGTATGTGCAAAACATGGGACGTGTTGGAATTTGCCCACATGTAATGCACACAAAATATTGGTGGCATTGTCCGATGTCGCAAATCCCCAGGAGAGTCCAATTGGGGTAAGCCAATCTGCGATGATTTTCCTCAGTTTCCGTAAGAGGTTGTCAGCTGTGTGCCTCTTATGGAAAGCGCTGATACAAAGTGTAGCCTGCCTAGGAATGAGTTGGCGTTTGCGAGATGCTGCTACTAGTGCCGCCGCTGCTGTTGTTGCTGCAGGAGGCAATACATCTACCCAGTGGGCTGTCACAGTTATATAGTCCTTAGTCTTCCCTGCTCCACTTGTCCACATGTCCGTTTTTAAGTGGACATTGGGTACAACTGCATTTTTCAGGACACTGGTGACTCTTTTTCTGATGTCTGTGTACATTCTCGGTATCGCCTGCCTAGAGAAGTGGAACCTAGATGGTATTTGGTACCGGGGACACACTTCCTCAAGAAATTCTCAAAGTCCCTGTGAACTAACGGCGGATACCGGACGCACGTCTAACACCAACATAGTTGTCAAGGCCTGAGTTATCCGCTTTGCAACAAGATGACTGCTGTGATATTTCATCTTCCTTGCAAAGGACTGTTGGACAGACAATTAATTACTGGAAGTAGTATAAGTGGTCTTCCGACTTCCCCTCTGGGATGATGATATAGCGCTAGGGACCCCAAATATACAGAGACGCCTTGATGCGGCTTTGGGGCTTATTCACACATTTGCACAAATATGTGTAACGAAGATCTCTGAATTCTATTATTATGTGGAATTTATATCTGGTTACGGTTATCATTCAGGGTGCTGGGGGAAACAGTTGCCTTTTTTCTTGCTTAGAAATACCCCTCCCTTTCGAGCACCTGAATGATATCACTAAGCTAATTGAGCATCTACCAATATATATGTTTGTTGTGAGAGGCAGAGAGGTTCCTGCATTAGGAGGAGGTGCAGGCCCTGACATGCCACATGGAGCATTATGGGGTTGCTCCAAGGTAGGTAGCTCTTAGCTTAGACATATTGTAGTAAGGAGCCATTATCATGTGGCTCCTTGTTGGTTAATCTTAGACCCAGATTGGGGTAATGGAGGTGTGAGGTGTGGTGCCTCTGGACTGGCTGAGCTGGATGGCCTTAGTGTGGCATACCTTTACATTCTATTAACACTTTTCACTTATTAATTTTTTAATACTATTTCTCTATTTTAATTGCATTTCATTTTTGTATCACTTTCTCTATAGCTTCGGCTTCCTAAATACTAATTTATTAACACAATAGTTTTTTCACTGGTATGCTACGCTGGGCTTTCTGGCTTATGCTTGTGTTTTGGGGTGCCACACCCTGCACCTAGATATAGTGCTAGTGACCCCAAATATACAGAGACGCCTTGATGCGGCTTTGGGGCTTATTCACACATTTGCGCAAATATGTGTAACGAAGATCTCTGAATTCTATTATTATGTGGAATTTATATCTGGTTACGGTTATCATTCAGGGTGCTGGGGGAAACAATTGCCTTTTTTTCTTGCTTAGAAATACCCCTCCCTTTTCGAGCACCCGAATGATATCACTAAGCTAATTGAGCATCTACCAATATATATGATGATCGACTCCCAGCAGCAACAACAGCAGCGCCAGCAGCAGTAGGCGTTACACTCAAGGATCCATCGGAGGAATCCCAGTCAGGAGAGGACTCAGCAGACTTGCCAGTGACATGGCCTGCAGGACTATTGGCATTCCTGTCTAAGGAGGAAATTGACACTGAGGGAGTTAGTGGTGTGGTTTGCAGGAGCTTGGGTACAAAAGGAAGAAGGGCTTTAGTTGTCAGTGGACTGCTTCTGCTGTCACCCAAAGTTTTTGAACTTGTCAATGACTTCTGATGAATGAGCTCCAGGTGATGTATAAGGGAGGATGTTCCTAGGTGGTTAACGTCCTTACCCCTACTTATTACAGCTTGACAAAGGCAACACACGGCTTGACACCAGTTGCCTGCATTTCTGTTGAAATAATTCCACACCGAAGAGGTGATTTTTTTTGTATTTTGACCAGGCATATCAATGGCCTTATTCATCCCACGGATAACAGGTGTCTCCCCGGGTGCCTGACTTAAACAAACCACCTCTCCATCAGAATCCTCCTTGTCAATTTCCCCCTCAGCGCAATCAACACCCATGTCCTCATCCTGGTGTACTTCAACAGTGACATCTTCAATTTGAATATCAGGAACTGTTCTGTGAGTGCTCCTTCCAGCACTTGCAGGGGGCGTGCAAATGGTGGAAGGTGCCACCTCTTCCAATCCAGTGTTGGGAAGGTCAGGCATCGCAACCAACACAATTGGACTCTCCTTGGGGATTTGTGATTTAGAAGAATGCACAGTTCTTTGCTGTGCTTTTGCCAGCTTAACTCATAGCATTTTTCTAGTGAGAGGATGAGTGCTTCCATCCTCATGTGAAACTGACCCACTAGTCATGAGGAACATAGGAGAGGGCCTTAGCTGTTCCTTGCCACTCCGTGTCGTAAATGGCATATTGGCAAGTTTACGCTTCTCCTCAGACGCTTTTAATTTAGATTTTTGGGTCATTTTACTGAACTTTTGTTTTTTTTTGGATTTTACATGCTCTCTACTATGACATTGGGCCTCGGCCTTGGCAAACGACGTTGATGGCATTTCATCGTCTCTGCCATGACTAGTGACAGCAGCTTCAGCACTAGGTGGAAGTGGATCTTGATCTTTCCCTATTTTACCCTCCACATTTTTGTTCTCCATTTTTTAATGTGTGGAATTATATGCCAGTAATATATCTGGAATTAGACAGCAGTAATGTCTGGAATTAGATACCACTAGATAAATACCAGATACCACTGTGACTGGAATGATGATGACCTATGCACAGTGACATGACACTACCACAGCACCCTTCAGCAGCAAGATGCAGCACAATACACTGGACTTTTAGTCACCACAATGCAGCACAGACACTGAGCACAGATATTAAGCACTGTTCAGGATACTAGAAGTGACAATGAGCTGCAAGATTCAGCAGTGGACTACTGTACTGTACTACTATATACTGGTGGTCACCACAATGCAGCACTGTACTACTATATACTGGTCACCACAATGCAGCACAGATATTGAGCACTGATCATGAGAATAAAACTGAGTCTGACACGAAGCTGCAAGATTGAGCAGTGGCCTACTGTACTGTACTATATACTGGTGGTCACCACAATGCAGCACTGTACTACTATATACTGGTCACCACAGTGCAGCACAGATATTGAGCACTGATCAGGATATTAGAACTGAGTCTGACACTGAGCTGCAAGATACAGGAAATGCTCACTGTACTATACTACTATATACTGGTGGTCATCACAATGGTTGCACTGAGGTAGCTGGATGACTAAGCTAAGCACCACAAGTGGGCGGCACAAATGCGTGGCCCATTTAGGAGTGGTACTGCAGTGGCAGACAGGATGGCACTTTTAAAAATTAGGCCCCAAAGATCACATAATGCAAAGAAGAAAAAGAGACACAAGATGGAATTGTCCTTGTGCCCTCCCACCAACCCTTATGTTGTTTAAACAGGACATGCACAGTTTAATAAACCCATCATTTCAGCGGCAGGTGGTCCCTCTGGAAAAAGCTCGCCAAGTTCTCTGAATCGTAGCTAGCTACAAACATATCACCTCAATATTTGATGACTTTTCACATTATTCGAAGAGGCAAGAGGAAGAGGACAGTGTCAAGAAGGTGATTAAAAATTAGAGAGGCACACGCAATCAGGAACAACACACAGGCTTTCACCTTCACTTCTATATTGGTATGGAACAGAAAGGACTTTAACCAAGCAAATATATAATTACCACATTACTGAACAAACTGAAAAAAATAGAGGCCAAAGCTTCTGAATCTGTACCCCCTTCTCCATTTTCAGGGATTAAGATAATCTCAAATTTATTGCTGGGATGCAAATAAACTGGTGTATACCACAGGAACAAGATTGGATATTTTCCCTCCACGGAGTTTGGAGACTTATTTTGTAAAAATCTCGTCTGTTTCTTTTTTTCCATTTTTGATTGCATTTTTATTTACATATTTTGTGGAAGATGCCTTATTTTCACATCTCCCAGTTTCACGCATGTGAGCATACCTGTGTGTCCTAGTTACACGCATGTGAGCATACCTGTGTGTTTATTTTATTAATATTTTATTTTTAAATAAAGCAGCCCCTTAGATGTTTTAGCAGCCCCTCATGAGCCCCCACAGAAGCCCCAGATTGGGCAAGTTCAGGTGAGTTCAGGTGGGTTTGGTACAGTACTAAGCAGGACTGTGCAGTGAATTTTTTGTTATTCAACCCCTGCCATAGTGGAGCTTACCACTCTAGTCGAAACTCATTTCATATTACAAGTAGGACTGTGGGAGTAAGCAATGCCAGACATCTTCCTTGCTGTAAGCCACCATAAGACTCAGAGCCGGCCCTAGGCATAGGAAAACTAGGCAAATGCCTAGGGCATTTGGTGTCTCATGGGGCACAAGCAGCTTCTGCTGATTAAAATGATATACTGCATGCCTATATTCTGTGTGTGACTGCAGTTATATCTGCATACAAAATGCTACGTTACAGTGTATTCCTGGAAATCACTGTAATGTAGCATTTCATATGCAATATACAACCACAGTTGCACAAAAATATAGGCATGCTGTTTATCATTTTAGTCAGCAGTAGCTGCTTGTGCATCCTAGCCACATAGTAATGCAAACAAGACTAATTTTTGTCAAAAAAAGGCACCCAACGTTAACAGGGCTGCCGTCTGACACACACCAGGCATCTCTTAGTGCATGGCGTATTGAGGCAAGATGTATGAGGACACATCTGTAACCAAGCAGAGGTAGAGATCACAGTGTTAGCAGCCATGTGAGTGCTGTGTGTGGGTGTGTTGGTTGTGCAGTAGTGTTTGGCATATGTGTAAAGGGCATTATGTGTGTCATGTGTATAAATGCATCAATAATGTGCAGCATATGTTTAAGGGGCACTGTGTGTCATTATGAGTATAAATGCACTAATAATGGGTGGCATATGTGTAAGGGACATTATGTGTATAAGGGCATTAATAAAGGTTGGTATAATGCGTTAGGTGCATTATGTTTATAAGTACATTTATAATGTATATCATATGTGTAAGGGCCATTACTATGTGGTATTATGTGTATAAATGCATTACTAATATGTGGCATTATGTGTATAAGGTGCTCTATTGTGTTGCATAACATATAGAAAGGGCACTACTGTGTGGTCTTATGTGAATAAAGAGCAATATGGTGTGATGTAATGTGAATAAGAAGCAATTCAGTGTGATGTAATGTGAGGTGCACTACTGTGAGGAGTAATGTATCTAAGGTAAAGTGGTACTACTGTGTGAAGTAATGTGAATAAGAGACACTATCGCAGGGGCACTAATGTGTGGTGTAATTTGAATTGGGGGTATTTTTGTGTGGCCATGCTCCTTCCGAGCAAGAACACTATTTAAGCTTTGTGCTGAATGTGTGCACTATTCAAATTTAAAATATAGGGGGTAGGAGCCCCAAAATTAGGACTGCTATGGGTGAGGGGTGATGGTGATGGGAAAGGGGTGCAGGATCAGAGTAAGAACTAGCAGTGGTGCTAGGGGGGACCAGCCAAAATCTTGCCTAGGGCATCATATTGGTTAGGGCAGGCTCTGATGAGACTCCATACTGGGCCTTTACTCAGTAACTGTTTGTGCCTCACAGGAGCTCCTGGCCTATCTAGTGCTGTAGTGCAATGGAAATCTGATGCAATGCAAGATCACTTAAACTCTGTTCTTCTAATACCGCGAGATCTTGCAATAACTCTTGCAGCCCTTATATTGTACAATTATTAAGGAGAAAACATTTACAAAATAAAGGAAAATAACCCTGTGCAACAAATGTGCAACTTGTAATAATCCCAAAATGTGGAACATTAATAATAAATCGAAAAGAAGGTTGGCTAATTGGAGTCATTCATTTTAGTCCCTAACATGAAATAATTGAGAAGAACCTCTCTCTAATGCTGGGTACACAGTGCACACTAGAAGATATATATATACTAGAGATGAGCGGGTTCAGACAGTGCACCTCTGGAATGATATGGCAGACATATAGACATAGGTGTGTTTGGAAAATCTAGTTTTCTCCGGCAGCTGACAGAGAAAATAAAGTAGGAGATGTTGCCATGTCACGTTCCGCTGGATTATGATTCTGTCTCTTCTGAGTCTTACTCACTTTGGCCACAAATGTTCTCTCTCCCACTTTATCGGAAAACACTTAATCAAAATTGCAATCTCCATTTCCACCTTTGCGGCTATATGTTTTCACACATCTGATGATGTTGAAGCTTGTTTAATTTCAATTAAAAACAAAGGAGTGTGGTCCTGATGATAAAAATAATAAAATTTACTTCATAGCCCAATACAATCAATCAGCAGGAGGAATCAAGCAAATCCTATAGAAACATTGGAGGATACTGCTACAAGATCATAATTTAAATTGAATCCTGAACACCACTCCCAGCATAATATTTAGCAAGGCTTGTGACCTAAATAAAAAAAACTGGTCCAAAACCACGGCAAACCACAACTGTCAACAGACAACAGAACTAGGTACTGGGTAAGGTCCGGAAGTACTGAACACCACACAGGGACTGGTGGCTCTGGAAACAGGAACGCTGAACACTGGGCTGGTACCGGTGGTACTGGAGACAGGAACACAGGGCTGGTACTGCTGGTACTGAACACTGGGCTGGTACCAGTGGCATTGAACACCAGGCTGGAACCAGTGGAACTGGAGACAGATATACTGAACACTGGGTTAATATCAGTGGCACTAGACACTGGGCTGGAACCAGAGGTAATGAGCCAGATATACTGGACACCACGGCACTGCACAAAGAGCCTGCTCACACTGCAAACTTTGAGAGACATTGCACTGGCAACCTGCTAGCACTTCAGGAATTTCCTTTATAGGGACTGCTGGCTGCGGATTTGCTCAGTTTGCTATTGAACCAGAAACTGAGCCTGCATTGGTGGTTCAGTGGTCAGTTGACCAGGGCAAAGATTGCTGCACACAGAGGCCGGAATCAGCAGGAAACGCAGCAGAAAAGATGTCTGACCCACCTGTACTTCCATCATGCAGACACTGGTGGAAGGACACAACAGAAATAGCGGCAGCAAAATTCAACGGGCGGAAGACCCCCAGCAATCTGCAGAAAAGTCCTGACAGTACCCAGAATGGTAAGTAATGGGGGCTGTGGCTGGGGTCTCTGGGGTTATTAGGCCCAACCAGTCTGTGATATTAGAGTAATGCTCTGTACTTACATTATTTTTAACTGTTGTAAATAAAATTACAAGCAAAATTATATATTAATACTTATGGCATGTTACTCTGGGGGGAGTTTTAGCAAAATTTAGAAAGAGACAAAGTGGAGAAAAGTACAGTACACAAGAATCGGCTCATGTCATTTTTTGTGTACTTTATCTCTCTCCACTTTATCTTTTTCTAAGCTTTGATAAATCTCCCCCTCTGTTATGTGACAATGTTTTTATGTTTACCCTATTGTATGGACACGCTGTAATGCGTTATGAAAAAAAAGATAATAATAATGATAATACAAATAATCATCATCATCCCCAGAAGAGGTTCCTGCTGTTTATAACTTTGTATAAATGTGGCTGTATATATAATAATGCATTTGTAACAATGGATTTTCTGTGTGTAGTAATTATCTAATGTTCACCTTGGAATGCTTTTCAGTTTACATTTTTATTAGGAATATTTTTCTGGGTGATCGTTGCTATAAAAAAAGTATGTCAAGCTATTGTCATAGGCTTGAGTAATGCCAAGGGCCAATAGCAGTCTTAATCCACTACTGATTGCATATTAATAAGATTTTAAGAATAAGCAATTTCAAATGGTGTGTTAACCAGGCAAGCAAATAAAAACATTTACATTTATATATATATATATATGACAGAAAATGTAATGCACTGTTATTACATACACTCTAACACTTAGTAGAAAAAATCGAGAAAAAAGTAAATAAGAGAAAAAAGTAAATAATTAAGAATTTTGCCAGAAAATGTAATGCACTGTTACTACATACACTCTAACACTTAGTAGAAAAAAGTGGAGAAGAAAGATAATAATTAAGAATTTTGGCAGCCAAGTTTCAGTATAATAGTATTACATAAAAACATTAATTTCAATATATTCTAAAGTGTGTTTATTTTAATGGCTAAACAATTAAGTACTTTGGTAACCTGCCAATGAAAATATGCAACTGACATTTTTGTGCAAAATACTCTAGGCAAATTTATATGCAGTTCTGACCATGTTATTAACAAATAAGAATTGCTTAATGGCAATGTACAGTATTAAAATAAAATAATACACAAAACCCTTAATATTGGTGGTCAGTTCAGTAAATATATATATATATATATATATATATATATAGAAAAAAAGACAGGGAAACTGCGGCACTCCAAATGCATAAAGGTTGTATCCCACAGCGGCTGAAGGAGATAAACACATCATAAATCAATGCTGCCATTGGCCTCTTGTCATAATATTTGTGTACAGTGGTATACAATCTGTTTTCACCCTAATTGCATCTCAGCATCTGAACCTTTTGATACATGTCGTTTTTAATTTTTATTTTTTTCCTGTGTGTTAACACTGTGTGCTCAGGAGCACTACAGTGTGCATTTTTGTCTCCTTCTTTATTTATTTATTCTATGGCAGCATTGATTTATGATGTGTTTATCTCCTTCAGCCGCTGTGGGAGGCCGGGGAGACGACGCTGCACTGAGCGTCCGGTTGCCAGGCAACGCATGACGCCAGCCTGGATCACCGCCGGCGCCCAGCGGCATGACGTCACTGGCCGGCGCCCGCTCTGGACGGACACCACGCGGGTCGCCGCCGTTCCCCGGCCTCCTTCAGCGGCGGGGGGTATTTAGGTAAGTGCTGTTTGTCACTTCTGTTTACACCATTTGTTGCTTTGTAGGTTGTCAGCATGAGGCTTGAGGACGGTACCTGCGAGTACCGAAACGTCGCCTAAATGCAGTGCTGTCATAACCCTGTAACCTAATACAACCTTTATGCATTTGGAGTGCCGCAGTTTCCCTGTCTTTTTTTCTACATTATCTTGCTGATGGCACCCACCACTTAAGCATTATTGCCAGCATTTGAGTGCGGGTTCATATACTGGACTATATATATATATATATATATATATATATATATAGGAACACTGATAACAAGTACACAAACCATTACGTTGCACAGCCCAAATAGGTATGCATACAAGAGCTGAATGGTGTCACTACCTCTTGCAAGTGCACTGGGGAGCCACTAATCCTCTTCTGAATATATATATATATATATATATATATATCACACGATAATGACGAGGCGGCACTCAGAGTCTTGTAAAGTGACAAAAAACTATATTGGTGCAGTGATCAACGTTTCGGGGTTTCCCCCTTCGTCAGGATAAGAGCAAAACAAACAACAGTGACTTTAAATACCACTTACCCCCTCCTCCAGTGCATGCCCCTCTGTCCGGTGTCGCTGGCCGCGCCGTCCCGGGCCTCCGTTTGACGTCACCAGTGTCTCACCGGAAGTGACGCGTCGGCGCCGGGAGGCGCGTCTATGGCAACCCAGCTAACAATCTACAACAAAACCATGGTAACCAGTGTAAACATAGCGCCGTGAATGCTTTATCTTACGACACGGCTTCCAAACAACAGCAGTAATAATTCTAATACGAATTTTAAAACATTTGTGAATAATAACACGTAAAGTGCATGAAATAATGATATAAAAACATTTTTCAGTGTATAGCAGCAATCTACCTAATGGTGACAATAAAAACACATGGTGATTAAGCTCCTGCCCGTTTCCCAAATGTCTCAATTATACCTACAGACTTGTGTTTTCTTTTCTGGTCTACATCTAATACTTATCCTTATATCAACTAAAATCCCTTTGATCAATTCTGTTATCCCAGTCTACCTTCACTCACATGGTAAACCCTAATGTGAGTGATCACTGTTGCTAAAAAAAATTTTTTTGTTTTTTTGTTTGTATGGTCCAAACCTAAATGAAGTTGATAAGGCCTAGACTATCGTTAAGACCTGCTGGTTTGAGAGTATTCAGTCTATGAATCCACATGGATTCTAGCTGCAGAAGTTTTTTACCCCTATTGCCTCCCCGCATGGAGTCTGGCACATGATCAATAATCCTATGCTTAAAGGTGGCCATCGTATGTCTGTGCTCAACAAAGTGTTTAGCCACAGGTTGGTCCCCCTTGCCTGAGGCAAGGGCATTTCTTATTGCCAACCTGTGTTGTGCCATCCTGATTTTAAAGGCACACTCAGTTTTGCCGATATAGTACCTGCCACATGGGCATATGATCGCATAAACGACAAACTTGGAGGTACAGGTGAGGGGCCATCTTATGGGAAACTTTTTTCCTGAGCATGGATGTGCTATATGATCTCCCACTGACATGTGTGAGCACGTTGTGCATCCCGTGCACTTGAAGCAACCGTTTTTTCGTTTTAAGAAATGTTCAGGTTTAGTTTTTAACTTAGACATGTCAGTTTTGACAACCATGTCTTTAATGCTTCAGCCTCTTTTATAACTGGGCATAATACGTTGGTGTCGAAACATTGGTAAATCTGGATCTGTGGCCACCAAGGGCCACAGCCGCCTGACTTCCTTACTTGTCTGGGTACTGTGAACATCAAATTCACAGACCCAGGGGATTACTTCACCCAGTGCTTTCACTTCCTTGGGTTTGAGGCTCTCATCTCTGTTGGTTCTTTCTGCTTTTTCTCTTGCTTGGGCCAATAGCCACCGTGGATAGCCTCTGGCTCTCAATCTCAGCTCCATCTCATCTAGTTGTATGTCTCTCTGTTGTATATTGCTATTACTCTTACATACTCTCAAAAACTGTGAGTAGGGCACACCTCTCACTGTGAATATTGGATGACAACTGTCATACCTCAGAATGGTGTTGCGGTCCGTAGTTTTTCTAAACAGTGATGTCATCAACTTGCCTTCCTGAATTGTTATTTTGAGGTCTAGAAAACAAATTTCACTGAGGCTGCTGACCATTGTTAATTTTATTGGACTGTCTGAGATATTATGCTCTGCGACAATCTCTTCTAAATCAGCCACCTTGCCATGCCACATCAGAAACAGATCATCTATATATCTGTAATACAGAAATAATCTGCTGGAAATCTTGCTATCAGTGAAAAATAAATTGCGTTCCACCTCCCACATAAAGGCATTCGCAAACGAGGGTGCCACAGAAGACCCCATGGCACACCCCGTTAGCTGCCTGTAGAATTGGCCGTCAAAACTGAAAAAGTTATGTGTTAGTGTAAACTCCAGTAATGACATGTAGAAATCTACGTCCGGGCCTACATAAGCAGAATTGCCTGTAATCAGTTGCCTTACTGCCTGCAACCCTTGCCCGTGAGGGATGCAAGTGTACAAACTTGTGACATCGATGGTGGCTAATGTGATGTCAGTTGGAATGTGATGAAAGGAAGAGAATTTATGTAGTAAGGTGGTTGAATCCTTCAGGTGAGTGAAGGTTCCCTGTATACAGGGTTGCAAGTAACTATCTAGAAAGATCGCAACCGGCTCGCACAGAGACCCCCGGGCAGATATGATTGGTCTGCCCGGTGGTCTCTGCGCGTCCTTGTGGACCTTGGGGATAGTGTAAAACAGTGGGGACACCGGGTGTTCGGTGATCAATTTCTGTAATACTTCGGATGAAATGATCTCCTCATCCCTTGCTTGCTGCAAAATGCATTTTAATTCTGCCAAGTATTCCAATGAAGGATCATGAGAAAGTCTACTGTATGTCCGTTCATCATTGAGTAATCTCTGGCACTCCTCCTTGTAGTCAGTCACTTCTTGGACCACAATAGCTCCTCCCTTGTCCGCGTTGCGGATCACAATATCTTTTCTTTTGCTCAGTTTTTGAAGAGCCTCCCTTTCTTCCCGTTGTAAATTGTGATATCTTGTGGTTTGCCTCCTACTGCTGGTGGCCTCCAGCATCCTGTGGAATGTCCTGAGCGAGGAATTGTGGGAAATAGGGTCAAACCGGGACTTGGGACCTAATTGTCGAATCCTGGGAGGTAAAGGTGCTTTTTGTTTGATCGGTGGCTGTTTACTGTAATGTTCTTTCAATTTTAAAGTGCGGTGCAGTTTGAAGGTGTTAATTTTCCATTTAAAATCATCACCATAATTCGTGGGTACATATGAAAGCCCCTTACTGAGGACTTTTGTTTCCGCTGGAGAAAGTGCAGTTTTAGACAGGTTAAATATTAATGTTTCATCCCCCTGGGCAATTTTGGTCGGGTTCTGTCTTTTGTTTTGTCCGCCCCGTCTAGTGCATTTCTGTTTCTTCCCCGTGCGGGGGCCCCAGCACGGGTGTTGGCCCCTAAAGGGGTCTCGCGTTGTGAAGACGATGGAGAAGAATTACGGGCCTCATCCGATTCACTGGCCGAGGTGTTCTCAAACCGGACTGGCTGTCTCTCTCTTCGGTAGCGTTGAAACTTTCCCCTTGGGTGGGCAGTAGTTGTAGATCCCAACCATGGGTATACCCGATGGTGAGCATAATCTAGCTGCACTTTGACAAGTTTTTCCTTCTTAAACTTTAACAAGTTGTTTTTATATAGGTCCACTTGTTCTTTAAGTTTAGTTAGCCAATTTGCCGACTGCTCGGTTGCCAGTAGTTGCGCATGTTCCCTTTCAAATGTATCAATCTCTTCTCTGGTTTTGATGTGTTCCCTTGTTGATTCATGAATAACCAGCAGGATCAAATCCATAGAGCATTTATTAAGTATGGAGATCCACTTTTTGCAGAATTCCATGCTGTACCTACCAATCGTAGGCACATTGGCCCTCATTCCGAGTCGTTCGCTCTGTATTTTTCATCGCATCGCAGTGAAATTCCGCTTAGTGCGCATGCGCAATATTCGCACTGCGACTGCGCCAAGTATCTTTGCTATGAAGATAGTATTTTTACTCACGGCTTTTTCATCGCTCCGGCGATCGTAATGTGATTGACAGGAAATGGGTGTTACTGGGCGGAAACAGGCCGTTTTATGGGAGTGTGGCTGAAAACGCTACCGTTTCCGGAAAAAACGCAGGAGTGGCCGGAGAAACGGGGGAGTGGTTGGGCGAACGCTGGGTGTGTTTGTGACGTCAAACCAGGAACGACAAGCACTGAACTGATCGCACAGGCAGAGTAAGTCTGGAGCTACTCTAAAACTGCTAAGTAGTTTGTGAGCGCAATATTGCGAATACATCGGTCGCAATTTTAAGATGCTAAGATACACTCCCAGTAGGCGGCGGCTTAGCGTGTGTAACTCTGCTAAATTCGCCTTGCGACCGATCAACTCGGAATGAGGGCCATTGTGCACTCTGAATCCCCTGGGTAGCTGTTTTGCTCTATAATAGTCGGATAAAGTGCGACTGTGGTATAAATAATCTAGTTCTCTTTTCTTTAAGCGCAGCAGATTTTTAAAAGCATCCTCATTTGTGGTAGCTTGTGTTTCAGAAAAGATGGGATCTTTATGTAAAATGTTCTCTGCCTCCAGGTCAGAGAAACTTAAAGTCTCATAAGTATCACAGTGTAATAGGAAAGAAGTAAAATCTCCTTGGTCCACGGCAGGGGCCGTCATCCTTGCTGAAGCTTAAAGTGCAGTGCTAACAAACAGAAAAAGGTGCTTTCTCATCAATGTGCAAACAAAGTGACACGTGCAGAAGAAGAATTCCTGAGGAATGGGAAAAGTCTGTATCCGATGAAGATTGTCCTGTGCCTTGAGCTGAGGAACCCTGTGCCTGCACGGCACCCTGGGACCTAGTACATCCAAAGTTTAGCTCCGGCACTCGGCTCAGCCCCTACTATGGGGCTGGCTTGCTCAGGTGCCCTCCTCCAGGGTTGATGCCCTTAGTATTATACCACACGATAATGACGAGGCAGCACTCAGAGTCTTGTAAAGTGACAAAAAACTATATTGGTGCAGTGATCAACGTTTCGGGGTTTCCCCCTTCGTCAGGATAAGAGCAAAACAAACAACAGTGACTTTAAATACCACTTACCCCCTCCTACAGTGCATGCCCCTCTGTCCGGTGTCGCTGGCCGCGCCGTCCCGGGCCTCCGTTTGACGTCACCAGCGTCTCACCGGAAGTGACGCGTCGGCGCCGGGAGGCGCGTCCATGGCAACCCAGCTAACAATCTACAACGAAACCATGGTAACCAGTGTAAACATAGCGCCGTGAATGCTTTATCTTACGACACGGCTTCCAAACAACAGCAGTAATAATTCTAATACAAATTTTACAACATTTGTGAATAATAACACGTAAAGTGCATGAAATAATGATATAAAACATTTTTTAGTGTATAGCAGCAATCTACCTAATGGTGACAATAAAAACACATGGCGATTAAGCTCCTGCCCGTTTCCCAAATGTCTCTTTTTTTTTAGCAACAGTGATCACTCACATTAGGGTTTACCATGTGAGTGAAGGTAGACTGGGATAACAGAATTGATCAAAGGGATTTTAGTTGATATAAGGATAAGTATTAGATGTAGACCAGAAAAGAAAACACAAGTCTGTAGGTATAATTGAGACATTTGGGAAACGGGCAGGAGCTTAATCGCCATGTGTTTTTATTGTCACCATTAGGTAGGCAGGAGCTTAATCGCCATGTGTTTTTATTGTCACCATTAGGTAGATTGCTGCTATACACTGAAAAATGTTTTTATATCATTATTTCATGCACTTTACGTGTTATTATTCACAAATGTTTTAAAATTTGTATTAGAATTATTACTGCTGTTGTTTGGAAGCCGTGTCGTAAGATAAAGCATTCACGGCGCTATGTTTACACTGGTTACCATGGTTTCGTTGTAGATTGTTAGCAGGGTTGCCATGGACGCGCCTCCCGGCGCCGACGCGTCACTTCCGGTGAGACGCTGGTGACGTCAAACGGAGGCCCGGGACGGCGCGGCCAGCGACACCGGACAGAGGGGCATGCACTGGAGGAGGGGGTAAGTGGTATTTAAAGTCACTGTTGTTTGTTTTGCTCTTATTCTGACGAAGGGGGAAACCCCGAAACGTTGATCACTGCACCAATATAGTTTTTTGTCACTTTACAAGACTCTGAGTGCCGCCTCGTCATTATCGTGTGGTATAATACTAAGGGCATCAACCCTGGAGGAGGGCACCTGAGCAAGCCAGCCCCATAGTAGAGGCTGAGCCGAGTGCCGGAGCTAAACTTTGGATATATATATATATATATATATATATATATTAGAGATGAGTGGGTTCAGTTCCTCGAAATCCGAACCCCCCCGAACTTCACCTATTTTACACGGTTCCGAGGCAGCCTCGGATCTTCCCGCCTTGCTCGGTTAACCCGAACGCGCCCGAACGTCTTCATCCCGCTGTCGGATTCTCGCGAGATTCGTATTCTATATAAAGAGCTGCGCGTCGCAGCCATTTTCACTCGTGCATTGGAGATTGAACGGCGAGGACGTGGGTGTGTTCTCTCCCTGAAAAGCTCCGTAATCTGTGCTCAGTGTGCTGCAAATATCTGTGCTCAGTGTGCTGCAAATATCTGTGTTCAGTGTGCTGAAAATATCTACGTTCTCTGCCTGAAAACGCTCCATATCTGTGCTCAGTGTGCTGCAAATATCTGTGCTCAGTGTGCTTTATTGTGGGGACTGGGGACCACCAGTATAATAGTAGTACAGTACAGTAGGCCATTGCTGTATCTTGCAGCTCTGTGTCACTGCAAGTATCCATTCCATATCTCTGCTGCATTTTTGTGAGCAGTATATATAGTATTACAGTGCAGCATTTTGGTGACCAACAGTATATAGTTGTACAGTAGGCCATTGCTGTATCTTGCAGCTCTGTGTCACTGCAAGTATCCATTCCATATCTGTGCTGCATTATTGCGAGCAGTATATAGAGTATTACAGTGCAGCATTTTGGTGACCAACAGTATATAGTTGTACAGTAGGCCATTGCTGTATCTTGCAGCTCTTTGTCACTGCAAGTATCCATTCCATATCTGTGCTGCATTTTTGTGAGCAGTATATATAGTATTACAGTGCAGCATTTTGGTGACCAACAGTATATAGTTGTACAGTAGGTCATTGCTGTATCTTGCAGCTCTGTGTCACTGCAAGTATCCATTCCATATCTGTGCTGCATTATTGTGAGCAGTATATATAGTATTACAGTGCAGCATTTTGGTGACCAACAGTATATAGTTGTACAGTAGGCCATTGCTGTATCTTGCAGCTCTTTGTCACTGCAAGTATCCATTCCATATCTGTGCTGCATTTTTGTGAGCAGTATATATAGTATTACAGTGCAGCATTTTGGTGACCAACAGTATATAGTTGTACAGTACAGTAGGCCATTGCTGTATCTTGAAGCTCTGTGTCACTGCAAGTATCCATTCCATATCTGTGCTGCATTATTGTGAGCAGTATATATAGTATTACAGTGCAGCATTTTGGTGACCAACAGTATACATATATATTACAGTACAGTAGGCCATTGCTATTGATATATTACTGGCATATAATTCCACACATTAAAAAATGGAGAACAAAAATGTGGAGGGTAAAATAGGGAAAGATCAAGATCCACTTCCACCTCGTGCTGAAGCTGCTGCCACTAGTCATGGCCGAGACGATGAAATGCCATCAATGTCGTCTGCCAAGGCCGATGCCCAATGTCATAGTAGAGAGCATGTAAAATCCAAAAAACTAAAGTTCAGTTAAATGACCCAAAAATCTAAATTAAAAGCGTCTGAGAAGCGTAAACTTGCCAATATGCCATTTACGACACAGAGTAGCAAGGAACGGCTGAGGCCCTGGCCTATGTTCATGGCTAGAGGTTCAGCTTCACATAAGGATGGAAGCACTCATCCTCCTGCTAGAAAACTGAAAAGAGTTAAGCTGGCAAAAGCACAGCAAAGAACTGTGCGTTCTTCTAAATCACAAATCCCCAAGGAGAGTCCAATTGTGTTGGTTGCGATGTCTGACCTTCCCAAAACTGGACGGGAAGAGGTGGCGCCTTCCACCATTTGCACACCCCATGCAAGTGCTGGAAGGAGCACCCACAGTCCAGTTCCTGATAGTCAAATTGAAGATGTCACTGTTGAAGTACACCAGGATGAGGATATGGGTGTTGCTGGTGCTGAGGAAATTGACAAGGAGGATTCTGATGGTGAGGAGGTTTGTTTAAGTCAGGCACCCGGGGAGACACCTGTTGTCCGTGGGATGAATAAGACCATTGACAAACCTGGTCAAATTACAAAAAAATCACCTCTTCGGTGTGGAATTATTTTAACAGAAATGCAGACAGCTGGTGTCAAGCCGTGTTGCCTTTGTCAAGCTGTAATAAGTAGGGGTAAGGACGTTAACCACCTAGGAACATCCTCCCTTATACATCACCTGGAGCACATTCATCAGAAGTCATTGACAAGTTCAAAAACTTTGGTTGGCAGCGGAAGCAGTACACTGACAACTAAATCCCTTCCTCTTGTACCCAAGCTCCGGCAAACCACACCACCAACTCCTTCAGTGTCAATTTCCTCCTTAGACAGGAATGCCAATAGTCCTGCAGGCCATGTCACTGGCAAGTCTGACGAGTCCTCTCCTAACTGGGATTCCGCCGATGGATCCTTGAGTGTAACGCCTACTGCTGCTGGCGCTGCTGTTGTTGCTGCTGGGAGTCGATTGTCATCCCATAGGGGAAGTCAGAAGACCACTTGCACTACTTCCAGTAAGCAATTGACTGTCCAACAGTCCTTTGCGAGGAAGATGATATATCACAGCAGTCATCCTGCTGCAAAGCGGATAACGCAGGCCTTGGCAGCTGTACTGGTGTTAAACGTGTGTCCGGTATCCACCGTTAATTCACAGGGAATTAGACAATTTATTGAGTTAGTGTGTCCCCAGTACCAAATACCATCTAGGTTCCACTTCTCTAGGCAGGTGATACCGAAAATGTACACAGACATCAGAAAAAGAGTCACCAGCATCCTAAAAAATGCAGTTGTACCCAATGTCCACTTAACCACGGACATGTGGACAAGTGGAGCAGGGCAGACTCAGGACTATATGACTGTGACAGCCCACTGGGTATATGTATTGCCTCCCGCAGCAAGAACAGCAGCGGTGGCACCAGTAGCAGCATCTCGCAAACGCCAACTCGTTCCTAGGCAGGCTACGCTTTGTATCACCGCTTTCCATAAGAGGCACACAGCTGACAACCTCTTACGGAAACTGAGGAACATCATCGCAGAATGGCTTACCCCAATTGGACATCGGACAATGCCACCAATATTGTGCATGCATTACATGTGGGCAAATTCCAGCACGTCCCATGTTTGCACATACATTGAATTTGGTGGTGCATAATTTTTTTAAAAATGACAGGGGCGTGCAAGAGATGCTGTCGGTGGCCCGAAGAATTGCGGGCCACTTTCGGCATTCAGCCACCACGTGCCGAAGACTGGAGCACCAGTAAACACTCCTGAACCTGCCCCACCTTCATCTGAGGCAAGAGGTGGTAACGAGGTGGAATTCAACCCTCTATATGCTTCAGAGGATGGAGGAGCAGCAAAAGGCCATTCAAGCCTATACATCTGCCTACGATATAGGCAAAGGAGGCTGAATGCACCTGACTCAAGCGCAGTGGAGAATGATTTCTATGTTGTGCAAGGTTCTGCAACCCTTTGAACTTGCCACGCGTGAACTCAGTTCAGACACTGCCAGCCTGAGTCAGGTCATTCCCCTCATCAGGCTTTTGCATAAGCAGCTGGAGAGATTGAAGGAGGAGCTAAAATTGAGCGATTCCTTTAGGCATGTGGGACTTGTGGATGGAGCCCTTAATTCGCTTAACCAGGATTCACGGGTGGTCAATCTGTTGAAATTAGAGCACTACATTTTGGCCACTGTGCTCGATCCTAGGTTTAAAGCCTACGTTGTATCTCTCTTTCTGGCAGACACAAGTGTGCAGAGGTGCAAAGACCTGCTGGTGAGACACTTGTCAAGTCAAGCGGAACGTGACCCGTCAACAGCTCCTCCTTTACATTCTCCCGCAACTGGGGCTGTGAGGAAAAGGCTAAGAATTCCAAGCCCACCCACTGGCAGTGATGCAGGGCAGTCTGGAGCGAGTGCTGACATCTGATCCGGACTGAAGGACCTGCCAATGATTACTGACATGTCGTCTACTATCACTGCATATGATTCTGTCACCATTGAAAGAATGGTATGAGTGACCGCATCCAAGTAGGCACGTCAGACAGTCCGTACGTGTACTGGCAGGAAAAAGAGGCAATTTGGAGGCCCTTGCACAAACTGGCTTTATTTTACCTAAGTTGCCCCCCCTTCCCCTCCAGTGTGTTCTCCGAAAGAGTGTTTAGTGCAGCCGGTCAGCTTGTCAGCAATCGGAGTATGAGGTCACTTCCAGAAAATGTGGAGAAGATGATGTTCATCAAAATGAATTATAATCAATTCATCCGTGGAGACATTCACCAGCAATTACCTCCAGAAAGTACACAGGGACCTGAGATGGTGGATTCCAGTGGGGACGAATTAATACTCTGTGAGGAGGATGTACACAGTGAAAGGGGTTAGGAATCGGACGATGAGGAGGAGGTGGACATCTTGCCTCTGTAGAGCCAGTTTGTGCAAGGAGATATTGATTGCTTCCTTTTTGGTGGGGACCCAAACCAACCAGTCATTTCAGCCACAGTTGTGTGGCAGACCCTGTCGCTGAAATGATGGGTTTGTTAAAGTGTGCATGTCCTGTTTATACAACATAAGGGTGGGTGGGGGTGGGAGGGCCCAAGGACAATTCCATCTTGCACCTCTTTTTTTATTTATATCTGCATCATGTGCTTTTTGGGGCTAATTTTTTTAAGTGCCATCCTGTCTGACACTGCAGTGCCACTCCTAGAATGGCCAGGTGTTTGTGCCGGCCACTTGGGTCGCTTAGCTTAGTCATCCAGCGACCTTGGTGCAAATTTTAGGACTAAAAATAATATTGTGAGCTGTGAGGTGTTCAGAATAGACTGGAAATGAGTGGAAATTATGGTTATTGAGGTTAATACTACTATGGGATCAAAATGACCCCCAAATTCTATGATTTAAGCTGTTTTTGAAGGTTTTTTTAAAAAAAAACACCCGAATCCAAAACACCCCCGATTTCGACAAAAATTTTCATAGAGGTTTTGCCAAAACGCGTCTGAATCCAAAACACGGCCGCGGAACCGAATCCAAACACAAAACCCGAAAAATTCCCGGTGCACATCTCTAATATATATACACTGCTCAAAAAAATAAAGGGAACACTAAAACAACACAATGTACCTCCAAGTCAATCACACTTCTGTGAAATCAAACTGTCTACTTAGGAAGCAACATTGATTGACAATCAATTTCACATGCTGTTGTGCAAATGGAATAGACAACAAGTATAGTCAATTAGCAAGACACCCCCAATAAAGGAGTTGTTCTGCAGGTGGTGACCACAGACCACTTCTCAGCTCCTATGCTTTCTGGCTGATGTTTTGGTCACTTTTGAAAGCTGGAGGTGCTTTCACTCTAGTGGTAGCATGAGACAGAGTCTACAACCCACACAAGTGGCTCAGGTAGTACAGCTCATCCAGGATGGCACATCAATGCGAGCTGTGGCAAGAAGGTTTGCTGTATCTGTCAGCGTAGTGTCCAGAGCATAAAGGCGCTACCAGGAGACAGGCCAGTACATCAGGAGATGTGGAGGAGGCTGTAGGAGGGCAACAGCCCAGCAGCAGGACCGCTACCTCCGCCTTTGTGCAAGGAGGAACAGGAGGAGCACTGCCAGAGCCCTGCAAAATGACCTACAGCAAGCCACAAATGTGCATGTGTCTACTCAAACGATCAGAAACAGACTCCATGAGGGTGGTATGAGGGCCCGACGGCCCAACACCGTGCAGGACATTTTTCAGAATATTCAACATCTGTGAATTAAAAGTTTATGATTTTAGAACATATTATAGTAGACCTTAGGCAGGGAAATAAGGAATTGAGTCTATAAAAAAAGAGTAATTCTGGATTTATACTTTCAATACTGTATTTTGTCTCTTAATGGTTGTAATTATAAGATTTATGCAGTATATAGTTTATAGACAAATAAATTATATATCAATCTTCTATATAACTAAAAGTGCCCGACCTATAGAACACAATTCCTGTTTCTTTTGGGTACCTGCTCGTGTACAGTAGGATGAATTGATGCCTTGAATTGGATGGATGGGGTGTCCACAGGGTTTAAATATATCTTTGTGTGACATCCCTTTGGTCTGATTGAAACTGGCCAGTTGATTTTATCTAGTCTATTCTACCTGATTAAAATACTAATAAAGAAAGAAAAAATAAATTTATCATATAAGGGGAAGGAATTGATTAGAGGTGTTTAAGCCAAAAACTAATAAGAATATTATAAACACAGAAATGTGTCAGGTAGAGGAAATGATACAGAACAGGTTGCAAGGATTGCCACAGTATATAAGTATAACATTTTACAAAGTAAGTATAATATTGATGAGACAATATAGTAATGCTTAAGAGATGGCACACATACTGGAGGCAAAAGGAAAATAAATTGTAAAAAAAAAAAACCCATCAACCTGGAGTTTATAGATTACTCTTAATTTGCTACTTATTTGACTAATTAATTAATTAATTCATTCATTCATTCATTCATTAACTAGCAAGTATTGCAATGAAGTAGAAAATAATTAGTGAAATCTTAATCAAGTGGTTCGAGCACTCTGGGGTTGGAACTCGCAGGTACCATAAGGATATTATCAGAAATGTTAAAAAAGTAATGGGGCATTTATAGTGACATAAGCACTAAAAGGGAGAAAAGGGAAAAATTGAGACAGTACAGTCAATAATTTTCTGAGGAAGATAGACAACAAAAGCATGGATTATCATTGAGACATAATGTAATTATTGGGCATTAAATCCTTTATGCTTACTCTTGCTGTTGATGTTGTTAAAAATTAAAATTATATTGCATTATACATTGTGGCAGTATTACCAGAGATGGCACTGGACCACATATTTGGTGTGGGGCTGATAGGGTCCAAAGGGCCATGTGATCACACCTAGAAGCTTCCCTGTGGACACAGAACCCAGTTGGGGTTCTAGCAGTCAGACAGTCCGGGTGTGACAGCAGTCAGATACCAGTGTGTGCTTGGAAGTCACTGGAAGCAAGGGAGCCATATTCTTACTTGCAGTAGGCAGGGAGAACCAGAATAATCTGACACTGCATTTTGGAAGCTGTGGCAGTCAGCCATTGGACCTGAATGTGAGTAGGCCAAGAGGTGTTTTACTGAACCTGGAGAGAAAGTGAGACTATTAGGGAACTCTGGCACTATTTTTGTGAGACCCCTAGAGCCAGTGAAATATTCTGCCAATAACAGCCCCCACCTGCTGTGCCCTTAGTACACGACATGTGCACCTGTTCTTAGGTTGATGCCTTGACTGTAACCTCTAGCAGTAGGGGCTCACACAATAGACTAGTGACCACAGGTAATGAACTGGGGACCACACACAGGAGCACAGAAGGTTAAGGTCATGTCTGGGTCAGGATCTCAACCAGGGCAGATAAGGCACTGCAAGATGGTATAAAGGCACTATGCAGGTGGCTTTCAGGCACTGTGCAGTTGAGATACTTTGCAGGCTGAGTACACACTGGACTGGCAGATGAAGGGTTAGTACACTGCGAGAGAATGTAAGTACAGGCAGGTCAAAGACAAAGTACTAAACAGGCAGGTAAATGTGCAGAGTATCCTTAAGACCGACATAAATTTTACAGGATCTGATGACAGGGACCAGCAGCTAATAAAGACAAAGGTTGAGCTATTAATGGCACATATAGCTAGGCTGACTGACTTATGTGATAAAGTCAGTCTGGGAGTGTTTAATTACAATATCATGCTTCTGAAGCACTGCATATACACAAGCTCCACAGACAGGTAGCAGCTATTTTGTTAGGCAAACAGGGACGCAGAAGCTGAGCAATTGCCTAATGACAGGCGACGATCGATGGCCATTGTGGCTGGAAGATGCAATGTCCTGGTTGCCAGGCAACAATTGTGACTCGCGTCGGGAGCAAGCTGCTCAGCAGCTTGTGACAGAGACTTTGCAGACTAGCTCCTCATATAAAGATGTAGATATGCTAATCGTTACTGCTGCTGCAGCACACAGGCATCCTAGTCACGCCATACTAATACCGCAGGTAGGCAAAGTAAGGCATGATAAGGCACAAGAGGATCCGCAGCATGCAATTCACAGTTTCACCACTGGGTGGCAACTGTTCCACTAATAAAAACTACAGTACAGTGCTGAATAGCAGAGGATGGATATGGCACTACAGATTACTGAACAATGTTGCAAACCCTGACAAGCCAGCCAGTGCACATGAAATACAATATTTATGTTTTAATACATTAATACTGCAGAATGGAGTATGAAGTCACCAAAACAGCAGGCACCCAATGACAACATGCCTTACAACTGAAAGTTCCCCTGGTGTGCTGTATAAAATGATCCCTACAGTAAGTAAAAGAAAAATATTTGCTCAGTGTCTCCAACGCACCGAAGAAAATCACAGTTCAAAGTTCTACACAGCTCTCAAAAAGAAAAAAAATCATTACAATCAGCAAAAAAGTTGGGACACACAGCACTATAAAAAAATTACTATGAGCAACATCACTATGTCACTGCAGATAGATGAGCATGCACGCATCTGTAGATAGGGGTGAAGCAGTAAGGTAGCGCCCTACTCTGGGGCTAGGCTGTTTGTTATTTTTCTGTTTAGTTATGTTTTATCTTTCATTTATTCACCAAAACACTGTGTGTAGACCCTTACTACGCACTTAGATGCTGCACCAATACACCACTCTACCAAGCTAATTACCCAGTTCACTATCATCACAATATGAAATTGTCAATATGTATATGTACTTTCAAATAATGTTAGTTGCTATTTTATGAATATTCTTTTAAGAAATCACCCAAATATATTATATGCAAGGGTCTTGCTTCATAATCCAAATGTGGAAAACATATACTTTCAGTCCCAAAGTTACAAATGGCCTGAACTAAAGTATAAAGCTTCAAGGGCATATTGTATATACTTTATAAAATATTTAAATTGAACAATAATTGTGTATTCAAATAGTTGTGCATTTTGCAAGAAAAGTAAATAAGACTAAGGGTCTGATTCATTTTTTTTCCTGATTCATGCTGATGCAAAAAATCACTGAATATGTTTTAGTGGAGACTTTTTTGTCTTTAGATATTATGGATAAAGTATTTGAGCCATGCTTTTTGACTTTTTATTGCCTGATATGACAAGATGACACTATGGAGGAATGTCATCAATGACTTTTTGCTTTAATGCAGTGTCTCACCATAGGTTGGTCACTATGGCCCGATTCAATGGCATTACGTATTGCTGCTCTGTGGAGTGCCATGTGCTCCTTAAACTGGCGCTCAGTCTTGACCACATAATACATGCCAAATGCGCATGTTAACACATAGGTCACAAAGCTTGCGGTGCATGTCAACAAAACATCAATAGTATATTTTTTACCTGTCCTGGGGTGTTTGGTGGTATTGCCTGTCAGCATCGAGCTGCAGGTTGTACACCCAGGCAGCGAGTAGCAGCCTGGTTTTTGTGCCATAAAGTGTTGTGGCCTAAAAGATTTAGTTAGATTAGTGACATCTAATTTAACCAGTAGATCTTTTACATTTCTACCCCTAGTATAATTATGTATTAATTTAGTTTTCAGGAGAGCAGGTAATTTGCTATCAGTGCTTACTATGGATCATAGGTTTTTAGCTTTTTTTGTAATATCGTACCTCCACTTCTGTCTGTGAATTTATTTACACAAGGTATCATCTTAGTCAGTTCCCAATATGGTTTAGAGACTGTGTGAGTGTCTGCTCCATTGGTAATTGTAGTACTCTAGTTTTGGTACATACAATATGTTTACATTTCAGGAGGAAAAGCTGTATCATGTTTAATTCCTTTTCCATTTGTGTGGGATTACTAGTTATACATCCCTGCGGCTTACAATATATAGGAAAGACTGTCCGCAAGCTGAGCATTAGAATCAATGAACATCTACTCAACATAAAAAACAAGAAAGAAAATCATAGTGTCCCAAGACACTTCAATCTTGTACATAAGAGCGACCCATCGGCCATTGAATTTGTAGGCATTAAACATATGAGAAAACCATGGAGAGGAGGAGACTGGGATTCAGACCTTCTTAGAGAAGAGACACGGCTCATTTTCGAACTGGATACCCTCACCCCGAAGGGTCTTAATGTAGATTTTGAGCTACACCCATTCCTCAAGAAATAGGAGGTAACAAATATAATAGTAAAACGAAGTCATTATAATCACCATTATAAATAATATCACCATCCCTTATTCTAAGGTTTTACATCAGATAATATATCCAAAATGTATCCCCCCCCCTCCTATACCCCTATATATATCATTTTTTTTTGTTTGTTTTTTCCCCTTCATACACAATCAGGAGATCCGACCTTTTCTTTTTTCTTTTTTCCTAGTACGAACTAATCCATGTAATATTGAATATTAGACGGATAGAATACCATTAGCACCTATTTAATGTATTATATTAACTTACAGGAGACCGCCGGTCAGCTTACCGACACCGGGATCCAGGCAGCATACTGACGCCGGGATCCCGGCGGGGAGGGGCGAGTGCAGCAAGCCCCTTGCGGGCTCACTGCACTCGCCACGCCACGGGTTCTATTCCCACTCTATGGGTGTCGTGGACACCCACGAGTGGAAATAGTCCCTGTGTGTCGGCATGCCGACCATCGGGATAGCGAGCCATCGGGATGGTGGAGGAGGTCATGTGACTGTCGGTCATCTGACCGGCGGTCACATGAATACCACCACCCCTGACTAAGTCCAAGGGATGAAATGCATAGGGACATGGCCTGTTGTGATCAAGATTGTTCTTTGGAGCTACATGCTGTGATTGCTGTATTGCCAGTTAGATACATTTTTGCTGTTCAAATTTATGGTGGTTTTCTGCCGTTAAGGATACGTTACCTGTAAACTGGTTTTATTTATGTGAGAATAAAACATATATATATATATATATATATATATATATATTTACTACCATTAGTAATTCAGTTTTTTTAGAATGATAATATACTGTATTTGCTGGCGTATAAGACTACTTTTTTGCCCTGCAAAACATGCCTCCAAGTGAGGGGGTCGTCTTATACGCCGGGTGCACTTCATACGCCGGGTGCCATAGTGGCCTCCCAATGCACTGCGGCCACAGCAGCGATACAGGGGTGCCAGCCTTTTCGGCGTGACCGGCCCCTTCTGCTCGCCGGGAAGCAGCGGCGCTCCGACCCGCCCCTTGCACATGCGGTCATAATATACAGTATGTCACTTGGTATTAATAGACTGCTGCTAGTGACAGGGAGACAGGGAGGGCAGACAGGGAGCAGGGACCAATCCAATCAGGCTTTGTATACAGCCAACAGCCAACCACAGTACTGCACCATTGTACAGTACAATACAGCATAGAAATGTCCAGCCGTCAAACGCCTATCAACCCTATCATGGCACCAGCAAAAAGAAAGAAATATGATGCAAGTTTTAAACTTCTTTGTTCTTTTACGTTTTATTTGGTGTGTGGAAGGTGTGCGGAAGAGGGGGTAGTCTTATACGGCGAGTATATAACAAACTCTATATTTTGAGTGGAAATGTTGGGGGTCGTCTTATACGCCCAGTCGTCTTATACGCCGGCAAATACGGTAAGTAGCAATGAAAATAATTGCAAACAAAGAATACACTTGATAGCTTAAGTATATGTTTAACATCTTTATTATTCTAGTTATTGCACTTTCAAGTTTGAATTGAAAAAGAAATACAGTTTCACTGAATTAAAGTCAGACACACTTATGTCTTCTTCTGCTATAGGCAATCTTGAGGCACTTTTTGCAGGAGGAATACAAACCACATACTGTAGCAGAGGAAGACACAAAGTTCTGGCCAGCTGACTTTTAAATCATAAATATAAATGTGAATGTATTCACTATATTAAGAAATTTATTAAATCTGTCAAGTACAAATATATTTTTGTTAGTATTTCCCATTGATATACTGTAAGGAAACTAGTTTTAAAAAAATAAATTCAGCAAAAATCCTATATAATAAAAATCTGAATTTATCAGCCAACTGCTCCTCAATAATTTCACTAATTAGTGTTAATAAACAAAAGTTTGAAAAATTATTGGTATGACAATAAAGATGTACAACTAGAAGTTTTTTAAGTTAGATCAATTAAGACAATGTTGTACAGTGAGTGGTTGTTTATATAGGACGTGTAAATTTCAAATGGTGTTGAAAAACTTGGAGCACTAAGAACTTTCCGTACCATGCCTAAAGAGTTCAGGTTCAGTCAATCTTAAATTAAATGTACAGTTTTATATAAATTAGCACTTTAAGTTTTAAAACTATGAGTTATGCAGCTTGTGTTAATACGCTAACATATATCTGGAACTTGTATTATCAGTGACAGTTTGGGACTCTGAACTGTTGCTGACCACTTGACCTTTACTTTAAAGTGTTCAACTGGATAGGTCGCTGTGTAGTATATATATAACATGATAGCTCCCAATCCTCTATAACCCTGTAATATCATGTGGAAAAGCAAGAAGAGGAGGAGGAAGAAGGAGGAAAGGAGAAGGAAGAAGAGAAGGAGGGAGGATGGTGGAGGAGAAATGAGGCAGGATGACAATAATAATTAACTGCTTCTTTGGAACAAACATTAAATTGCTTTATTAAAATAGTGAATTAAACACTAAAGTTTAGCTTCTATAACATTCACTAAATTATAGAATATTACATATGTTAAGTATAATTAGAAAAATAATAAAACAGACTGAAAAAACAGAGGAATACTGTACATTTAACAACAACTTCATAAAAAATAATAGCTGAAAAATATATTTATTTTATTTTATATTTCCTGGAAGATCATTTTGTTCTATTTTATTATTTTTTACTAAAATACTATAATGACATGGCCTATCTGTGACAAAGATAATACAATTTACTCTGATACCATGACATTTAATTTGCATGTATCAATCAACTATAAAATGTCTGATCATGAACACCTCCTCTCATTATGGGTTTAAACAATTTGCTGTTGGCAGCTGAATAGTAGTTGATATTTATACAATAATTATATGAAATACAGCAAAAAAATATATATCTAAAAAGGTCATGAATTCTGAAAATAACAAATGGCATATTGCTTAGATTTCAGACAAAAGAGTATTTGGCATGATCTTCCAAAGAAGAAATGTAATGTTCTGAATATATCCTTCCAGAAAGCAAATTTGCCAGATCATACTGTGCAGCCATATGTTTGTAAATCAGCCTTGCAGGCCCCAAAACAGTGCTTGCAGTAACAACATTAGTTCTTGACACTGTTCGTCTCAACTTTATCATAACTTTTTTCAGATGGTATATTCAAAATAGTTACATTGCTAATAGATATTATTCTCTTTTACTTAACATAATTGAACACAGTAATATGTAATATCTAAAAATTCAAAACTATGTATCAAATATATGATAAAAAAAGTCTCTGAAAATGAAATAATCTCTCTCTTTCTTGCATTTCATTGTTAAAAAGAAGTAATCTGCACCTTAAAACTAAAATCAGCTAACTTTATTGTGCTTATCAAAGTTTATCAACACTTTACTCCTGTTTGCACCTGAAACAACTGTAGAGACTTGCCACAATAGCAATTTAATTTGACCTTCTAATTCAACATTTTTTATGGTATGAAGAACTATGTCAGCCAGACCTGAACAGATCAGAGTGTTTCACACAGATTGCACGATATGGGCAAAATGTCTGAGGTTTCTCAGTTCAAATGCAATTAAAATATTTTGTTATGTGGAATAACATATTTTAATGAATTTCACAGGTTAAATATATTTGCTAATGTCCTAACAAAATGTATGGTACCTACAGTTTAATAGTCAAGTGAATATAAAAAAATACTTATGCACTAAATATGTTCTAATCAAATTTGGCATGCGATTTGTTCTCGTCTGTTACTACTATGCAAATCCTTTCTTTTTGTATTTGAGATTTTTCTGGTGGTTACATTATGTTCTTTCACTTCTTCATATGTTTCCAAGATGGTTCATTCTCTGAAATATCCCTCCCCAACAGGACTGGGAAACTCTGTTGCATAGCCAGTTTAAGGGGGGTGGGGGAACAGGGCATAATGCACCCTGAGCACCCCTATACCAGCCACACCCTGGCCAGAGCACATTAACATAACTAGCTCTCCCTCTTGTGCAGCAGCAGAATCAGAATGCTAGAATGTAAACAGCACAGTATGCATTGCAGGCAGAAGCACAGAGGAATTAGGTTTCATGAGATACCGATGGAACTTGCCGACCAGAGGAGAGATAGGAGGGAGGAGAAAGCTGCAAGTGACCCAGAAATCCCAGCTGTTTCACTACAGGAAAACTTTATAAAATAGTTGCCTCTCAATTAGGTGTAGCTATAAACTTTATCTAGGCATTATTAAACTATTAGTTTAAATCTAATATACACCATTGGTTTATATTTAATATACACAATCCATAGTCCATACCTCCCACCATGACCCATTCCAGGTTGGACAAAATGCTCTCTACTCGGACTTCCCTCTTAATTTGTGATTGTAATCATCTCTGTTAAAACACCTTTCTTCAATTAAATAGTTCAACACAGGTGAAACCAATCATAAATTAAGGGGTAGTCTAAGAAGAGAGCATTTTGTCCCTCCTGGAGTGGGTCATGTTTGGAGGTATGCACAATCTAATATATACCCCTCCCCATTTCCTGGACTCCCCTATTTTAAGTGCCCGGGCCCACCCCTAAGGCTTAATCCAGCCCTGCTCTGTTGATTTTGATGTCAAATTTTTTTAGAACCCACCATGTTTTTTTATGTTATAAAATCTTTGCACTGCACAAAGGGTGCTATTCAGACTCCATCGCTGTTCTGCTGAAAACACAGAGAGCCAGTTATCATCCATAGGCACATGTGCCATGATCCCATCACGCATGCATGCGCTAGCAGTCACAATATAATCACATCTCAGAAGGATTTGATCGCAATGTAATTGACAGGTGGTGGGCATTCAAGGGTGGCTACGTGGTGTTGGTGGGGAGTGGTGCAGGAAACACAGGTGTGTCATGGTCATTTTTGGGGTGTCCGGATGACGTTTCCTGCATTTCCTGCAATGGTAAACATGGCAGAGGTGTGCCTCAGACAGCTGCTAGTTAGACATACAATATATCCATTAACAAACGAATCACACCATTATAATATAGGGAGTTTCTCCTTTTCATGGTACAATTGCTTTGATTATACTTTTGCTGCATCTCAGTGACATTTGTGTCACACTACCAATCTGAGAACACAATATCTCAGACTTTCTGTGAATAGGCTCATCAATATCCACCCCACCCCTTACATATAGTAGGGCTATTATTTCTGTACAGTGAACATCCGTTAATTTACATATATTTTACCCATTACCTATTGTATTTTACCACAATACAGATGCTAAGGTTAAGCTTTACCCTGAGTAGGATGAGTGCCCCTAAAAAAGATAGTGTTTTTATTTCCCTTTGCATCTCAATAGTCTACTCTCAAGGGTGCACCTCCAACATCTGAATTATTGCATAACCACTTGGTTATTATTACTAGCTACTGTTGGATAGTTACCTTAGGAAATGGTCTCAACCCCTGACAATAAGCAGGTAGTGTGGCATTGGCCTTAAAGTATAAAGGGGCATGGGCATTACTATGTGAATCTTAACCATTAATATGGTGTCAGGGGCATTACTCTGTGTGGGCATAGCTTAATATGGTGTCAGTGACATAACTGTGTGGGGCATAATATGGTGCCTGGGGCATTACTGTGTGGGGCATAATATGGTGCCAGGGGCATTACTGTGTGGGGTATAATATGCTATCAGGGCCATTAATGTGTGGGGTGTAAGGTAGTCTTTTCCTACAAGGCCTCACCAATTGCAGTGAGAATACACCCATTGCAGTGAGGCCACCCATTTAATTTTTAATGTACACACAAATGTGCGCTTCTTAGAATGACTGATGGGGGGGCACTTTTTTTCATATTAGGACTGTGAGCCAAATTGTATAGAAACAGCCCTGACACTGAGGAAATCCAATGCTTGTATAATATGGTATAAGTTTGGTAATATACATAACATTTCTGTTATAATACACTGTAGGATACTGTTGATGTGGTATGGGGTTCCATACTTATGATATGAGGCACTGTAGGTATTCTAGATGCTAGAATACAAACAGTAGCATGGTGTATTTATAGGGCAGTACAGACATAATATGGAGGCAAGGTTACTGTAGTTAATTATGGGGCAGTGTTTAATATGGTTGCAATGCATCTTGAATAATCTATAAATGGGTATACCACTGATGTATTGTGTGGGTGACTTTGCAGTAATTGTTGTAATATGTTGCCCCCCAAAAAAAATGTTTAATACAATTCTAAATGAAACTCATTCTACATATGCCTAGTGGCATAACGTTATTTTATTGCGTTACAGCAATATTTTTTATTTGCCTCATTTATTTTATTTTGTTCTCATAGTATCCTAAAAACTAGTATATATTCTCTGATTACAATTCTGCATAGCTTTCATTTCATACCTAATGAATTTCTTTAACTCAACATTTAAATACCCTTACTGAGAGATTAACTCACCATTTTCTCCCTAGAGTTATAGTACTCTTTAACTACTGCAAAATGTTTCTGCAAAAGAACAATTTATTTTTTCAGTAAGTTATCTTTCAGTTTGTTTCCTAATTTCCCCAAGGCCACATATCTTAAACAACTCTGTGCAGATTAGTTTTAATCTCAAAACAATAACATGACCATAATGTAAAATAAAATATAATGTTAAGGGTATTGTGTTCATGTTCATCTAGTTATAACAGTGTGCATCTATAGACATGCAGAGTTACTAATTTTAGTTTAGAATTCTACTCAATATAAATTCTATGGGCTAACATAAAAAGAATTGCATAGGAATGAGTAAAAGGAAATAAATTACCTGCAGATGACAATATTAGGAGAGTACTGCTCATATTCTTAATTCTCTAGGATGGCATAATTTATTGTTTCAGTGAAGTTTTATTCTTAATGACATGCAATTTGTTATTATATTAAGCATACACTATATTATTTCTTGGAGTGCAGGGTAATTGAGATTTAAGTCTCAGTTGCATTTAATGATGTGATGGCAGAAACCATAATTGTGATATTACAAATTTTACCCTTAAGAATGTGTAATTATATTTTTCCAGATTTAACTAAAAAGAGCTTTCATATTTGAGCTCTCTGTACCATAACTATTGTTTAAAAATAAATATGGTAAATATGGTATACATGGTATAAGTTTATTTCGTATAAATATAGATATACTGTAATACTAATACTAATAATAATAACAATAATAAATATATTCTTATGTTATTTGGGCCCACATTAATTAGTTAGGTATAGCCAATAGAAAAACATGTCAATCAAATTTACAAATAAAAAAAGTATTCATTTATTTAGATAGAATTATATGAAAGAATTGTCACTCAATAGTGAAAGCAAAAATTGAAGTGGCCAATCCCTGAAAGTCCAATAGTTATTAAACATGTGATCCAAGGTGATAAGGTCATAGCAGCAGGGATAAAGCAGTCAAACTAACAAGTACTTTTGCTTGACAGCAGTTCCATCAGCGCTTTGTACTGTATACACAATGGTAGTGAATATTCAAATACTGTAGGTAGCTCAGCTACAAAATATGAGAAACATGTGTTTTGTAAACTTCTACCGGTAAGCCTCGAAATAAAGTAAAACTTTTCTTTTCTTCAAGATGCAATCATTAATTTCTTTAATGTGTGTGTATATATATATATATATATATATATATATATATATAAAAACTGTAATAGGTGTGACAATTGGTAGGGTGTTGATAGAACCCCGAGGTGCCGTACTGGAGTTTGGTTGCACATGTGTGAAGCCTCCACTTTAAAGTTAAACGATGCTTGTAGTTTATAAACTACTTTTTAAAATGATAGCTACATTATTTAGAAATGTGCAGTACACCCAATGTGTGAAATCACAAGTCTCACAGGGGTGGGATTAGAGTGGGGTAGGCTGCCTATGAAAGCAATGGGAAGGCCCGGGAAGAAGTAGAGTAAACTAAGTCTCATAGAGATAAGACTCTCATAATTTGGAAAGTCACAATTGTATTGTATATCTATGTAAAAAGTAGCACCTACAGTTTTTTTCTAATTTTGACTCGATTATTGCCCCACTCGATTACTGCGACCTGTAGAGGAAGGACTTTTAGCAGTACCTAGAATCTCCCGTAATTCATCTGTGGGTTGAGCTTTTAGTCATGCAGCTCTGACTCTATGGAACTCACTTCCCTGCACAGTGCGAGAGGCCCCAACTATAGAATCCTTCAGAAGTAGTCTCAAGACTTTCCTGTTTACTCAAGCATTTCCATAATGTCCCTTTAGTATCTTAATGCTTCTGTATTTTAAGAAAAGCTGTTCAGTACTTCATTATTTTCTGTACTATATTATGCTATGTATCTGTTAAGTGCCTTGAGTCCTATTGGAGAAAGAGCACTATATAAATAAAATTATTATTATAATATACAGTATGTAGTTTTCATTAGTGGAACAATGGTCACCAAGTGATATAGCTGTGTATTGCATACTATGTACTTTGCCTACCTGCACTATATGTATGCCGTGACTACAACACCTACAGTATATGTTGCAGCAGCAATGATGAGCTTGGCTACATCTGTATGTATGTATATATATATATATATATATATGTGTGTGTGTTCTGTATTTATATGATATTTGGAGAATCAGCAAGGGAGATGGGAAAGCCTTAGGAAAGGAGGACTTGCCGACAGGGTAAGTATGGAACCAGGGAGCTGGATGAAGCAACTGGGATGGTCATAACGGAGTGATGGGGTTGGGGGTTGTCAGGTGAAAGCAGCAATGGAGCAGGAAGGAAATGGCAGAGAGGGATGGGGATAGCCAGAGAGGGGGCAAGGACAAGTGGGGGCAAAGACCATGTCACCCATTCTGTGCCAAGTCTGTTATACTAGTATATATTAATTGAAAGAGAGAAACAGCAAGAGAGAAAGAAGGACAGGGGGCACTAACCAGACTTTATTGTAACAACTATTAGATAACAAATTATGCTTTTCAGATCTGCAAAGGACAATTGTTTAGGCATTTTTGCATGTATAGACTTGGGACACCACCAGAAGTGACATCATCATCAATGTCATCACATCTTCCATTGTGTTTAACTTAACATTTGTAGTTGGAACTTTGTTGATGAATAACAAATGGTCTAGATATAGTAAAACAGATAAAAGTAAATGTACTAGGGAATCCTTCCCCTGAATTAGATGATTACTCTCATGGAGTCCACAAAGCGGATCCACGTCTGGTTTATATTCCAGTGTACGGAACAAAAAAACAGAAGTGTCTACTGCAGTAACTGGGGCCAGTGCTGGGACGTAATAATAAGTCAAACTATTAACAATATTAAGGGCTACCTACTTTATTGTGGGCAAAACAGCTAGTAATACCTGCACAGCTCACTTCCAGTTTGCATTTCACAGTGGAACACAAAACTAGAAATGCCCACTTACTGTATATGTATCGCAGCTAGGCTCTAACAGCAGGCCAAACTATTTGCAGTATTAGTGCCAACTCCCTTTTTTATTGAAGCAAAACAAGCTGCAAGACAAGCAGCATTAGATTGTAGTGAGCAAATAACACAGAACAAAAAACTAGAAGTGCATGTTCTCAGGCTCTAAAGACTGAAGCTAGCAGCTATCTAATCTTATTCTGTATTCTAGGGGGTACTAGCGGTTCCCCACCAACCTATGAGTCATGCTGCATCTGCATAGGTCATGTGCCGGGCTGCAGAAGTGCCCTGCACTACCCAATGCCATTAGTGATGACTGTGGCAGCCAGGTAATGGGCATCCCTGGCAGTTGTGTGGTACATCTGAGAATCACTAGTGGCACACTTGTAGAAAAATGCCAGTTTTAGATAGACATTATGCTGACCCAATATAATCAACATGCATTAAGTCAACAGGGTCAAAAGGTTGACAGGTCCAAAAGATCAACAGGGTCAAAAGGTCAACATTACAATGGTCAACACAAGATTTTGTGGGTGTCATTTTGTATGTTTAACAATATTTAAGCACACTTAGTAGAAACTTGCACTTACCCACTCGCCATGCTTTCGATTGCACTCACCACAGATTACTATTCCTGATCATTGTCCATGAGGATAGTAAATCAAGCAAAAGTTGGAAAAACGTGAAAAAACAACACAAAAATTGTATTGACCATTTGTGTGCCAACCATTATCATTTTGATTGTTTACCTAGACACTGTCAACCTGAGTGGTAATGGGAATTTATAGCTAATTTTTTTTATAGTCAGAGAAAAGTTACAATTTGACTTAAAGCTATTGTGAGGCCAATGTGCTAAGCCTTGGAGAGTGATAAAATGGAGGCCAACCAACCAGCTCCTGTCATATTTCAACCACAGCCTGTAACATTGCAGCTGGGAATGGCTTGGCTGGTATTTTATCTCTGTCCACTTTATCAGTCTCCACCTCAGTCACTTCATTGCTCTGCTGTGACCACACTTCTGCTCCACCAAGCTGATGCAAAGAAATAATGTTAAACTGCTTCTCTCACTCTCCTTTTCTGTCAACATGTGCTGGCTTCTTCCTTCTGCCAGCGAGTGATAGCAAACCAAGAAAATTAAGGGCAGTCTGGGGTGGCAAACTTCTCTTTTTCAGCAACATTAGAATTACAACAGGATCAATAACACATAATGATGCCTGGGTGTGGTGGCCGTGCATGAATGGTTTTGCCTTGTAAGTGATTGCCCCTTTAAAATAACATCCGAGTTCGTCCGTCATCTCTCACAGCCACCAAAACCAGGTGTCATTGAATCTGGCCCTACATTACAGCATAAACATTTTTACACTAACATTCACATGAATGCAGTGGCAGAACTACTGCCAGTGCAAGCAGTGCCTTGCACTGGGGCCCGCCACTGTCCAGGGGCCCAAACTGACTCATTACATGCCGCTGTGTGCTGCGGGCAACCGCCACCCGCAGCACACAGCCGCCCATGGAGGAGAGGAGTGCAGCAGCCACGGGGGAGAAGTAGGAGGAGGGAGGTGGAGGAGGTAGCTGCAGCAGCGCTGTGTAATTGGTGGAAGCGCTGCTGCTGCTGTCCCTCTCCTTCACCATAGGCTGCTCTCCGATGCTGTGAATGCTGGGAAGCGCATCCCAGCATTCACAGCGGTGGAGGACAGACTATGGTGTAGGACAGGGACAGCTGCAGCAGCGCCTCCACCAATTACACTGCACTGCTGTGGCTCCCTCCTCTACCTCCCTCCTCCTACTTCTCTCCTGCCTGGGATCTCTGCCAGAAGCTGCACCGAGGAGCCTGACTGCCAGCGGAGAGAGTAAGTATAATTCTTTCTTTCTTTCTTTCTTTCTTTCTTTCTTTCTTTCTTTCTTTCTTTCTTTCTTTCTTTCTTTCTTTCTTTTCTGCCTTAATGTGTAAAAAGGGGGACGCTGTCTGCTGTAATGTGTAAAAAGGGGGATGCTGTCTGCCGTAATGTGTAAAAAGGGGATGCTGTCCGCCTTAATGTGTAAAAAGGGGGACACTGTCTGCCGTAATGTGTAAAAAGGGGGACGCTGTCTGCTGTAATGTGTAAAAAGGGCACGCTGTCTGCCGTAATGTGTAAAAAAGGGACGCTGTCTGCCGTAATGTGTAAAAAAGGGGACGCTGTCTGTCTTAATGTGTAAAAAGGGGGACTCTGTCTGCCGTAATGTGTAAAAAGGGCATGCTGTCTGCCTTAATGTGTAAAAAGGGATGCTGTCTGCTGTAATGTGTAAAAAAGGGGACGCTGTCTGCCCTAATGTGTAAAAAGGGGGACGCTGTCTGCCTTAATTTGTAAAAAGGGCACGCTGTCAGCCTTAATGTGTAAAAAGGGGACGCTGTCTGCCGTACTGTGTAAAAAGGGCACGCTGTCTGCCGTAATGTGTAAAAATGGGACGCTGTCTGCCGTAATGTGTAAAAAGGGGAATCTGTCCACCGTAAGGTGTAAAAGGTGCTCTACCTGATGTAGTTGTGCTACTGTGCAGCGTAATTTGAACAATGGAGAGTACTGTGCACTGTTATATGAATTAGTATTATTTTGTGGCCACACCCCTTCCCCACAAAGCCACGCCCCTATATTTTTTGCACGCATCTGCTGCGCACACTGCCCCTGTTTTACATGGAGGGGTGGGGCTCCGATGCCATTTCTTGCACACAATGCTAAAATGTCTAGTTACTGCAATGTTGCTAGGTATCCATTTCTCTGGCCCTGAGCAGGTCCCCCTCACCAGATCCTCTCCAGGGGTGAGGGGGTGGATTTGGATGGGATGAGGGGGGCCCCAAAGCATTTTGTCGCACCTGGGCCCACCGTTCGCTAGTTCCGTCCCCTGCATTAATACAATGTATTTACATACCTTAGCCCTTTCATAGTGATACAGTACCTTGTCCTTGCAGGGCAACACAAAAATGCATGCTCTTCACTCACATAATTACATTCCAAATCTGTATTTCATTTAAAATAATAGCAAGCCAGTCAACTCCATCAAGGTCTTCCCTTCTGGCCAGTCCCTACACTGATTAATACAACAATATAATTACTTTGCATCATGAGCCACTACTTTTTTTACACGGCTGTTACAGTATATAAAAACTATTTTTCCTGGGTTGAGTCTCTGTTTGCTCATAGGCTTGAAGAGACAAAACTGCCCCCAAGCAAAATTGGCTCATATAAGGAAACTAGGGTGCAAGACAATATGTTACTATAATATGTTATTACTGTATAAACAATAGGTTTTATCCAACCGGAATTATTATGACATCACACGCAGCCTCCACGATTGGGAACATGGCGGCGGGACTCCTGCAGGCGCAGCTAAGCTGCTCCGACAGGAGGTATCCCTAATTCCTGCATTGAAGCAGGAATTGCAATGTGATTGCAATTTCTGCTTCATCAAGGAAGGGAAGCGGCGGTCAGTATGCTAACAAAAAGATTGCAAATTCTGCTAATTAGCAGAAATTGCATTCCTTACTGAATTAGGCCCAAGATTCATTGCTGTAACAATGGCCTCAAATATTTTTTCTCCTTTCTTCACTTATCAAAATTCTCTAGAAAAATTTTCAGATATTATCATGTACTGACAGGAACAAAAGAGAAAACAGTAAAATACAGCTAAAAATACTGTATGACCCTCTAGCACTATATGTACAAGTAAAAAGCAAGCAGTATCATCTTTAAGTTTGGTAAATTATTTAAAGCATGTCATAAATTGAAAATGTCCCCTGTAATGGCTGTTTGCAAGTATATGTACTAAGGCCCTGAATCACAAAGTATTACTAATGTGATCCTCAGTGCAGTTTTCCGATGTTCGGAAAACTGTGCACGAGCAGGGATGCAAACACCTCTGCCTAATAGACAGAGCCAGATTAACAATAGGGCAGATGGAGCTACAGTTTCAGGCCTCCCCTTAAAAATAGGCCCATCATCATGGCAGCATGATGATCGAAAGCCACCAGCTGGCCACATGGTCAGCCATAAATCATAGCTATTAAGATTGCATTTATATTTTTCTCACAAAATTATGCATTTTTCTATATTTTTACATATTTAGGGAGATATTGGAGCTAATAGTTTAGGGGTGTACACGCCCACATGGCTATGGCCACACCCACACAGCACTAATCACACCTCCCCCATTTCTCACAATAGTCCCTAGAATATTTTTAGCTCCAGGCCCATGTGGCCATTAATCTGGCCCTGCTAATAGACAGGCAGAGGTGTTCACAGGGAGGGACGGGAGCAGGGACAGACGGGGCCTGGGGAGTGGCAATGCCAAGGACTGCGTCACAAGATTTCATTTTCTTGGCCTCGAAGCCGCCCTGCGATGGTAAGCCTGAGTAACATCAGGCTTACTCAGCCTGCCATTGCAGATGTACATCCTGACCAATGGTCGTGATGTTCATCTCAGATGTGATCACATTGCAGATGCATGAAGGATACCTTTTCCTGCATTTGCATTGATAAGGATTGTAATCACATAGATGCTGCAGTCCCTGCCCACGGACACCTCTGCCTGTCAACTTGTTCCAGGAAGTGCACACCAAGGGTTTTAATCTGTAAAATAAAAAAATTAAAATACATGAAATCCGTGAGTAAGGGAATTTAATACCCTCTGTCTCCTCCACCATATAAGATCGGAAGATGAGGGCAACCTTGCTTCTCCCCTTTCAAATTATATGTCACCGTAGAAATGTATTGCTGGTGATAATTGTAATCACCAGGCATTAACCCTGCACTACAGAAACATTTTCGAATCTAGGGATGGGGGAAGATCTCCCCCCAACTTGGCATTCATAAATTGAGGGGAACACATATTTGAAAAAAAGAGTGTTTTCCTTCTTCAATTAATATAGCCCCCTGCTAATTATTTTCTGTTGTTTTTTGTCTGATCACATGTTCAGCAGATAATGTTGCCATGCACTACATGACAAGTCACACCCGTAACTGTGTAGGCAGCCATATTAGAAAGAGGGAAGTCCACTCTTTCAAATTATGTTTGCCACTAGTAGCTATTGGCTGGTGATACTCTGTAATCACTAATCTTGCCCAGCAATACGTAAAGAAAATAATCTTTCATTGAGTATATGAGGAATAAATTTATGGGCCCTACACACAGGCCGATGGTCGACCCGGCGGTGGGGGTAAGGGTGACGGGGGGAGTGAATTTTCTACACTCTCCCTGTCAACAGACCCCATAGCCCTGCTAATAAGGACGAGATTGTCCATATTGGCTTTCATGTTTAAACGAGCCTGCATCAACGATGAACAAGCGTGTGGCCGCGCATCGTTCATCATTGGTGCATACACACTGAAAGATATGAATGGTATCCTGTTCATTAATGAACAAGATCATTTATATCTTTCATTGTTATCGGTAAATGTGTAGGGCCTATTTCTGTGTATGGTTAGGTGAGCACCATGTGCACTATCATGGCGATAATTACAGCTTTCAATGTGTGGTCACTTACTGTACATTTGAAAAACAAGTCCTTTCTTATTTTTCAGAGAGTCATCTACAATATTCATGTCAGTGGCACTGAGCAGGGGAGTGGGGTGGTAGCAGGTACTATTTACCTTGACCCAAGCTAGTTGGGTGACCCAGTGGGGACCCAGGTTAGTTGCAGCTAGGAACAAGTGCTGCTGAGAGGCACAAATGTCCCCCTTTGCAGCATGCAGCACCCCCTTAGCAGCCTGGATTTGGCCATGCCCCCAGTACCCTGGCCCGTCCCATCTCTAAACAGCCCTTCATAATGGCCCTCATTCCGAGTTGTTCGCTCGCAAGCTGCTTTTAGCAGCATTGCACACGCTAAGCCGCCGCCTACTGGGAGTGAATCTTAGCTTAGCAAAATTGCGAACGAAAGATTCTCTAAATTGCGAATAGAAATTTCTTAGCAGTTTCTGAGTAGCTCGATACTTACTCTGCCACTGCGATCAGTTCAGTCAGTTTCGTTCCTGGTTTGACGTCACAAACACACCCAGCGTTCGCCCAGACACTCCCCCGTTTCTTCAGACACTCCCGCGTTTTTCCCAGAAACGGTAGCGTTTTTTCACACACACCCATAAAACGGGCAGTTTCCGCCCAGAAACACCCACTTCCTGTCAATCACACTCCGATCACCAGAACGAAGAAAAAACCTCGTAATGCCGTGAGTAAATTACCAAACTTCTTAGCAAATTTACTTGGCGCAGTCGCAGTGCGAACATTGCGCATGCGCAATTAGCGGAAAATCGCTGCGATGCGGAGAAAATTACCGAGCGAACAACTCGGAATGAGGGCCAATGTTAATAGATGTGCACCGATCCCTCATGTTTTGGTTCTGTATTTGGTTTTGCCAATACCGTCCTTATGTGTTTTGGTTTTGGATCTGCAGTTTTGTCAAAAATGTGGGCCTACATGCTTTTGTTCCTACAGTATTAATAACCTCAATAATATTCATTTCCAGTCAATTTTGACCACTTCATAGCTCACAATTTAATTATCATTCAGTTTAGGCCAAAAGGTTGCACAAAGGTAGCTGGATGACCAAGCTAAGCTACAGAAGTGGGTGGCACAAACATGTGGCAATTAAACTTCCATTATGGCACATCAAGGAAACAGTATTGCACTGCAGTGGCAGACAGTGTGGAAGTTTTGATAAACTATAAAAATGTTTGTTGTCTACATAAGAAGACAGTCAGCAATCCTCCAAACAGTGCATAATGCAAAGAAAAGAGGTGCACGAGGTATGTATGTTGTATATATTAAACAGGACATGCAGTTTAACAAATCAATCACTATAGCGATGGGGACTGCTACTTGTGGTTAAAATGATTGGTTAGTTTGGGCCTCCACAAAACAAGCTGCCAATGGGCAGTAAACATTGCTATCTCTACGTGCACAAACTGGCTATGCATAGGATAGGTGACATCATCATCCAATTCCTCATTCCCATCAGCGTGTACATCGTACAATATTAATTTATCCGCACTGGAATCCACCACTATAGGTGCCTTTGTATTTTTTCAGATGTAATTGCCAGTTAAGGTCTTTATTCGTGGAATTAGTAATTTATTTTGGTGAACATAATCTTTTCTACATTTTGGGAAAGTAACATTCTTTGCTGATCATTGACAAGGTTCCCGGCTGTGCTGAATACTCTTTCTGAGTACACACTGCAGGGTGGACAACTTAAGAAAATCAAAGCTAGTTTGTGCAAGGGCCTCCAAATTGCCTTTTTTCCTGCCAGTAGTAAAACGGACTGTCTGACATGCCTATATGGAAGCTATCACTAAAATAATCATCAACCATTCTTTGAATGGTGACCGTAACAGATGGATTCACAGTAGACATGTCACTAATTGTAGGCAGTTCTTTTAGCTCTGACTAAATGTCATAAGGTTTTGCCGATTCATCTGCATCACTTCCAGTGGGTCTCTTAGGAAAATTGAGTTTTGTCCTGGCAGCAGTAGTTGCTGCCTGAGAAACTGAAGGAGGAGATGTTGCCATGTCATGTGCTGCTTCAGTTGAAAGTTTGCTCACCAGCAGCTCTTTGTTTCTCTTCACATCTGTGTCCATTGGAAAGAAAGATACAACATACAGTATGACTTAAACCTAGGATTAAGTGTGGTCACCAAAATATAGTGATCTAATTCCAAGAGATTGATGACCCTTGGATAAAGATGAAGCAAATGAAGGGCTTGAAATACAAGTCTGATATGCTTAGCAGAATCATTTCATTTCAGCTTCTCCTTCAGATCCTCCAGCGTCTTTTCTAAGAGTCTAATAAGAGGAATTACCTGACTCAAGCTGGCATCTGGCAGTGTCTGAACTAACTTCACCTGTGGCAACTTAAAAGGGTTTCAGAACCTTGCACAACATGCACTTGACTAAGGTTCGAAATCACAAATCCCCAGGAGAGTCCAAGTTGGGTAATCCATTTTGCAATGATTTCCCTGAGTTGTCTGAGAGGTTGTTAGCAGTGTGCCTCTTAGTAAAACAGGTGGTACACAGAGTAGCCTGCCTCTGAATGAGCAAGCATTTGTTAGATGCTGTTGCTGCAGCTGAAGGCAATACACCTACATAGTGGGCTGTCACAATCATGTAATCTTTAGTTTGCCCTGTTCCCCTTGTCCACATATTTGTGGACAGTGGTTAAAATTGCATTTCAAAGGACACTAATTAATTGTTTTAAGGTCCTTGTACATACTAAGAATTGCTTTTCTAGTGAAGTGGAATCTAGATGGGATTTGGTAGTAGGAACACAGGACCTCAGTTACCTGTCTAAAACCCACTTCATTAAAGGTGGAAACTGGTTGCACATCTAATACCAGAATAGCTGTTATGGCATCAGTAATTCACTGTGCAACTGTATGACTACTGTCATACTTGCTGCCCCTTGCAAAGTAGTGTTTAACAGTCAATTGTTTTGCTAAACTACTACAAGTAGTCTTCCTGGTCTGCTTCTGGGATATAGATTCACTCACAGCAGCAGCAGCAACAGGCATAATTCCCGAAGATCCTTCTGAGGAAGCCAAGATAGGAAAGGAAATCAGTCATGGTTATGAATTGGATGCAGGACTACTTCCGATCATGATTGAGGATATTGATGATGAAGGAATGAAGGTGGAGATTGCAAGCACTTGGATCTATGAGAGGGAATAGATCTACCTGATGCTGGATTGGTTGTTGTTACATTTTTAGCCAAAGTTTCTGATTTTTTTAAAAACATTTAATGAATGTGCTGCAAGTGACTTAACAGGGAGGAGGTAGATTGTAAAGGTCACTACTTACTATTGTTTAAAAAGGCTACAGATGGGTTGACATTTGTTGTCCAGATTTGGGTAGAAATATTTCCATACAGAAGACATTGATTTTTTTGTCTTTTTCCCAGGCATGACAATGGGCTTTTCATATCATGGGCAACAACTGTTTCCACTGGTGCCTGAATTACACAAACATCCTTGGCATTAACATCCTCATCAACATCCTTATAAGCACCAGCTACACAAATATACTGCTCATTATAGTGTACTTCCCCAGTAGCATCCTCAGTTTCTATGTCAGTATGTTGACTTGTGCTGCTCATCCCCACATTTTCAGAAGGCACACAAATGGCGGAAGGAGCCTACTCTTTTAGTACAGTGGGCCTAATTATGAGTTGATTGCAGCAGCAAATTTGTTAGCAGTTGGGCAAAACCATGTGCACTGCAGGGGGGACAGATATAACATGTGCAGAGAGAGTTAGATTTGGGTGGGGTGTATTCAAACTGAAATCTAAATTGCAGTGTAAAAATAAAGCAGCCAGTATTTACCCTGCACAGAAACAAAATAACCCACCCAAATCTAACTCTCTCGGCAAATGTTATATCTGCCCCCCCTGCAGTGCATATGGTTTTGCCCAATTGCTAACAAACTTGCTGCTGCTATCAACTCAGAATTATCCCCAGTATTGGAAAGGACAGACTCACACATGGCACCTGCAGACACACTTAGACTATCTTTAGGGATTTGTGATGTTTCTGTGCACACAGTTGGTTTCTGTGTCTTAATGAGTTTCACGCTTCTACAGAAAGAAAGGCTTACATCATCCTAAGAGACAGAGCCACCAGTCATAAATAAAGTCCAAGTCCTTAGCCTTTCCTTGCCACTTCATGTGGTAAATAGCATATAGCCAATTTTATGTTTCTCTGTAGCTAACTTTATTTTTCATATTTTTTTTTCTTTACTACTCTAAAAATACCTTAGTAGCCTTAGTAGATCATGTTGATGGACTTGTATCATCATGACTGGTGGCAGCACCTGCAGCACTAGTTTGTGCTTCCAGCTCAATTGTTCATCCTCCATATCTAGAAACAAGCACAAACGAAATGGGGTACAGCACACATCTCAATTTGTACAAAAAATTTACCACCTACAGTGTCACACAATGGGGGTAATTCCAAGTTGATCGCAGCAGGAAATTTTTTAGCAGTTGGGCAAAACCATGTGCACTGCAGGGGGGGCAGATATAACATTTGCAGAGAGAGTTAGATTTGGGTGGGTTATTTTGTTTCTATGCAGGGTAAATACTGGCTGCTTTATTTTTACACTGCAATTTAGATTGCAGATTGAACACACCACACCCAAATCTATCTGTCTCTGCACATGTTATATCTGCCTCCCCTGCAGTGCACATGGTTTTGTCCAATTGCTAACAAACTTGAAGCTGCGATCAACTCAGAATTACCCCCAATATGTCAGAAAAAAGAATATAACACTGTGGTTTACTTTCACCTACAGTGTCACATAATACATGTATGACTACACTGCGGTCTGACTGGCAGTGTCACAGAAAAATCATAGTATAGTACAATAGGGTATAGCACAAATCTCTCACTCTCTCTTTCTATATATATAATTTTACAATTATAAGTTTAACTTTTTGAGCTTTAATTTTTTTTTAATCACAGGGTTGCACCCCTAGTTTGACAGAGCACCCCTGGATGAACACAGCAGTCCCTTGTTTGACACAGCACCCCTTTAAATACTACAAAGCATGCCTGGGGATGTACCACCTACATTGTCACACTATACGTGTATGATACACTGCGGTCTGACCGGCAGTGTCAAAGAAAAATCATAGTATAGTACACTGGCGTATAGCACAAATCTCTCTCTCTCTCTCTCTCTCTCTCTCTCTCTCTATATATATATATATATATAATTTTCGAATAACATGTTTAACTGTCTGAGATTTAATTTTTTCAAATCACTGGGGTTGCACCTATAGTTTGACAGCGCACCTCTGGATGAACACAGCAGTCTCTTGTTTGACACAGCACCCCTTTATGTACAACAAAGCACACCTGGAGACGGACCACCTACAGTGTCACACTATACGTGTATGATACACTGCAGTGTGGCTGGCAGCGTCTTAGAAAAAAATAACAGTATAGTACAATGGGTTATAGCATATATACAGTATGTATGTGTGTATATATATATATATATATATATATATATATATGTATACTGTATATAATCAGTCCTTAAACATAAAATCCTCAGAATTCCAGAGTCTAAAATGTACAAGTGTCACTTCAATCCCCTCCAAGCCACCGGAGTAGAACAAGAACTGGTAAACAAATTGGACAGCGCACTTGTCAGTGTCACAACTGAGGGCCTGAGCTGACGGGAGGCAGCCTCAGTTGTAGGGGCTGAGATGTACCGGAACCTGGGAGGTTGTATCAGACCCCTGGACATGTAAGTAACATGAATAATAACTGCCCGAAGGCGTGACCACGACAACTTAGATAAAAGTCAATGATGTTTATTATGACAACTCCGCATCACAGCAGCAATAAAGGAAAACGTAAAAGTCAGCAAAGAATAAATACAGTTCCTGAGTACTACAGCATGGCAGGAGCCACAGGGCACTGGTAGTGTGAGATAGTTCTTATGATCTTCTAGATGGAAAGTCCTTACCAGGCCCGGCTGTAGCAATGGAGATAACCCAGGATTGTACCAGCTGGTGTTCCAGGAAGAGCTGGGTTGCTGAAGGTAAAACAGCTGCTGTGGATACTGGCTGGAACCAGACTGTTGTTAGCACGGAGTGGATACTGGCTGGAACCAGTTAAATAATAAATGAACTTTGGGAGCGATGAAATGTGAACTGAAATGTAGAACTTGAGAGCGGAGAAATAATAATTCCGGTGGAGAGTGGTAAAGTGTAGAAAGGACACCGGCCCTTTAAGGGAAGCTGTATTCTGCTGGAAGCTGAGGCTGGAAGCAGGTAGTGTTGTAGCTGGAAACAGATGAATCCACAATGGATTGGAGAGTCAGGCTACACCGCAGGTGGAATGCTGGTGCGGGTCTCTATGGTGGAAGTCTTGAGACAGGAGCTGGAACCTGGAAGACAATCATAGAAGAGAGACAAACAGGAACTAGGTTTGACAACCAAAGCACTGACGTCTTCCTTGCTCAGGCACAGCCTACTTATACCTGCAGCAAGGAAGGGGTTGGCTAGGCAATTATGCAAATCAACAATACAAACAGCAGATTGGTGGAAATGATCAGATGACAGAATCCAAGATGGCTGCGCCCATGCAGACACTTGGAGGGAAGTTTGGTTTGTAATCCATGTGGTCTGGGAAACAGTAATGGCGGCGCCGGCCACCGGAGACAGGAGACGCCAGGCTGATAGATGCACATTTAACCACGCGGGCACAGCGGAGGCCGCGGCTGATGAAAACACCACTCTGACACTCTGCATGTGGAAACTCAGGAACAGCGGAATCTGGTCCTGGAACGCTGAGCCCGCCTTAGGAGGCATCTGAAGGGTAAGTAATGGCGTCCAGATACCCGGATCGTGACAGCACCCCCCCCTTTAGGAGTGGCCCCAGGACACTTCTTAGGCTTTAAAGGAAACTTTGCGTGGAAATTTCGGACCAAGGCAGGAGCATGGACGTCAGAGGCATTGGTCCAAGAGCGTTCTTCAGGACCATAGCCCTTCCAGTCAATGAGATACTGAAGTTGACCGTAACGGTGACGTGAGTCCAGGATCTTGGCCACTTCATACTCAACGCCTCGTTGAGTTTGGACTTTCGGAGTTGGTGGAAGTGAGGAATGAAACCGATTCAAGATTAGCGGTTTCAACAGGGAAACATGGAATGTCCTGGGTATTTTTAAGAAGGGAGGTAACTGGAGTCTGTAAGCAACAGGATTGATGACTTGATCAATTTTAAAAGGACCGATGTAGCGAGGTGCAAACTTCATACTGGGAACTCTTAACCTCAAATTCTTCGTGGATAACCATACCCGATCACCCACCTTGAGAGCAGGAACTGCTCGACGCTTCTTATCCGCAAACTTCTTGTACCTGAACGATGCCTTGAGCAGAGCTGATCGTACGCTCTTCCAGATATTGGCAAACTGATGCAAGGTGATATCCACTGCGGGAACAGAAGTTGCTGGAAGCGGTTGGAACTCAGGGACTTTAGGGTGGAATCCAAAGTTGGTGAAGAATGGTGTTGAAGAAGATGAAGAATGATACTGGTTGTTATGACAGAACTCGGCCCAGGGAAGTAATTGAACCCAGTCATCTTGAGAGGAGGACACATAGATGCGGAGGAAGGCCTCCAAGTCCTGATTCACCCTCTCAGTTTGACCATTGGTCTGAGGATGGTAAGCCGTGGAAAACTTTAACTTGACTTGGAGGACTTGACATAAACTTCGCCAGAATTTGGCTGTGAATTGAACTCCTCGATCTGAGATTTCTTCTGGAAGACCGTGGAGTCGGAAGATCTCTTGTATGAATACTTGAGCCAACTTGGAAGCTGACGGAAGACCGGTGAGAGGAATGAAGTGTGCCATCTTGGTGAACCGGTCAACTACCACCCAGATGGTATTGAACTTGTTGCACATGGGCAAATCTGTAATAAAATCCATCGACAAATGGGTCCATGGTCGACGGGGAACAGATAGTGGAACCAGTTGCCCCGCAGGCGACTGGCGGGATACTTTATGTTGAGCACACTTTGGGCAAGATGCAATAAACTCCAAAACGTCCTTTTTCAGAGTTGGCCACCAATAGGACCTAGAGATAAACTCCAGGGTTTTTTGGATACCTGTATGTCCGGCAAAACGGGAAGCATGGGCCCAATGCATGAGCTTCTTCCTTAGTGTCGGCTTCACAAAACTTTTCCCTGATGGGGGCGTAGAGTCCATCCCTACCGTGGAGAATGCCAACGGATTTATAATAGGATGCTTGTCTGAAGACTCTGACTCATTTTCTTGCTCCCATGAGCGGGAAAGGGCATCGGCCTTGCGATTCTGAGAGCCCGGACAGAACTGGAGTTTAAAGTCGAACCTGGAAAAGAAAAGTGCCCATCTGGCCTGACGAGGGTTGAGACATTGTGCGCCTTTTAGATATAGAAGGTTCTTGTGGTCTGTAAGGATGGTGATTGAATGAGAAGCTCCCTCCAACAGATATCTCCACTCCTCTAGAGCGAGCTTGATGGCTAGCAACTCCTGGTCGCCAATGGCATAGTTGCGCTCCGCTGGGGAGAACTTCCGTGAGAAGAAACTGCAAGGATGTAAATGACCATCTTTAGCCCTCTGAGATAACACCGCTCCTACTCCAACGGAGGAGGCATCCACCTCTAAGATGAAAGGAGAGTCGACGTCAGGCTGTTTCAGGACAGGTGCAGAGATGAACCTCTGTTTTAAAAGATGAAAAGCTTGCATGGCTTCTTCAGACCACTTGGACGGGTTAGCACCCTTCTTGGTGAAAGCAGTAATAGGCGCCACAATGGTGGAAAAGTCTCGTATAAACTTTCGGTAATAATTGGCGAACCCTAAGAACCTCTGGACCCCTTTGAGGGTTAAGGGTACTGGCCAATTCTGGATTGCTTGTAGTTTCTCAGGATCCATCTCTAGTCCGGAACCGGACACAATGTACCCTAGAAACGGAATGGACTTGACTTCAAAGACGCATTTCTCTAATTTGCAGTAGAGATGATTGACACGGAGACGGGACAGAACCTCCTTTACCCAGAAACGATGTTCCTCTAAATTGTTGGCAAAAATGAGGATATCATCTAGATAGACCACGACATGACGGTATAGAATGTCTCTGAAGATCTCATTGACGAAATGCTGGAAGACAGCTGGAGCATTGCTCAATCCGAAGGGCATGACGAGGTACTCATAATGTCCGTCACGGGTGTTAAATGCGGTCTTCCACTCGTCACCCTCACGGATCCGGATGAGATTGTATGCACCTCTCAGGTCCAGCTTTGTAAAGATGGTAGCTCCGCTAACTCTGTCAAAGAGCTCAGTAATCAGGGGTAAAGGATAGCGGTTCTTGATGGTAATGTCGTTCAAACCTCTGTAGTCGATGCACGGCCGCAGACCACCATCTTTCTTCTTTACAAAAAAGAAGCCTGCGCCGGCTGGAGAAGAAGAAGGTCGAATGAACCCCTTTGCTAGGTTCTCTTTTATGTATTCCTCCATAGAATGCGTCTCGGGGAGAGACAACGGATAAGTTCGGCCTCGAGGTGGAACCTTCCCTGGAACGAGATCAATCGGGCAGTCCCATTCTCTATGAGGGGGAAGGATATCAGCAGAAGCTTTACTGAACACATCCGTGAAATCTTGATATGGAGGAGGTGGAACATCAGACGACCTGGGGGAGGAGGAACAGACAGGCAACACTTTAAACAAACATGTCTTAGTACAGGAGGAACCCCATGCCAGGATTTGCGTAGTCGTCCAATCAATTGTAGGATTGTGAAGACGGAGCCATGGAAGGCCCAGGACCACAGGATGTGTGGCTCTTGGAATCACTAAAAGTGAAATAAGTTCGGAATGAAGAACTCCCACTCTCAGACGAACTGGTAGAGTCCTTAGAGAAATAACTGTATCAAAAATTTTACTGCCATCCACAGCAGTTAAGGAAAAGGACGAAGGAAGTCTCTCGGTGGGTAGGGACCACCGTTTAACATAGGCTTCGGTAATAAAGTTCCCAGCTGCTCCGGAATCCAGGAGGGCAATGACGTTCTGATAACGTTGAGCAACTTGAAGCGAGACTGGGAGGTTACAATCTTGAGGAGATGGAGAGGAGATCATTACTCCTAGCCGGCCCTCTCCTTGGCGAGCTAGGATTTGGAGTTTCCCGGACGTTTGGGACAGGCATTAATGGTGTGAGACGGAGCTGCACAGTACAAACAGAGAAACTCGGAGAGACGTCTTCGGCGCTCAGCAGGAGTTAAACGGGAACGGCCAATTTGCATGGGTTCATCTTTAGTTGGTGACAGTTGGCGAGGAGGAGGAGCAGAAGATTTTGGAGCAGATGATCTTCCACGCTCAGTTGCTCTCTCTCTGAAACGTAAGTCAACTTTCGTACAAAGTGAGATTAACTCATCTAACTTGGAGGGTAAGTCTCTGGTAGCTAACTCATCTTTAATACGCTCGGATAAACCATGCCAGAATGCAGCATACAGGGCCTCGTCGTTCCATGCCAGTTCGGATGCCAGGATCTGGAACTGTATAAGATATTGTCCTACAGTACGTGATCCCTGGCGTAAACGGAGAATCTCAGACGAAGCTGAAGTTACCCGGCCTGGCTCGTCGAAGATGCGCCTGAATGTTGACACGAATGCAGTGTAAGAAGATAGCAGGGTGTCGGACCTCTCCCATAACGGTGATGCCCAATCGAGGGCTGAGCCACTGAGAAGAGAAATAATGTAGGCAATTTTTGTACGGTCACTGGGGAAATTGCCAGGTTGTAGCTCAAACTGAATCTCACACTGGTTGAGAAATCCCCTGCAGAATCTTGGAGATCCGTCAAATTTTGCTGGCGTTGGAAGATGAAGACGTGGAGCAGGAATGGGTAAGGTGGGTGGGGTTATAGCTGGAGTCACTGTGGTTGACGCACCAGACGCGCCTGATCCACGGAGAGTGGTCTGAATCCCATCCAGCCGAGTAGAGAGATCCTGGAGACAGCGGATGATGTGGCCCTGTGCAGCCTCCTGATGTTCTAGTCGGGCTGCCAGTTCTTGCATCGGCCTGGCCGCTTGATCCTGGTCTCCGGCTGGATTCATTAGGTCAGTGCTTACTGTCACAACTGAGGGCCTGAGCTGACGGGAGGCAGCCTCAGTTGTAGGGGCTGAGATGTACCGGAACCTGGGAGGTTGTATCAGACCCCTGGACATGTAAGTAACATGAATAATAACTGCCCGAAGGCGTGACCACGACAACTTAGATAAAAGTCAATGATGTTTATTATGACAACTCCGCATCACAGCAGCAATAAAGGAAAACGTAAAAGTCAGCAAAGAATAAATACAGTTCCTGAGTACTACAGCATGGCAGGAGCCACAGGGCACTGGTAGTGTGAGATAGTTCTTATGATCTTCTAGATGGAAAGTCCTTACCAGGCCCGGCTGTAGCAATGGAGATAACCCAGGATTGTACCAGCTGGTGTTCCAGGAAGAGCTGGGTTGCTGAAGGTAAAACAGCTGCTGTGGATACTGGCTGGAACCAGACTGTTGTTAGCACGGAGTGGATACTGGCTGGAACCAGTTAAATAATAAATGAACTTTGGGAGCGATGAAATGTGAACTGAAATGTAGAACTTGAGAGCGGAGAAATAATAATTCCGGTGGAGAGTGGTAAAGTGTAGAAAGGACACCGGCCCTTTAAGGGAAGCTGTATTCTGCTGGAAGCTGAGGCTGGAAGCAGGTAGTGTTGTAGCTGGAAACAGATGAATCCACAATGGATTGGAGAGTCAGGCTACACCGCAGGTGGAATGCTGGTGCGGGTCTCTATGGTGGAAGTCTTGAGACAGGAGCTGGAACCTGGAAGACAATCATAGAAGAGAGACAAACAGGAACTAGGTTTGACAACCAAAGCACTGACGTCTTCCTTGCTCAGGCACAGCCTACTTATACCTGCAGCAAGGAAGGGGTTGGCTAGGCAATTATGCAAATCAACAATACAAACAGCAGATTGGTGGAAATGATCAGATGACAGAATCCAAGATGGCTGCGCCCATGCAGACACTTGGAGGGAAGTTTGGTTTGTAATCCATGTGGTCTGGGAAACAGTAATGGCGGCGCCGGCCACCGGAGACAGGAGACGCCAGGCTGATAGATGCACATTTAACCACGCGGGCACAGCGGAGGCCGCGGCTGATGAAAACACCACTCTGACACTCTGCATGTGGAAACTCAGGAACAGCGGAATCTGGTCCTGGAACGCTGAGCCCGCCTTAGGAGGCATCTGAAGGGTAAGTAATGGCGTCCAGATACCCGGATCGTGACAGTCAGTAGTATAAAAAACAAGCTTTACTTTTTAAGATATCTGCTCACATACATTGAAGTTTAAAATGAACAGAACATGTAGATAGCTGCAACTTAGCTGCTCCGTTTGCACTGCAGACTCCTCTCAGCCTCCACTCTGGTCTCGGCCGGTGACGTCACAGCATCCACGTCTAAGCCGTGTCCAATGCATTTTGTCCAATGGAGGACTTTGTCAGGTGTTGTGGTTTGCCTTCACAGAAAGATCCCTTATAAATCCTCATTGGGCGGTCCCTTAAACCATGTTTTACTCATCATTTCATCAACAATATTGTTGACATATGTTTAACCTTTAAAAAATATAAACTAACCACCAATACATTTACTCATTTTAGGACGGGATCATATTGAATATCCACTGGTGATTTTTAACCACATAATGTTGTTATAATATTACCGATCAAAGTAACTCTTTATTTACTTATTTACATTAATAGTTTGACTGACTCTAACAGTTTTTCAATATAGATCCTGACCCATTACATATTAAAAATATACAATTGATTTATATTTATATTTATATATTTATAACTATATTTAAACAATAATTGTTTTAATCTCCGCTTTACCTCAAACATCTAAAAATATAAAATTGATTTCCTGGATTTAACCTTGGACAGTACAGGGTGTAATATGGGTGATAATATAAGAACATATACATATATTAAAAAGACAGATAGAAATAGTTATGTACACTATCAGAGCTGCCACTATAAAAAGTGGCATGATAATATACCCTATTCAGTTTATTCGGTTAAGACACAATTGTTCAGATGTACAAACATTTTATGAACAAGCATCCATCTACAAACAATGGTTTATAAATAAGAAATATCCGGAAAGCATTATTGAGAAAAGTTACGCCAAGGCAAGAGATAGGGATAGAACAGAACTAGTAGTCTATAAAGAAAGAGAAAGAGTTAATACCAAAAAGTTGTAGATTCCATTTGTGACAAGATTTAATACAAAAGGAGGTGATATCAAAAGGGTACTGCAGAAACATTGGGGAATCTTATGTCTCGATCCACTTTTGAGTGATATTATACCTAAACAACCACAAGTAGTGTATAAAAAGTCATGTTCTTTAAAAAACAAGTTAGCACCAAGCAATTTAAAAACCATAAAAGAAGTTCAGAAATGTGATAGACTAGAAAGGTTTTTTGCACGTGCTAAATGTAAAGTTAGTTAGTAAGAACAATAAACAATTCTTTAATTCATCAAATACTAAATTATGGAAAATCAAAGGGAAATTAAGTTGTTTGAGCACCCATGTGAACTATCTGCTGGAGTGCAAGTGTGGTAAACGTTATGTGGGTAAAACAAAATGCTTGTTAAAACTGGATTTTAGAGCATACATGGAACATACTTAATAAAGTGGAAAACCATAGTGTTCCACGTCATTTTAAAGAATGCTGTGAATCTAAGTTACATGAATTTTCATTTAAAGCCATAGGAAAAAATTTCAGATTGATGACAGGAAAGGTGACATATTAAAATGTCTGTCACAACGAGAAACGTTTTGGATTTATTCGTTAAACACATTTGTACCCTTTGGTTAAAATGAAGGATGTGATATAGTCCCATTTTTGCATGGTTAGCTTTCTCGTGTATGGGCCCCAGAGCCGGCCCTAGGCATAGGCAAACTAGGCATATGCCTATGGCATTTGGTATGCCTAGGGGCACAAGCAGCTTCTGCTGATTAAAATGATATGTGGCATGCCTATATTGTGTGTGTCACTGCAGCTGTGTATTTCATATGCAGATACAGCCACAGTTGCACACAGAATATAGGCATGTCACATACCATTTTAATCAGCAGAAGCTGCTTGTGCATCTTGGCCACATAGTAATGCAAATAACATGCATTTTCATCAAAAGCGACAACCAATGTTAGCAGAGCTGCCTGCTGACTCACGCCAGGCTGACTCACTCCAGAGCTGCCAGCTGACTTGCTGCATGGCGTATTGAGGCAAGATGTATGAGGACACATCTGTATTCAAGCAGAGGCAGAGGTCACTGTGTTAGCGGCCATGTGAGTGTGGTGTGTGGGTGGATGGTTGTGCAGTAGTGTTCGGCATATGTGTAAGAGGCATTATGTGTGTCATGTGTATAAATGCATTTATAATGTGTGGCAAATGTGAAAGGTACTTATGTGTGTCATTATGTGTATAAGGGCATTAATAATGTGCGGCATATGTGTAAGGGACATTATGTGTATAATGGCATTATATGTGAGGCATAATATGTAAGGCGCATTATGTTTGTAAGGACATAATAATGTGTGTCATATGTGTATAGAGGCATTACTGTGTGGTATTATGTGTATAGAGGCATTACTAATGTGTGGCATTATGTGTATAAGGTGCTCTACTGTGTGGTGTAACATATAGAAAGAGCACTACTGAGCAATTCAGTGTGATGTAATGTGAATAAGGGGCACTAATGTGAGGAGTAACATATATAAGGTAAAGTGGTACTACTGTGGGATGTGATGTGAATAAGGGTCACTATTGCATGATAAAATGTGAATAAAGTTGCACTACTGTGTGGCATAATTTGAATTGGGGGTTCTATTGTATGGCCATGCCGCTTCCCAGCAAGAACACATCCCTTTTGAGCTGTGCGCCAAATGTGCGCACTGTTCCTATTTAAAATATAAGGGGTTGGAACACCAAAAGGAGGACTGCTATGGGTGAGGGGTCAGAAGCGGAACTAGCAGTGGCACTAGGGGGCACCAGCCAAAATCTTGCCTAGGGCATCATATTGGTTAGGGCGAGCTCTGTGTATGGCGCTTTATGCATAGACGGCAGTGGCGTTGTCCCGGTGTATGCACATACAGTGCAGCATGTAGAGAGTGGATCATGCAAGATATGATGGTTTTAGGTTCTATTGTGTTATCTTAAAATATTGTGATGTGCTTCTGTATGACTTGAATTATAGATCTTTTACAAATTGTAATGGGTTAGGATCTATATTGAAAAACCGCTATAGCAAGCCGTAATATTAATATAATTAAGTAAATAAAGGGTTAATTTGATTGGCAACACTATATCAATAATATGTGGTTGAAAATCACTAGCGGAGATTCAATGTGATCCCTTCCTAAAATGTTGAAATATATCTGTGGATATTTTATATAGATGTTTTTAAAGAGGAAACATATGTGAACAATGTTGTTAAGATAATTATGATTAGAACATGGGTTAAGGGACCGTTTGATGAGGGTTTATAAGAGACTATCCGTGCATGGCTAACTTTCTCATGTATAGCGCTCTGTGCATAGACGGCAGTGGCGTTGTCCCGGTTAATGCACATATAGCGCAGCATGTGTAGAGTGAACCTTGCAAAATGTAACGGTTTTGTTTGAAATTTTGTGTTATCTTAATACACTGTGATGTGTGACTTAATAAATTGAATATTGTTAATATCTAAGAGTCAGTCAAACTATTAATGTAATTAAGTAAAAAAGAGTTAATTTTATCGGTAATATTATTATAACAACAATATGTGGTTAAAAATCACCAGCAGATATTCAATATGATCCCGTCTTAAAATGAGTAAATGTATTGGTATTTAGTTTATATTTTGTAAAGGTTAAACATATGTGAACAATATTGTTGATGAAATGATGGGTTAAGGGACCGCCCAATGAGGGTTTATAAGGGATCTTTCTGTGAAGCCAGACTCAGATCCTGCCTCAGATCACAATGTTCAGGTGGGTCTGGTTTTCAGAGACCTGGACCCGCTCGTCTCTAATAATGTTATATAGTAGCAGTTATAAATTATCTGTAATGCTTGCATCCTGTGTATAATAATGTGTGTACTGCTTGGCTGCGATTCTGGGATGTTGTAATGATATAAATAGTGATACCCTAAATATATGTACATATACTGAATCAGGTTGTTAGTTTAAATACATTAGACTTTTTTGAATAATTTAAAAATACCAGATAGTGGTTACATTGCTCTGCTAGTATAAATACTATAATTGATTTCTACAACCTCCAGAGGGATCACATTGCCCATACTCATTACAATAGAGGCCAGTCAAGTTAATTTAAATGCTACTGTACACTAACTTACAGTAGCAGAGTGTAAAGTGTGAATTTACACAGTCCATGGGGTATATTTACTAAGCTCCCGATTTTGACCGAGATGGTGTTTTTTCTTCAAAGTGTCATCTCAGGAATTTACTAAACTCAAATCACGGCAGTGATGAGGGCATTCGTATTTTTGTTTAAGTCAAAGAAAAAAATTACGAATGAATACACCATCGGTCAAATACGCCTGTTATTTAGTAGAACTCGGTAATTTACAAAAATTTGTATTTCACAAACACTGCCGGCAATAGCCAAACACTGCCGTTAATAAATACAAATCGTAAAAAAAAGCAGTTTTCAAATAGACCTGCTTTTTTTTACCGTGTTCTGATAGGCATGCACGGATCCGTGAGATCCATGCATGTTTATCAGTGGGAAGGGGTGGGAAAGTAATAAATGTAAGAAAAAAAATGCGTGGGGTCCCCCCTCCTAAGCAAAACCAGCCTCGGGCTCTTTGAGCCGGTCCTGGATGAAAAATATAGGGGGAAAAATGAAAAAATGACAGGGGTTCCCCCATATTTCATTAACCAGCACCGGGCTCTGCGCCTGGTCCTGGTGCAAAAAATACGAGGGACAAAAAGCGTAGGGGTCCCCCGTATTTTTTGAACCAGCACCGGGCTCCACTAGCCAGGTACATAATGCCAGAGCCGGGGGACACTTTTATTGTGGTCCTGGCGGACCTGGCATTACATCCCCAACTAGTCACCCCTGGCCGGGGTACCCTGGAGGAGTGGGAACCCCTTAAATCAAGGAGTCCCCCCTCCAGCCACCAAAGGGCCAGGGGTGAAGCCCGAGGCTGTCCCCCCCATCCAAGGGCGGCGGATGGGGGGCTGATAGCCAAGTGTAAAAAAATCAGAACATTGTTTTTAGTAGCAGTACTACAAGTCCCAGCAAGCCTCCCCGCAAGCTGGTACTTGGAGAACCACAAGTACCAGCATGCTGTTGAAAACCGGGCCCGCTGGTACCTGTAGTACTACTACTAAAAAATACCCAACAAAAAACAGGACACACACACCGTGACAGTAAGTTTATTACATACATGCACACCTCCAAACATACACGAGGCTTGGTCCTCTTCTCCATGTAGAATCCTCGGGGTACCTGTTGAAAAAATTATACTCACATAATCCAGTCTTCTGTTCTTTGTATAATCCACGTACGTGGCAAAAAAACAAACCGGAAACCCGACCACGCACTGAAATGGGTCCCATGTTTACACATGGGACCCCTTTCCCCGACTGCCAGGACCCCCCCTGACTCCTGTCAAAGAGGGTCATTTCAGCCAATCAGGGAGCGCCACGTCGTGGCACTCTCCTGATTGGCTGTGCGCTCCTGTAGTGTGATTGAGGCTGCACACGGCAGATATACAATGTTGCGCCTATGCGCTCCATTGTATCCAATGGTGGGAACTTTGCGGTCAGCGGTGAGGTTACTTTCGGTCAACCGCTGACCGCAAAGTTCCCACCATTGGATACAATGGAGCGCCTCTGCGCTACATTGTATCTTCAGTGTCCATCCACTCCAGTGCTGCTGACATATATATCTGTCCACATAATAAAAAACTTAAAAATTAGTCCACTCCAGTGCTGCTGACATATATATCTGTCCAGTGTCCATCCAATCTAGTGCTGCTGATGTATAGTTGTCCAGTGTCCCTTTACTCCAGTGCTGATGAGTTATAGCTGTTCAGTGTCTGTTCACACAGTGCTGCTGTTGGATAGCTGTCCAGTGTCCATCCACTCCAGTGCTGCTGACATCTAGCTGTCCATCCTCTAGTGAAGCCGATGCATAAGGGCATAGAGTGTTTAAGTCAGGGCATCTAAAATAAAAAAAAATAATATACAGTGGTAAAGAAAAAATACCTCTAATAAAAGGTAAAATTTGGTGCAGAAAAATATAAAATTGTCAACATGCCAAAGGATGAAAGGCTCAGTCCTTTACATTTATTTATGAGTGGTGGTTCTGCAACTGTCAGTGAGGCATCATCTTCTTCCACACATAAGGATGTAAGCCCTTTGCACTCATCATCTAGAAGAGATGTCAAAAATTAATACCACTAAGGCAGTAGAACAAACTGTGTCCAGAAATGTCACAAATCACTGAGGAGAGTCTAAGTATGCCCATGAGTGCTATGTGTGAGCCTAACTTTTCTAATACCATACCTTTATGTACCCTCCAAATGTAGGGATGAGAAGAACAAGTCAAAATGCTGTCATAGAAATTGTGGATGTTAATGTAGAAATGCAACAGGATGAGGGGGATATTTGTGTAACTGACACTGGAACTAAAGAGGATGTTGATGATGAGAATGTGGTTTGCGTAAGTCAGGCACCATTGGAAGCAGTTCTTTCCCATGATAAGAACACCATTTTCATGTCTGAGCATAGGACCAAAAATCCACTTGTGTGTGAAATAGTTTTTTCCCAAATACTGACAATTATCTAGCTATCTGTAGCATTTGTAAAGTCACCGTAAGCAGAAGTAGGGACGTTAACTATCTAGGTTCCACCTCTTTGTTATGGCATTTGCTGCAAGTTCAAACTTATGCTAAAACAATAAGCAGTCCACCATCAACTATTTCACTTCTGTCAACTAGATCCCAGCTCCTGCAATCTCCATCACCAACACTTTCATCATCAATATCCTCACTAATGCTCAGAGGTAGTCCTGCATACAGAATAAGGCTAGGTGACTCCTCCTCTATCCAGGATTCCTCAGAAGAATCATTCAATGCTAAGCCTGCTGCTGCTGTTGGGGGTGGATCTTCATCCTAGAAGGGGACCAAAAAGACTACTATTTTCAAAAAACAGTTGACTGTAAAACAATCCTTTGCAAAGGGAAGCAAGTATGACTCCTCTCACCCAGCCGCACACTGGATCACTGAAGCCATGATTGCTATGCTAGTATTAGATATGTGTCCAATATCTGCCATGAATTATGTGGGTTTTACAAAGTTAATTGGTGTCCTATGTCTCCGTTACCAATTTCCATCTCAGTAACATTTTACCTGAAATGCAATTCCTTGCCTGTACCAAGGCATAAAAAAATATTGTGCCTACAAAATGCCATTGTACCCACTGTCCACTTAACCACAGATATGTGAACAAGTGGAACTGGACAAACTAAAGATTACATGACTGTGACAGCCCACTGAGTGGGTGAATCATCTTGAGCAGCCGCAGCAGTAACTAACAAATAATGCCAGCATGTTCAGAAGCAGGCTACTCTCTGTATTATCAGTTTCACTAAAAGGCATATTGCTGACAACCTGTTAGAAAAACTAATGGATGTCATGGCAAAGGGGCTTACCCCAGTTGGTCTATCCTCAGAATTTGTGATTTCTGATGATGCCAGAAATCTTTTGAGAGCATTATAGGTGGGAGAAATCTAACATGTCCTAAATTTTGCTCACACAATCAACTTGGCGGTACAGGTTTTACTTTTTTAAATGACAGTGGCGTGCAGGAAATGCTGTATTTGGCCCACAAAATGTAGGGACATTTTCAACATTTTTTATTATTATTATTATTATTATTATTATTATTACTACCAGTTATTTATATAGTGCACACATATTCCGCAGTGCTTTACAGAGAATATTTGGCCATTCACATCAGTCCCTGCACCAGTGGAGCTTACTATCTAGATTCCCGATCACATTTACACGTACACACATTCACGTTAGGGTTATTTTTGTTATTAGCCAATTAACCTACCTGTATATTTTTTGGATTGTGGGAGGAAACTGGAGTACCTGGAGGACACCCACAGAAGCACAGGGAGAATATACAACCTCCACACAGTTAGGGCCATGGTGGGAATTGAACCCATAACCTCAGTGCTGGGAGGCATTCAACTACAGCATTTAGGAGATTGCAATGTCTACAAGATCAGTTCAATTTGTCCTGTTACCAACAAGAGGTGAAGTTCCACACTTTCTATTCTTCTGCAGATGGAGGAACAACAAAAGTCATACACAGCTACACAACAAGCCAACATTGGGAGAGGAGGGGGAGTGTTCCTTAGTCCAACACAATTGAGAATACTTTCCATGTTGTGCAAGGTTCTGAAACCATTTCAAGTAGCCAACTGTGGAGTGGGTTCAGATACTCCTAGCTTAAGTCAGATGATTCCGCTAATCAGACTTTTGGAAAATCAGCTTGAAAAATTGAAGGGGGAGAAGAAACAGCGATTCCACTAAGTATGTCAGACTTGTAGATCAAGTTCTTTACTCATATTGCCAGGATCCAAGGGTTGGCAATATCTTGAAATCGGATTACTACATTTTGGTGACTGTGTCTGATCCTACGTTTAAGTCATATGTTGTGTCTTTGTTTCCAACTGATTCAGATCTTAAGAGATGCAAATAACTCCTGATGAATAAGTTGGCAGCTCAAGTGGTACATGACATGACAATGTATCCTCCTTCCATTTCTTCGGCAACTGATGCTGCAAGAAAATATTTAGCTTTCCCAAGAGACCCAGGAATTATGCAGAAGAGTCAATACAACATTTTGAAATCTGATCGGGTCTAAAAGAATTATCCAAAGTGAGTAACACCTCTACTGTAACTCTTTCTGATATATTAACCATCCAAATAAGTGTGGAGGATTATTTAAATAAGTGTAAAAACAGGCATGTCACAGAGTAGTGGAAGGAAAAAAGGCAATTTGGAGGCCTTGTACAAACTTGCTTTGTATTACTTGAGCTGCCCACCCTCCAGTGTGTACTCAGAAAGAGTTTTCAGCACAGCCGGGAACTTTGTCAATGATCAGCGTAGGATGCTAATAGATTCAAGTGACTTCATATAATATAGCAGACTTTGCTTAGTAATGATACAAGTGGGAGGAAAGCAATCAGACGCAACTGCCAAAAATCAGTTTGTATTTTAAACCAAGAGTAGAGAACCCACAAGAGAAACACTTCCTCACAGATGCACATGCATCTGCATCTGTCGCAAAGTCCATCTATATCTCATTTACATGAACATGCACTTACTGAACTTAATCTACAATATGCATAGCTGACACTTCCAAACCCCCCCCCGTAGATAATTTTCAGTTAAACAGATCTACCAATCTTGAAAGACTCATCAGTTTACTAGAAATTGTCTGCAGATCTGCTGATTGTTACCCATACACTAGCAATCTACAGTCATAATTGATCTATAAAAAACATGATTTCACAATCACAATCGATTTGTGGACGAAATCTCCGATCTGTGAAACCCATACATTGCAGATCAAGTCATTGCCTCATCCTCTCTCATTATTATTTTATCTGTGTATCTGGGATCTTTGGTCTATAGGGTGAGCTCCTAATGCTTAAGAAATTCCAGGGGGCCTCATAAGTAATGGTGTGTGCTACTAGCACCAAGGGAACAGCTGGGTTTTGCTAATGGTAAAATGCCTCTTGAGGGCTCTAGGAGTCTCATCCTAATAGAACTGGAGTTTCCCACAACTTTAAGCAAGTCTAAGGCAGCTATATAGCCTAACAGTTCTGAAGTACTCCACTGCATCTTGCAAGTCCAAGGACTCTTCATAGGAACTCTCTATGGCATATTGAAAGTCTAAGGTGCAAGCCTATTCATAACACATAAATTTAACATATCTATGTATAATTTGTTGACACAATTTGTATGTACCAATGTTCTTGATCACTTTTGATAAACCTATTAGGCACTTTGATTTTTATCATGACCTTATTTACTGTCAGACTTATACAAACCTTTTACCATCATTGAAATATACTGTCTTGACAAATATCAGAAAACATTTCCCTTTCACCCTCATCTTTATCCTCTATCTTGTTTTAGATAAATAAAAACAGCAAAAATGTTGTATTTCTCATTATTATGCATTCCAGTGAGCTGTTTGATACTTATTATTTCAAGAGATGTGCAGCGGGCATTTTTCGTGTTTTGTATTTTGGTTTTGGATACGGACGCATTTTGGCAAACCACCCTTTCAGGTTTTGGATTCGGATGCGTTTTGGATTCAGATGTTTTTTTTAAAATAAACTCAAAAACAGCTAAAATTATAGAAATTGGGGGTAATTTTGATCCTATAGTATTATTAAGCTCAATAACCATAATTTTCACTCATTTCCAGTCTATTCTTTAACACCTCACAATATTATTTTTAGTCCTAAAATTTGCACCAAGGTTGCTGGATGACTAAGCTAAGCGACCCAAGTGGGCGGCACAAACACCTGGGCAATCTAGGAGTGGCACTGCAGTGTCAGACAGGATGGCACTTAAAAAAAATAGTCCCCACCCACCCTTATGTTGCATAATAAACAGGACATGCACACTTTAACAAACCAATCATTTCAGTGACAGGGTCTGCCACATGACTGTGGCTGAAATGACTGGTTGGTTTGGGCCCCAACCAAAAAAGAAGCAATCAATCTCTCCTTGCACAAACTGGCTCTACAGAGACAAAGATGTCCACCTCATCCTCATTGTCCGATTCTACTCCCCTTTCACTGTGTACATCCTTCGGAGTATTAATTCATCCCCACTGGAATCCACCATCACAGGTCCCTATGTACTTTCTGGAGGCAATTGCTGGTAAATGTCTCCACGGAGAAATGTATAATTCATTTTGATGAACAACATCTTCTCCACATTTAGTGGAAGTAACCTCCTAAGCCGATCGCTGACGAGGTGACCGGCTGCCCTAAACACTCTTTCAGAGTACACACTGTAGGGGGGGGGGGGGGCAACTTAAGTAAAATAAAGCCAGTTTGTGCAAGGGCCCCCAAATTGCCTCTTTTTCCTGCCAGTATACGTACAGACTGTCTGACATGCCTACTTGGATGCTGTCACTCATATAATCCTCCACCATTCTTTCAATGGTGACAGAATCATATGCAGTGACAGTAGACAACATGTCAGTAATCGTTGGCAGGTCCTTCAGTCCAGACCAGATGTCAGCACTTCCTCCTGACTGCCCTGCATCACCGCCAGCGGGTGGTTTTGGAAATGTTATCCTTTTCCTGGCAGCTCCAGTGGCGGGAAAAAATGAAGGAGGAGCTGTTGGCTGGTAACGTTCCATTTGACTTGACAAGTGTCTCACCAGCAGATCTTTGAACATCTGCAGACTTGTGTCTGCCAGAAAGAGAGATACAACGTAGGCTTTAAAACCTAGGATCGAGCACGGTGGCCAAAATGTAGTGCTTTGATTTCAACAGATTGACCACCCGTGAATCCTGGTTAAGCAAATGAAGGGCTCCATCCACAAGTCCCACATGCCTAGCAGAATTGCTCCATTTTAGCTCCTCCTTCAATCTCTCCAGCAGCATCTGCAAAAGCCTGATGAGGGGAATGACCTGACTTAGGCTGGCGGGTGGTCTTCAGTATGCCGACCGATGGGATCCCGGCGCACAGTATACCGGCGCCGGGATCCCGACAGCTGGCATACCAACACTTATTCTCCCTCGTGGGGGTCCACGACCCCCCTGGAGGGAGAATAAAACAGTGAGGCGCACGTAGCGCGCCACCGTGCCCGTAGCGTGGCGAGCGCAGCGAGCCCGCAAGGGGCTTATTTGCGCTCGCCACACTGTCGGTAAGCCGGCGGTCGGGCTCCCGGCGCCGGTATGCTGGTCGCCGGGAGCCCGACCGCCGGCATATCGTAGTGAACCCAGGCTGGCAGTGTCTGAACTGACTTCACGTGTGGCAAGTTCAAAGGGTTGGAGAACCTTTCATAACATGGAAATCATTCTCCACTGCGCTTGAGTCAGGTGCATTCCCCCTCCTTTGCCTATATCGTAGGCAGATGTATAGGCTTGAATGGCCTTTTGCTGCTCCTCCATCCTCTGAAGCATATTGAGGGTTGAATTCCATCTCGTTACCACCTCTTGCTTCAGCTGAAAGCAGCGCATGTTCAGGAGGGTTTGCTGGTGCTCCAGTCTTCGGCATGCGGTGGCTGAATGCTGAAAGAGGCCCTCAATTCTCCAGGCCACTGACAGTATCTCCTGCACGCCCCTGTCATTTTTAAAAAAATTATGCACCACCAAATTAATTGTATGTGCAAAACATCGGATGTGCTGGAATTTGCCCACATGTAATGCACGCACAATATTGGTGGCGTTGTCCGATATCACAAATCCCCAGGAGAGTCCAATTGGGGTAAGCCAATCTGCGATGATGTTCCTCAGTTTCCGTAAGAGGTTGTCAGCTGTGTGCCATTTATGGAAAGCAGTGATACAAAGCGTATCCTGCTTAGGAACGAGTTGGCATTTGCGAGATGCTGCTACTGGTGCCACAGCTGCTGTTTTTGCTGCGGGAGGCAATACATCTACCCAGTGGGCTGTCAGTCATATAGTCCTTAGTCTGTCCTGCTCCACTTGTCCACATTTCCGTGGTTAAGTGGACAGTGGGTACAACTGCATTTTTTAGGACACTGAGGACACTTTTTCTGACGTCTGTGTACATTCTCGGTATCGTTTGCCTAGAGAAGTGGAACCTAGATGGGATTTGGTACAGGGGACACACTACCTCAAGCAAATCTCTAAGTCCCTGTGAACTAACGGTGGATACCGGACGCACATCTAACACCAACATAGTTGTCAAGGCCTGAGTTATCCGCTTTGCAACAGGATGACTGCTGTGATATTTCATCTTCCTCGCAAAGGATTGTTGGACAGTCAATTGCTTAATGGAAGTATTACAAGTGGTCTTCCGACTTCCCCTCTGGGATGACGATTGACTACCAGCAGCAACAACAGCAGTGTCATCAGCAACAGCAGCAGTAGGCGTACCACTCAAGGATCCATCGGAGGAATCCCAGTTAGGAGAGGACTCGTCAGACTTGCCAGTGACATGGCCTGCAGGACTATTGGCATTCCTGTCTAAGGAGGAAATTGACATTGAGGGAGTTGGTGGTGTGGTTTGCTGGAGCTTGGGTACAGGAGGAAGGGATTTAGTTGTCAGTGGACTACTTCCGCTGTCACCCAAAGTTTTTGAACTTGTCACTGACTTCTGATGAATGCGCTCCAGGTGACGTATAAGTGAGGATGTTCCTAGGTTGTTAACTTCCTTACCCCTACTTATTACAGCTTGACAAAGGCAACACACGGCTTGACACCAGTTGTCCGCATTTCTGTTGAAATAATTCCACACCAAAGAGGTTATTTTTTTTGTATTTTTACCAGGCATGTCAATGGCCTTATTCCTCCCACGGACAACAACTGTCTCCCCGGGTGCTTGATTTAAACAAACCACATCACCATCAGAATCCTCTTCATCAACTTCCTCCTCAGCGCCAGCAACACCCATATCCTCATCCTGGTGTACTTCAACAGTGACATCTTCAATTTGAATATCAGGAAATGGACTGTGGGTGCTCCTTCCAGCACTTGCAGGGGGCGTGCAAATGGTGGAAGGAGCCACCTCTTCCCATCCAGTGTTGGGAAGGTCAGTCATCGCAACCGACACAATTGGACTCTCCTTGGGGATTTGTGATTTAGAACGCACAGTTCTTTGCTGTGCTTTTGCCAGCTTAACTCATTTTCATTTTTCTAGTGGGAGGATGAGTGCTTCCATCATCATGTGAAGCTGAACCACTAGTCATGAGGAACATAGGAGAGGGCCTTAATCATTCCTTGCCACTCCGTGTCGTAAATGGCATATTGGCAAGTTTACGCTTCTCCTCAGACGATTTTAAATTAGATTTTTGGGTCATTTTACTGAGTTTTTGCTTTTTGGATTTTACATGCTCTCTACTATGACATTAGGCATCTGCCTTGGCAGACGACATTGCTGGCATTGAATCATATCTGCCATGACTAGAGGCAGGAGCTTCAGCACTAGGTGGAAGTGGTTCTTGATCTTTTCCTATGTTACCCTCCAAATTTTTGTTCTCCATTTTTTTGTGTGGTAAGGTCTGGATTTAGATAACACTAGATTGATACCAGATAGTCAGATACCACTGTGACTGGAATGATGATGACCTATGCACAGTGACAGGACACTACCACAGCACCCAACAGCAGCACGATTAGCACAAGACACTGTACTAGTATTAGTAATGTAGTATTACTGAGCACCACAAGAAAATGAGCAGTGATACTGAGCACTGATGATACTGAGCACTGATGATACTACTGAGAACTGACACTGAGCAGCACGATTAGCACAAGACACTGTACTAGTATTAGTAATGTAGTATTACTGAGCACCACAAGAAAATGAGCAGTGATACTGAGCACTGATGATACTACTGAGAACTGACACTGAGCAGCACAATTAGCACAAGACACTGTACTAGTATTAGTAATGTAGTATTACTGAGCACCACAAGACCATGAGCAGTGATACTGAGCATTGATGATACTACTGAGAACTGACACTGAGCAGCACAATTAGCACAAGACACTGTACTAGTATTAGTAATGTAGTATTACTGAACACCACAAGACAATGAGCAGTGATACTGAGCACTGATGATACTGAGCACTGATGATACTGAGCACTGATTATACTACTGAGAACTGACACTAAGCAGCACGATGCAGCACAAGAGAGACACTGTACTAGTATTAGTGAGCATCACAAAAGCACTCTGGAATAGTCACCCCCCAGATACCACTGTGAACTACAATGCACAAGTGAAAATGGCGGCGACGCGCGGCTCTTTGCATGGAATCCGAATCTTGCAAGAATCCGACAGTGGGATGATGAAGTATGGCCTCGTTCGTGTTTTCCGAGTCAGGCAGGAACATCCGAGCATGGCTCGGACCCGTGGTTGACACGTGGAGTTCGGGGGGGTTCGGTTCTCGGTGAACCGAACCCACTCATCTCTAATTATTTCCTATTTTTAATATTTAACTAATAATTATAATCAGTATTTTAATATGGGCAACTAATGCTCAGGGGTAATCACATACAAATGTATGATCATTTGCTATATGAAATATCCAGTAAGGTGATTGATAGATGGTGAGAAGTGTTAGAGTATTAACACAATACAGTACTTCATGTAACTATTTTATTAGATACATATTTTCCTGCTCTTCCAGCTCAGTCTGTGTATACAGTGTAATTTGTATATGTTTATTATATACTGTAGCATCTCATTTACTAAACACCCAATGAAATATGTGTTAGAGACATTACAGTTCTACTATGCATAATCCTGAAACTCATTTGAATTACCTATTGTTTTGTTTTTGTTTTTTGTAACAGCAAACAAAGTATTTTCAACTGAGGATAAATAAATAAATAAATAAGTCACACAAAAATTGCTGGTCAGAACAATATTGCTATAGATGACATGCCTGAAAAAAAAATAATTTCAACAGTTGCTGTGAAAGCTCTTACAGCACTTCACTATAAAAAGGATTGCAAATATGTGTTTCCTGCATTGTGAGTGCCACAATCAAACATTTCTCTAAGAAAGCATACTATAAAGAACACTTTCTTGTGAGACTGATTGCACAGCAAAATTGTTTCTGAACTGAACCCATTGAAATTATTGTTCAAATAAGAGCTACAACAGATGTATTTTTTTGTTTTGTTTTGCTTTGTTCTCATTGTGCATTAGCTCCATGTACTACAGGTTGTTCTCTTATGAATTTAATTGTTTTTTAGTGTAAAGTATATATTCTATTGATATAGGACAGGCTGGCTACATTTCCGTAGCCTGTAAACGTTATTTTTCACATGCTGAATTAATTTGTTGAACATACAGATGTAACCAAGCTCAGCTTGCCTGTGAATAGTCACACCTGAGATATGTTTGGCGTATACATGCATGTGCATGTAATAGCATATACCATCCATAGGTTTTCTATGGTGTGATCGCAGATGCAAATAGTCGGAACCTGGTGTACCAAGTTGCTCTCACGGCACGTGTGCCTGTGTGACCGTACCCCAAGATGAATGAGCTTGGATACATCTGTATGGAAGAAAATTTAATACAGGGCCTGCTTAGGAGTCATACACAATGTTAATATTGTACACAGTGGAGCAATTTTTTCACTGTGCACGCATCTAAGTAGCACACAGCATGTGCCACAATGGGCTTGTGATAACGGTCGCACAGAAGATTTATCTGCAAAGTGATTGACAGTAAGAGAACATTTGTTGGAAGTAATGGGAGAGTAGTGACTCAAATGTAAGTGTGTTGCAGCCATTTATGGTGGATATCACAGCTTGCAATTTAGTTCCCATCCGCAGTTACAATGGCTGTGGCGTCTTTCTTCCAGTGGTTATGCTGCGTGTCCACAGGGAAACTCAGAAGGTGGATGTGTGACTGATGTGTGTCTGATAGTTGTATCTTAGTACACATGTGGCAGATAAGGGATCCCTTCTGTGGGCATCTCAGTACAAATCTTGGTGACTGAAACATTTGCATATTTATGCACTGCCGCTGTGTAATAATGTGCAACTTTAACACAATTGTCGTACTTTCTGAATCAAGCTCATAGTGTGCATTTTTGGCAACTTATTTCTCATGGCAATCCACAGCAAGTCTCCAGTGAGACCAGTGGAGTAAAAGTCTCTTGATATAATAGGTGTTGAATTAGACACAACTCGACAGTGACTGCCATCAAGTGGTCACAGGCTTAAACCTACAAAATTAATTATATTTACGGTTACTAATTGCTTTGTCTTTGTGCATTTGTCTGTTGTGTTATTTTATTGTATTTAAACCTTATATCACTTTGCACCAATAAATTATATTTTAGCTTTTTATAAATCTATTAATTTAATGTTTATTTACTAACTGACAATGACTGACAGCTGTCAATCAGAATGCATTAAAATAATCAAATATTAACATTGGAATATGACAAGCTCAACTGTTGAAAAAGAGGCTCAGCACAGGATGGAGAAAACTGTGTAGAGTGAAGGGGATAATACATACATTGAACAAGTAAAAGTAGCATTGCAAAGTTCACATTTTAATGAATAGTTCACATTTTATTGAAAGCATTTGAATTGTCAAGCACTTACTGATATTATTATTACTTGTATTTTAGTAAATGATAAAATTGTACCTATATCTGTTGTCAAAATATCCCTTTTCGCTAGTTTCATTTATTCCCTTTCAAAGTTGACTTAGAAAAAGTAAAATCAACATTGCAAAGTTTCAATGCCCAAAAGAGGTGAATACCAAAAACATGAGTTTAATATCATATAATAAGGTGCTCAATCCATTTTAGATAGAACAGCATACATTACATGCATTTAGGCAGCAGCTTCATCAAGCCTGGAAGACATTCCTCCGATCACTCAACAGCTTTTTTTTTGGTGCCAGCGCACCTTTCTCACCCCTATCGGGGGATCAAAGGAGTGTCTTTGGTTTTGTGTGTGATTCCTATATATATATATATATATATATATATATTGACAAGCATTGGAATGTCATGTTGACTACATGAACCAGCGCGCTGGATTAAGAAGCCTAGTGAGTGCCACAGTATTTTTCTATTATTACCTGCAACTTTGCTCCCAGCTTCTAACAGAGCCATCCAGCTTGATCACATGGGGGATTGTACAGTAAATGGCATTACATCAACAAAGGACTTCGTCAGGGGTTGTGACACCCCCTAACGAAGTCCATTGATGATGAAATACGTTTGCCAATAGGATGTTGATATGGTGACATCACAAACCATTCACAGTGACATGAGATTGAGTCAGGCGGCTTGTTTAATTTACCAGAACTCTGTTAAAAGCTGGAGTCACTAACAAATCAGTGAAGTGTAGAAAAAAACATATTGGGGGGAATTCAAATGTTTGAAAAGTTGGTTGGGTGTCTGTTTTTTCCTGTCTATTAGATAGGAAAAAACAGACACCCAACTGAATTTTCAAACATTTGAATTCCCCCCTAAGTGTTACTTTCTACACGCTTTTCTCACTATGAACAAAATCTTAAGGATCCATAAATTGCATATACAAATACATATATACCTCTTATAAATAAATACAAGCATAAACTCCTTGGAATATGATATGATTATGAAAAGTAAATTTTCTATATTTTGCCATAATGATTTTAGAAACAGTACTAAATCTAGAGTATTATTTAAAAGAGAGATTTTGCTTTAGCATCTTGTTTGATTTCTACTTATTGAGGAGATTGGAAAATTGTTTCGCAATTGCTTTAACATTTCTACCTTATTGGTTGTTTTATTATGAATTATTTGTGTTCTTATTAAATTGTTTCTTGTGCTTTGGGAATTATAACAATTAATTATAGTACAGATTGTTAAGGATAGAAGCCTAGTTGCCGCAAAGATCATAGAACACATTTATTATTAAAGTTAAGTCAGACAGCCCACCATGCTATATTGGATATTAGAATCTATTGCATCCATTAGCGTGTGGTGAGTGCTATTGTCTTAAGGTGTGTTTTTTTTTTCCTTTTTTCTCTATGTCCAGTAAGATTGTAGATTTTAGGGATTTAAGTATGCCACAGATGGGTTAGTATACAGGGTGGGGGGTACAGGGGTTTGTGTTGTTAGTCTTTGTACACATTCCAAATAACAATGTGAAGTACAAAAGCAGTATACTGTATGTGATGCATGCCAAGCATTAATAAATAATTTATGTACCTATGACCAGGGGCGGATTGGGATCGAACACCAGCCCGGGAAATTTATGGAAGCAGCCTTAATGAGGGTGGAGTCTGTTAAGGGGAGGGGCCTGTCAAGAGGGCGGGGTCACTCCTCAGAGGTCCTGATTCTGAGATAGACACAGTTGGGGCCTTCTTTGCTTTGTTTTACGTTATGCTAATGTTTACCTGCAACTTTATGCATGTGCTGCTACAATACCCTTCCCTGATGTACATCTGTACGTCTGAATATACAAGGACTGATATGCCCACTTTCAGTGTCCACTGACACTGCAGTCATGCCTTTAATCTACTTTTGCTTTTATTGATTTTTCATTCTACAAACCCCCTTTTTTAACCTTATATGTTTCAAAGTACAGGGAGGGGGAGCACACACTACATACAGCACAGTACAGGAAGGGAGCACACACTACATACAGCACAGTACAGGGAGGGAGCACACACTACATACAGCACAGTACAGGAAGGGAGCACACACTACATACAGCACAGTACAGGGAGGGAGCATACTCTACATACAGCACAGTACAGTACAGGGAGGGAGGGAGCACACACTACATACAGCACAGTACGGGGAGGGAGCACACACTACATACAGCACAGGGAGGGAGCACACACTACATACAGCACAGTAAAGGGAGGGAGCACACACTACATACAGCACAGTACAGGAAGGGAGCACACACTACATACAGCACAGTACAGGAAGGGAGCACACACTATATACAGTACAGGGAGGGAGCACACACTACATACAGCACAGTACAGGGAGGGAGCACACACTACATACAGCACAGTACAGGGAGGGAGCACACACTACATACAGCACAGCACAGTACAGGGAGGGAGCACACACTACATACAGCACAGTACGGGGAGGGAGCACACACTACATACAGCACAGTACAGGGAGGGAGCACACACTATATACAGCACAGTACAGGAAGGGGGAGCACACACTACATACAGCACAGTACAGGGAGGGAGCACACACTACATACAGCACAGTACAGGGAGGGAGCACACACTACATACAGCACAGTACAGGGAGGGAGCACACACTACATACAGCACAGTACAGGGAGGAGGAGCACACACACTATATACCGCACAGTACAGGAAGGGAGCACACACTACATACAGCACAGTACAGGAAGGGAGCACACACTACATACAGCACAGTACAGGGAGGGAGCACACACTACATACAGCACAGTACAGGGAGGAGGAGCACACACACTATATACAGCACAGTACAGGAAGGGAGCACACACTACATACAGCACAGTACAGGAAGGGAGCACACACTACATACAGCACAGTACAGGGAGGGAGCACACACTACATACAGCACAGTACAGGGAGGGAGCACACACTACATACAGCACAGTACAGGGAGGAGGAGCACACACACTATATACAGCACAGTACAGGAAGGGAGCACACACTACATACAGCACAGTACAGGAAGGGAGCACACACTACATACAGCACAGTACAGGAAGGGAGTACACACTACATACAGCACAGTACAGGGAGGGAGCACACACTACATACAGCACAGTACAGGGAGGAGGAGCACACACACTATATACAGCACAGTACAGGAAGGGAGCACACACTACATACAGCACAGTACAGGAAGGGAGCACACACTACATACAGCACAGTAAAGGAAGGGAGTACACACTATATACAGCACAGTACAGGGAGGGAGCACACACTACATACAGCACAGTACAGGGAGGGAGCACACACTACATACAGCACAGTACAGGGAGGGAGCACACACTACATACAGCACAGTACAGGGAGGGAGCACACACTTCATACAGCACAGTACAGGGAGGGAGCACACACTACAAACAGCACAGTACAGGAAGGGAGCACACACTACATACAGCACAGTACAGGGAGGGAGCACACACTACATACAGCACAGTACAGGGAGGGAGCACACACTACATACAGCACAGTACAGTACAGTACAGGGAGGGAGCACACACAAGTAGTGAAACAAAGACACAGGGGACCAGCGCAGCGGAATTTGTCCCAGTGGCCAATTCGCCCCGATTACATACACAGCCACCACATTACTATATGAATAGCACCACATTACACGAATAGCACCACATTACATGCATAGCACCACACTACATGTATTGCACCACATAACACTAATAGTTCTGGACTACACATATAGCACCACATTATATGAATAGCACGTCATTACACATATAGCACCACATTATATGAATAGCACCTCATTACACAAATAGCAACACATTATATACGTTGCCACCGCATTACATAAATAGGCCCATTATCATGGACAGACATTGGGCAGCTATAAGGCTGAAGGACTTTGCATTAGAGATTGTCACAGGGCTGGCTTTGAGTGCAGCCTGATCAGCTGACATCCTGAGAACCAGATACATCCTGCCCCTGTCCAGTCCCTAAACCATACACTGTGACCGGGAACGCCCTAACCCTTGCACCATCATGATAATGCAAATAATGTAATTAAAAATAACCTCTCTGCCGGGTCCCCTTTAGTGCTCGGATGCTGCTCTGGCCAGTTCAGTGAGAGTGTGGGAGCTAAGGTGGCGGCAGGTATAGAAAATACGGTTCCGACCATCGCTATGCTGCTGCTCCCAGGCCGGGCTCGTTGAAGAGACCTTTGGCCAGGGCCAGAGAGAGGATGCTGCTGGGCTAGTTAACTTTCTCCAGGTCCCCCGCTGGTAGAACTGCTTCATCACTTTTCACGGCTAGTGGCACCCGGAAGTCCTTTCTAGCCTAACTTCCAGATTGTGTTCCAATGAACCGCAAGTACTGGAAGCAGTGTGAGCCAGCCTAGCCCGAGTGTGAATCAGCCTGGCAAAAGGGGATATGGGACTAGCCCATTGGAATCTGTCCTGGTGGGCCATTCCGCCCCTGCCTATGAGGGTAGGAAGAAAAATAACTCAGTATATACTGTAGGGTGATTTTTGAATCATTAGGCGATCTGTTTAAGTATGGTCAAAATCTTGACTTGGAATGTGAAGGGTATAAATGATAGCCTAAATCGTTCCCAGTTAAAGCAATATGGAGCAGAGATTAGTTGTTTAACTGAAACACATTTAGTGGGAGGAAAACTCATATCTTTAAAGAGGCCATGATCGGCTGGGCAATACCGTTTGTATGCAATGTTGTTCAAATCAATCCAGGGGGTAGATATGTTTTTTTGAGACTGCTCTATACACTTGGGGGGTAATTCAGAGTTGATCGCAGCAGCAAATTTGTTAGCAGTTGGGAAAAACCATGTGCACTGCTGGGGGGGAGGGGCAGATATAACATGTGCAGAGCGAATTAGATTTGGGTGGGGAGTGTTCAATCTGAAATCTAAATTGCAGTGTAAAAATAGAGCAGCCAGTACTTACCCTGCAAATGTTAACTCTGCCACACCTGCAGTGCACATGGTTTTGCCCAACTGCTAACAAATTTGCTTCTGTGATCAACTCTGAATTACCCCCTAGATGTGTATGTATATTTTGGAAATTTATATCCCACCTCCATTTTCATGAGGTTCTAAAATGGGCTGTTGAATTTATACTGTAGCATCTTTTCCAGATCTTCTTGTTGTCTGGGAGATTTTAATAATGTGTTAGCTCCATTTTTAGATAGATAGCAGAAATCTTCGAATGGCGTATTACAGGGAGGCAATGGCTTTGCGGCATTTGTGGAGCACTTGGGTTGGATTGATCCTTGGCGAACTAAATATCCTAAAGTAAAACAATATCCATGTTTTTCTCATTCATATCACTTATTATCTAGGATAGATCTAGCCCTCGCATATCACGCAATCTGCTACCCTGTGTACTAAGTCTGAAATATGAAGCAAGGGGTATATCAGATCATTCGCCACTTATAGTACAATTAGAATTAGAGGTTAACAAAGGGCAATCATTTTGGAAATGTAATCCCTTTTGGTTACTTCAAATGGGGGATGGAGTTAAATTAGAGGCATCTTAGTTGAATTTTTTTTTAATGAAAATATGCGTTCAACGCCTACAGCAGTTGTTTGGGATGCCTTTAAGAAATTTATGAGGGGGGTCATTGATTAAAAAAAAGATAGCAGAATTTAAATAAGCGTATAGGAAAACAACCTCTGAACTAAAAGATAATTGTAATGCATTAAAGTTAATAAACATTAATGATGGATTAGACTGTTTAAGAGCTGCGTGGTTGGATGCTCAGCGGAAGTGGATAGCTCATTTATATGATGGAGCAGCTCAGCAGATGTTATTTACATCAAACACCAGATATTTTAATGCCGATAGGTATGATAGTTTTTTGCCCTATTTAGCACAATCTGATAGGTCTTTAAATACTGTAACAAAAATGTCAACTACCAATGGTGATATAGTTACAAGTTATATATAGAAATATATATATCCACGTTGATCCTGCACTCTCATCTCATAACATCCAACGTTGCAGGTGCTCCCAATAGACCCAGTCGGTCCACTCGAACAACAGTGTTTCCACAAAGTGGAAGGTGCATTCTCGCTGAAATGAATATAGTCCATTCATAAAAAGACTTTTATTGAAGTGGTCAAAAGCCTTGTATGACGACGTTTCGGTCCATTTAACGAACCTTTCTCAAGACCAGTAACACATTTAGGTTGACATCATTCATCAAATACTTAATGGTGTGTCTAAAAATAAAAAACAAAGACAGATATACATATTAGGGGACTGAGCCTCCCAGGCCATGTGACATCCAGCTAACTCTTAAAATAAACACAACAATACCAGCTCAACCCATCACCAAACTAGGACATGTGTGACGGGGACCACTATAGTGGGTGAACGCACCACCTCCACCTTTAGAGTCACCACCAATACACCATATAGTGTAGGAAGCTCACCTAGGATCAGTTCATCATCATGTAAATCAAACACAAGGGGATAGCAGGTCTGGACACCAACATGAGGGTCATAAATACAGACGATACTTGACACGTCTCTATAAATCAAGTCAAACAATAAGTCATAACAACAATTTACATGGATCACCCACCAATGCTCATAAAAGGGTCACTCTGGACATACCTGATCACACAGAAGCTGCTACTAAGATGCAGCTACAGGGCCACAAAAGGACAAAACGTGCTGTATAAATAATAACAACAAAAATAAACATCTAGAAGCAACCAAAATTAATCAATCAGTTAAATATAAGGAGTTCAAACATCACTTACAATAGTATGAGGAGGAGCGAATCGTCCCTGTGCTGCATCCCAATTGACAGCACTGGGACTGCTATTTAAGCATCCCGGACCGGAAGTGGCCGGAAGTGCCGAGCGTAACCTGCACAAACACCCTGCCATGTGTGGATCACCACAACAACATCCCAACACACACGGCACACACTCCACAGAGCGGTGCGCCCGCACCCCGCCAAACCAGGCCGCCAGGAGCCGCGCTTACCAGGCAGCACAACGTGTCACGGGCACTGTACTTCCCGGACACGAGTGGCGTGCATTCCACCCGCCGGAAGTGCGTTCCACCTGGCCGGAAGTGACACGGAAATGCACCAAATGTTAAACAAATGTCCTTATTTAAGCATAGACCCACAACCACAGTGATTTATATAGTCCCAAATTTATGTTACAGAAAGACATTGAATGGATTGGATTCATTAAGTATAATTTAAGTAACATAAATTTGGGACTATATAAATCACTTTCATAGTGACATTCTACCCTGGGTTAGCACCTATAATATATTGTACATATTTGGCAGTTCTAGTTATGTACTATATTAACTTATTATGTCATTTGAAAAATTGTTAACTATTTATATTCTTATATTGTTGTGCATATAGGAATTAGGTGTACACATATGTGGCCCAGTGGTATAGGTACCAACTGTCCCCAATAGGTATATTAGAAATTGTCCCCATATTGTGTTCTTTGCCTGTATAGACTTCCTCCCAGGCCTAGGCATCCGATTTTGGTTAATTCTTTATCATTTTATGTTGTAATCAAATATAATTGAATGATTTTTTGTCTCCCTTTTAGAGATGGAACATTAGCCAACGCCCCCATTTATTTGGGATATGTCAGCGCACATTCCTCTATATAATATTGTCCCCTCTTAAGATATTTAGACTGTTTGGTCCTCTAGTAGTAATCTATTAGCTTCCTTTTGTATTTTGTCTGATGAGCACGTGAGGTGGGATATAAATCAGCCTGTACATAGATTTGTGGTTCTATGCTTAAATAAGGACATTTGTTTAACGTTTGGTGCATTTCCGTGTCACTTCCGGCCCGGTGGAACGCACTTCCGGCGGGTGGAACGCATGCCACTCGTGTCCGGGAAGTACAGTGCCCGTGACACGTTGTGCTGCCTGGTAAGCGCGGCTCCTGGCGGCCTGGTTTGGCGGAGTGTGTGCCGTGTGTGTTGGGATGTTGTTGTGGTGATCCACACATGGCAGGGTGTTTGTGCAGGTTACGCTCGGCACTTCCGGCCACTTCCGGTCCGGGACGCTTAAATAGCAGTCCCAGTGCTGTCAATTGGGATGCAGCACAGGGACGATTCGCTCCCCCTCATACTATTGTAAGTGATGTTTGAACTCCTTATATTTAACTGATTGATTCATTTTGGTTGCTTCTAGATGTTTATTTTTGTTGTTATTATTTATATAGCACGTTTTGTCCTTTTGTGGCCCTGTAGCTGCATCTTAGTAGCAGCTTCTGTGTGATCAAGTATGTCCAGAGTGACCCTTTTATGAGCATTGGTGGGTGATCCATGTAAATTGTCGTTATGACTTATTGTTTGACTTGATTTATAGAGACGTGTCAAGTATCGTCTGTATTTATGACCCTCATGGTGGTGTCCAGACCTGCTATCCCCTTGTGTTTGATTTACATGATGATGAACTGATCCTAGGTGAGCTTCCGACACTATATGGTGTATTGGTGGTGACTCTAAAGGTGGAGGTGGTGCATTCACCCACTATAGTGGTCCCCGTCACACATGTCCTAGTTTGGTGATGGGTTGAGCTGGTATTGTTGTGTTTATTTTAAGAGTTAGCTGGATGTCACATGGCCTGGGAGGCTCAGTCCCCTAATATGTGTATCTGTCTTTGTTTTTTATTTTTAGACACACCATTAAGTATTTGATGAATGATGTCAACCTAAATGTGTTACTGGTCTTGAGAAAGGTTCGTTAAACGGACCGAAATGTCGACATACAAGGCTTTTGACCACTTCAATAAAAGTATTTTTATGAATGGACTATAATCATTTCAGCGAGAGTGCACCTTCCACTTTGTGGAAACACTGTTATATATATATATATATATATATATATGTATATATATATCCAATGTAGCTCCGGCACTCTAGGCTTCCCCCACAGGGTGTAGCTTGCTCCGGTGCCCTCCCTAGGGGCCACAGCTGAAAACAGAGACAGCACTCAGAGACTTGTAGCTCAAACAAATAGTGTATTCAGAGCGGTCAACGTTTCGGGGACCACCTCCCCGACTTCAGGACACAAGTGAACATAGTGCAAAAGGGTGTGGTATGGAGGGTAGGTCGACAGTGTCTAGGTCGACCACTATTGGTCGACAGTAACTAGGTCAACAAGGTCTCTAGATTGACGGTATTTATGTCGACATGGTCTAGGTCGACAGGTCAAAAGGTCGACATGATTTTTTTATGTTTTTTTTGGTGTCATTTTCTTCGTAGAGTGACCGGGAACCCCACTCATGGCCGGATTAAGGGAGGGGCAAAAGGGGCGGCCATCCTGGGGCCCCCACACATTAGGGGCCCCCACACACAGCTGTTTGCAGCTTCTCCTCCGGCTGCTCAGGGAGCAACTTCCACTGTGTGTCAGGTGCTGTCCCCCAGCCGCTGTGTGTGTGCTACAGCCTGTCCATCCTCCGGTGCTCCGCTTCCCACCTCACATGCTACTTCCTGCAGCAGACGCTCCTTCTCTATTACATTGCTGCCCGCTACCACATCTCTACTCCGTAGAACAGAGCACTGTAGCTTCCCCGTCTTACTACGGTGCCCGGTCACAGCGGACATGCACTGTGCTGCACTGTACTGTCCTACTGTCCAGCAGGGACGTGCAGTGAGCTAAATGGCTCAGGAGGCACTGGCCAACCCTAGAGCTAGATTTACATGCAATATATGAGCCAAAGGGTACATCTGGGCATTATACACAGGTGCAGCGGTATAAACTCCTAGAAATCTGGTGAGTTTTGATTAGAGATGTGTGGAAAGGATACACAGGTGAGGCACTGCCTCACCTGCCATAGACTTTTTACTCCAGAGTTTGGGCTATAAAAATTATTAGAATAATGCAAAGAAGATATTTCAAACAAATTATCAGTATTTTTCATATGTTTTAATCAGTCAAAACTCTGGTTTAAACGTAAGTATGACAGGATAGGCTCTGCCTAACCTGCCTCACCCCACCGCACGTCACTGCTGTCCAGGTAGAGGGGGGTGAGGGTTGTTTCAGTGTGTGTGAGTGCATTTCGAGGGGGGGTTGTTTCAGTGCATGTGTGTGCATTTCCCCCACAACCTTGCTGCCCCTGGGCCCCCACCAGCCTTAATCTGGCCCTGACTCCAATTAGTGCACCGTGTCCCCTCGCATGTCTCGCTTCGCTCACCATGCTTTGGGCAAGGTGTCTCGCTTCGCTCGGCACAGTTTACCATTCCAATCGTAGTCCACGTGGATCGTTCAGTATGAAAAGGTTCAAAAAAAGGAAAAAATCGTGAAAAACTCATGTCGACCTTTTGACCTGTCAACCTAGAACATGTCGACCTAGAAACCCTGTCGACCTAGTTACTGTCGACCAATAGTGGTCGACCTAGATAGTGGTGAGCTAGTTACTATCGACCTAGAGACCAGATCCCAGTGCAAAAAGACATTTAAATATACCGACTTACCCCCCTTCAAGTATTTTCAGTGGCGTACACCACGGCCGTGTCCACAGAACTTCCTGCATGGCATCTCGTAGCGCAACCCGTGATGCGGAAGTGACATTGCGGCAATCAGCTGGCTGCGTTACCATGGCAACACTGGAAAATAAGCAAATATTGAGAGTATTGTTAGCGTGTAGTGGCCACCACTGTGTATCCTCACCTAAGTGCTTTTCAAAACAGGAACAATTCTCATACAATTGCAATGAGACATTAATCTTGCGTGTTCTGTGTGATAATGCGATGCGCTATCTCACTTCCAAATAGTTTTAATACATATCCTAAAAAGTGTCATTGAAAAGATGCCAATCTGGCAATAAATTTACATGGTGGCAACTAAACACCTCTCCTTCGCTCCCATGCGGTATCTCACTTCCAAATAGTTTTAATACATATCCTAAAAAGTGTCATTGAAAAGATGCCAATCTGGCAATAAATTTACATGGTGGCAACTAAACACCTCTCCATCGCTCCCATAAAGTAAAACATTTTAACAAGACAATATTTACAATATTAAAAACGTGCTGAATTAAAACATTAGAAGAACTTGGCATCCATTAGCATACATATGGGGCACACACCACCCACCCTGCATCCATTATTTTTAATATTCACCCTCCGGAGTCCCGCAACACAGCAGCAGTGCTGCAGAAATCACTGCTAAAATATTTCAACGTCATTTTCCCGGTGTTTTGCGCATATGCAGTAGAAAAATCACTGGGGAAAATGACAGCTGCACAATTTTCCCAGTGATCTGTGCATGCACTATAGACTTTGATACAGCACTAGGGTCCCCTAGGGACCCAGAAATACAGTGCTGCCAGCTAGAGAGGAGGGGGCCCAGATGGAACCTGCACATGGACATCCTCCTCTCTAGAAATGCCCCTGGCTGAAGTGCTTGTTTTTTTGGGGGGGGCTCCAACAAAACAAGTTACCAATGGGCTTAATCAGTGTGCATATCTTCCTCACACAATATCAATTCATCCCCGCTGGAATCCAGCATTACAGAAGTCTCTTTACTTTGGTGTTATTGCTGATATAGGTCTTCCTCATGGAATTTGTAGTTAATTTTGATGAACATCATCTTTTCCACATTTTGAGGAAGTAGCCTCCTATGTTGATTGCTGAAAAGGTTCCCAGAAGTGCTGAAAACTCTTTCTGAGTATACACTGGAGGGTGGAAAGCTTAATTATTGCAAAGCTGGTTTGTTCAGGGGCCTCCAAATTTCCTTTTTTTCTTTCCAGTAGCTAAAGGAACTCAGGCCCTCATTCCGAGTTGTTAGCTCACTAGCTGCTTTTAGCAGCATTGCACACGCTAAGCCGCCGCCCTCTGGGAGTGTATCTTAGCTTAGCAGAATTGCGAACGAAAGATTAGCAGAATTGCGAATAGAAATTTCTTAGCAGTTTCTGAGTAGCTCGAGACTTACTCCTACATTGCGATCAGTTCAGTCAGTTTCGTTCCAGGTTTGATGTCACAAACACACCCAGCGTTCGCCCAGACACTCCCCCGTTTCTTCAGACACTCCCGCGTTTTTCCCAGAAACGCCAGCATTTTTTCGCACACTCCCAGAAAACGGGCAGTTTCCGCCCAGAAACACCCACTTCCTGTCAATCACACTACGATCACCAGAACAATGAAAAATCCTCATTATGCCGTGAGTAAAATACCTAACTTTTGTGTAAAATAACTAAGTGCATGCGCTCTGCGAACCTTGCGCATGCGCAGTAAGCGACTAATCGCAGTATAGCGATAATTGGCAACGAGCAAACAACTCGGAATGACCCCCTTTGTGCTATGCTTATTTGTATGGTGTCATGAAGATTATTCGTCACCATTTTTTAGATGCTGACCTGGTGACCGTATCAGCTGGAGGTACAGTAGACCTGTCACTAATTCTGGACAATTCTTTTAGACCTGACCAGATGTCAAAATGATGCAATATATTTTTTTCTTTTACTTTTTTTTAACTGTCATCTCAGACTGCTTTTATGCACATGCAGTTGGTTACAGAGCAAACTGTGGTGCAGTGCGCAGAACAGTACAAACAAATTATACAATTTTATTTTTTATTTTTTTACTTTCTTTTTTTACCTTTTTTTAACCCACTGCTTATGTGAATGCAGTGGTTGGGGACTGCGGAGACAGTTCAGAAGAACCACTGAGATGGACACTGCACAGGCACTTAGATAGACACAGCACAGGCACTGATATTGATGCTACACAGACACTTAGAAGGACACAGCACAGTCACTAAGATGGACACAGCACAACCACTTGTGAATAGACACTGCACAATCACTCTGAGTTGGACACCATACAGCCACTTAAAGTAGAGCAGAGCACAGCATACAACAGCATGCCTTGACTGTGTGCTGCTGTATTCTATGCTCTGCTTAACTTCTACAGTGAAATAGAACTGAGTTCTGGCCACGGACCCATTATATAGAATCCAAAATCTGCAGGAATCTGATGCCAGGATGATGATGATTTGCCTCAATTTGGAATCCAAGCCTGGTGGCAAAACCCGAGTCAGGGCTCAGAAAGACTCAGATCCCGGAAGTTTACGGCAGCTTGGATTTTACAAAATGTGAGTTGCTCATCTCTAACACACACACACACACACACACACACACACACACACACATATAGTGTAACAAGCAGACAGTGGCGCTCTGGGTCTTTTGTGCAAAAAATCTTGTATTGAGTGTTACAAACACATGAACCAACATTTCTGGGCCCATAGCCCCTTTGTCAAGGTGAAATGTTGGTTCATGTGTTTGTAACACTCAATGGGGTATATTTACTAAGCTCCCGATTTTGACCGAGATGCCGTTTTTTCATCAAAGTGTCATCTCGGTAATTTACTAAGCAATAATCACGGCAGTGATGAGGGCATTCGTAATATTTTGGAAGTCCTAGGAAAAAATCACGAATCAATACACCATCGGTCAAAACGCGGCTTTTTAAGTATGAATCTCGGTCATTTACTAAGAAGTGCAAAGCAAAAAAAAAAATAAAACACTGCCGTGAAAAATTACAATTCGTAAAAAAGTGCTAAAAAAATACAGACCTGCTTTTTTAATCCGTGATTGGATAGGCATGCAGGGATCCATGAGATCCGTGCATGTATATCAGTGGGAAGGGGTGGGAAAGTGGTTATTTTATAAAAAAAAATTGCGTGGGGTCCCCCCTCCTAAGCATAACCAGCCTCGGGCTCTTTGAGCCGATCCTGGTTGCAGAAATATGGGGGAAAAAATGACAGGGGTTCCCCCATATTTAAGCAACTAGCATCGGGCTCTGCGCCTGGTCCTGGTTCCAAAAATACGGGGGACAAAAAGAGTAGGGGTCCCCCGTATTTTTAAAACCAGCACCGGGCTCCACTAGCTGGACAGATAATGCCACAGCCGGGGGTCACTTTTATATAGTGCCCTGCGGCCGTGGCATCAAATATCCAACTAGTCACCCCTGGCCGGGGTACCCTGGGGGAGTGGGGACCCCTTCAATCAAGGGGTCCCCCCCCAGCCACCCAAGGGCCAGGGGTGAAGCCCGAGGCTGTCCCCCCCATCCAATGGGCTGCGGATGGGGGGGCTGATAGCCTTTTGTGATAATGAAAAGATATTGTTTTTAGTAGCAGTACTACAAGGCCCAGCAAGCCTCCCCCGCATGCTGGTACTTGGAGAACCACAAGTACCAGCATGCAGCAGAAAAACGGGCCCGCTGGTACCTGTAGTACTATTACTAAAAAAATACCCAAAAAAAGACAAGACACACACACCGTGAAAGTAAAGATTTATTACATACATGCACACAAACATACATACATACATACATACTTACCTTATGTTCACACGCAGGTCGGTCCTCTTCTCCAGTAGAATCCAAGGGGTACCTGTTGAATAAATTCTACTCACCAGATCCAGGGTCCCAGGGTCCTTGGGGCAACCATTTGTAATCCAGGTACTTGAATAAAATAACAAAATGGATACCCGAGCCACGAACTGAAAGGGGCCCATGTTTTCACATGGGACTCCTTTCCCCGAATGCCAGAAACCCACTCTGACTTCTGTCTAAGTGGGTTTCTTCAGCCAATCAGGGAGCGCCACGTTGTAGCACTCTCCTGATCGGCTGTGTGCTCCTGTACTGAGTGACAGGCGGCACACGGCAGTGTTACAATGTAGCGCCTATGCGCTCCATTGTAACCAATGGTGGGAACTTTCTGCCCTGCGGTTGACCTAAAGTGACGTCACCGCTGAGCAGAAAGTTCCCACCATTGGTTACAATGGAGCGCATAGGCGCTACATTGTAACACTGCCGTGTGCCGCCTGTCACTCAGTACAGGAGCACACAGCCGATCAGGAGAGTGCTACAACGTGGCGCTCCCTGATTGGCTGAAGAAACCCACTTAGACAGAAGTCAGAGTGTGTTTCTGGCATTCGGGGAAAGGAGTCCCATGTGAAAACATGGGGCCCCTTTCAGTTCGTGGCTCGGGTATCCGTTTTGTTATTTTATTCAAGTACCTGGATTGCAAATGGTTGCCCCGAGGACCCTGGGACCCTGGATCTGGTGAGTAGAATTTATTCAACAGGTACCCCTTGGATTCTACTGGAGAAGAGGACCGACCTGCGTGTGAACATAAGGTAAGTATGTATGTATGTTTGTGTGCATGTATGTAATAAATCTTTACTTTCACGGTGTGTGTGTCTTGTCTTTTTTTGGGTATTTTTTTAGTAATAGTACTACAGGTACCAGCGGGCCCGTTTTTCCGCCGCATGCTGGTACTTGTGGTTCTCCAAGTACCAGCATGCGGGGGAGGCTTGCTGGGCCTTGTAGTACTGCTACTAAAAACAATGGCCCTCATTCCGAGTTGATCGGTCGCAAGGCGAATTTAGCAGAGTTACACACGCTAAGCCGCCGCCTACTGGGAGTGAATCTTAGCTTCTTAAAATTGCGACCGATGTATTCGCAATATTGCGATTACTAACTACTTAGCAGTTTCAGAGTAGCTTCAGACTTACTCTGCCTGTGCGATCAGTTCAGTGCTTGTCGTTCCTGGTTGACGTCACAAACACACCCAGCGTTCGCCCAGGCACTCCCACCGTTTCTCCGGCCACTCCTGCGTTTTTTCCGGAAACGGTAGCGTTTTCAGCCACACGCCCCTGAAACGGCCTGCTTCCGCCCAGTAACACCCATTTCCTGTCAATCACATTACGATCGCCGGAGCGATGAAAAAGCCGTGAGTAAAAATACTTTCTTCATAGTAAAGTTACTTGGCGCAGTCGCAGTGCGAACTTTGCGCATGCGTACTAAGCGGATTTTCACTGCGATGCGATGAAAAAGAACGAGCGAACAACTCGGAATGAGGGCCAATATCTTTTCATTATCACAAAAGGCTATCAGCCCCCCCATCCGCAGCCCATTGGATGGGGGGGGACAGCCTCGGGCTTCACCCCTGGCCCTTGGGTGGCTGGGGGGGGACCCCTTGATTGAAGGGGTCCCCACTCCCCCAGGGTACCCCGGCCAGGGGTGACTAGTTGGATTTTTGATGCCACGGCCGCAGGGCACTATATAAAAAGTGACCCCCGGCTGTGGCATTATCTGTCCAGCTAGTGGAGCCCGGTGCTGGTTTTAAAAATACGGGGGACCCTACTCTTTTTGTCCCCCGTATTTTTGGAACCAGGACCAGGCGCAGAGCCCGATGCTGGTTGCTTAAATATGGGGGAACCCCTGTCAATTTTTTCCCCATATTTCTGCAACCAGGATCGGCTCAAAGAGCCCGAGGCTGGTTATGCTTAGGAGGGGGGACCCCACGCAATTTTTTTATTTATTTTACACTGTTTAATTTAAAAAAAAAAAATGAACCCCAGCACGGATCACACAGATCCGGCCGAGATTCATTTTTAAAAAGTCGCCAGTGTTTTGCTAATCACTGCCGTAAAAAAAAAAAAAACCACGAATGACATCGACATCGGAACAAAAGAAAAACCCGAATACGACAGCTTAGTAAATCCGTCGTAACAAATTCAAAAAGTTGCAGTTTTACACTTTCGATGTCATTCGTGATTATTCTCCCACCAAATCGGGAGAATTACGAATGTTAGTAAATATACCCCAATGCAAGGTTATTTGCACAAATACCTGGAGTGGCGTTGTCTGCTTGTTACGCTATCCCTATATTACAGAGGGCACCTGGGCAGTGTTTCTACATTACTGGGAGTGCCTGACTACCCACAAAGAAGTATATAAATATATATATATATATATATATATATGCACACATATACAGGTTGAGTATCCCATATCAAAATATTCAGAAATACGGAATATTCCGAAATACGGACTTTTTCGAGTGAGAGTGAGATAGTGAAACCTTTGTTTTCTGATGGCTCAATGTACACAAACTTTGTTTAATACACAAAGTTATTAAAAATTTTGTATTAAATGACCTTCAGGCTGTGTGTATAAGGTATATATGAAACATAAATGAATTGTGTGAATGTACACACACTTTGTTTAATACACAAAGTTATAAAAAATGTTGGCTAAAATTACCGTCAGGCTGTGTGTATAAGTTGTATATGAAACATAAATGTATTCTGTACTTAGACTTGGGTCCCATCTCATTATGGTATGCAATTATTCCAAAATATGGAAAAATCCGATATCCAAAATACTTCTGGTCCCAAGCATTTTGGATAAGGGATACTCAACCTGTGTGTATATATATATATATACACACACACTGCTCAAAAAAATAAAGGGAACACTAAAATAAGACATCCTAGATCTGAATGATTGAAATATTCTTATTAAATACTTTGTTCTTTACATAGTTGAATGTGCTTACAACAAAATCACACAAAAATTATCAATGGAAATCAAATTTATTAACCCATGGAGGTCTGGATTTGGAGTCACCCTCAAAATTAAAGTGGAAAAACACACTACAGGCTGATCCAACTTTGATGTAATGTCCTTAAAACAAGTCAAAATGAGGCTCAGTAGTGTGGGTGGCCTCCACGTGCCTGTATGACCTCCCTACAACCCATACAAGTGGCTCAGGTAGTGCAGCTCATCCAGGATGGCACATCAATGCGAGCTGTGGCAAGAAGGTTTGCTGTGTCTGTCAGCGTAGTGTCCAGAGCATGGAGGCGCTACCAGGAGACAGGCCAGTACATCACGAGACATGGAGGAGGCCATAGGAGGGCAACAACCCAGCAGCAGTACTGCTACCTCCGCCTTTGTACAAGGAGGAACAGGAGGAGCACTGCCAGAGCCCTGCAAAATGACCTCCAGCAAGCCACAAATGTGCATGTGTCTACTCAAATGATCAGAAACAGACTCCATGAGGGTGGTATGAGGGCCCGACATCCACAGGTGGGGGTTGTGCTTACAGCCCAATACAGTGCAGGATGTTTGGCATTTGCCAGAGAACACCAAGATTGGCAAATTTGCCACTGGCACCCTGTGCTCTTCACAGATGAAAGCAGGTTCTCACTGAGCACATGTAACAGACGTGACAGAGTCTGGAGACGCCAAGGAAAATGTTCTGCTGCCTGCAACATCCTCCAGCATGACCAGTTTTGCAGTGGGTCAGTAATGGTGTTGGGTGGCATTTCTTTGGGGGGCCGCACAGCCCTCCATGTGCTAACCAGAGGTAGCCTGACTGCCATTAGGTACCGAGATGAGATCCTCGGACCCCTCGTGAGACCATATGCTGGTGCGGTTGGCCGTGGGTTCCTCCTAATGCAAGACAATGCTAGACCTCATGTGGCTGGAGTGTGTCAGCAGTTCCTGCAAGACGAAGGCATTGATGCTATGGACTGGCCCGCCCGTTCCCCAGACCTGAATCCAATTGAGCACATCTGTGACATCATGTCTCGCTCCATCCACCAACGCCACGTTGCACCACAGACTGTCCAGGAGTTGGTGGATGCTTTAGTCCAGGTCTGGGAGGAGATCCCTCAGGAGACCATCCGCCACCTCATCAGGAGCATGCCCAGGCATTGTAGGGAGGTCATACAGGCACGTGGAGGCCACACACACTACTGAGCCTCATTTTGACTGGTTTTAAGGACTTTACATAAAAGTTGGATCAGCCTGTAGTGTGTTTTTCCACTTTAATTTTGAGGGTAACTCCAAATCCAGACCTCTATGGGTTAATAAATTTGATTTCCATTGATAGTTTTTGTGTGACTTTATTGTCAGCACATTCAACTATGTAAAGAACAAAGTATTTAATAAGAATATTTCATTCTTTCAGATCTAGGATGTGATATTTTAGTGTTCCCTTTATATTTTTGAGCAGTGGATAGATAGATAGATAGATAGATAGATAGATAGATAGATAGATAGATAGATAGATAGATAGATAGATAGATAGTGCTTCCTGTCACTTGTTTGCCTTAAATTCAAACTGTACCCCACCTACATACAGTACGTGTACTTTTCCATGGAAACTCCACCTGGGAGATAGAGGAGCGTATGGGGATGGAGCAATATAAATTCAAGGCAGACCATCATTGGTAAGGTATATATACAATATACAGATGTGTCCACGTACATCTTTGCTATATCCCGCCATGTGTGGCACGGTTTTGCATGCCATATACTCAGAGATTTAGCCATGCTTTGTGATTTTTCTTAATTTGCTTCTTTAATATGTTACTTTATACATACTGTATTCTTTTATGGCAAACAAAAATTTTAAAATCCATCCACCCACTACTCGTGAAAAACAGCTTAGCCATGTTTTGCATGTTATGTCAAATTGAGCAAAATAGCAAAGATGTAACTGGACATATCTGTATGTATACTGTCCATACAATTATGTCTTGTCTTTTCAATGTATTTGTTGATATGTTTTGATTTTTTAAATACAGATTTGCTCTTTAACCTACAATAAATGAATTGCATGCAGAATCACAATCTAGGATATACACACACAACATAAAATTTCAGCTCTTTGGAAATACACAATAACTTTCTTTAGATTCTTTTTCAGAGGTTATTTATTTTATTATTTATTTATTAACAGTTTCTTATATAGCGTAGCATATTCCGTTGCGCTTTGAGGTTAGAGACTTCAGTTATTTCAAAACTATAAGATCACAACATAAAATGACACATTTAATCAAAGGTTGAAGTTTAGCTATCCTACTCATTTTTAATAAATGTAATGACTTTACAACTGATGAAGATGAGTTTCACTTGTCCTTGGCAGTGAAAAGGTTATAGTACCATTTTAGCAAAAACAAAAATATTGTTAACATCTTTTGTATATATGTTAATACTGTATAAACTAGTGGTGTGCAATAAGTTTCTGGATGCACAAAAAGTATTATGTTTACAAAAAAGCAAAGATAACATTTTTTTTTCAAAGTATTCTCAAGAGGATACTATGCAAAGTTGAATGTGCTGGTATGTCTTCTACATGTTGGATATAGGTCTCCATTGCAGCTTCCGGAGACTCAAAATTAATTTCACGCATCTTGTGCATGATTTGTGGTAACACAAAGAAGTCGCAGTTGGCCAGGTCTGGACTGTGCAACAGATGACCTAGCTTCTGGAGGTGTTCATGGGCCAGAAAATCCACCATTTTTCTAGACTAGAGGGCAGGTGCATTGTCATGATGGAGAAGCGTACCATGAGTGCAAGTTCATGGACGGTACCTGGACATGGCTTCCAACACTTTCAGCAGGATTAGTTGGTGTAACAGTCCTCAGTGTATTGCTGCTTTAGTGGTATAGTAGCTTCATGACCAGACTTGGCCACAAAAACAGTCACCATCCACTTGCCAATGCTTTGCTCACATTGCAACTTCTGTGGAGGCTCACATCCAACTGGGGTATAATGGGCTGACTGTTTTGTCAAGGGGATGAAACTGTTTATCCAGGATTCATCACAACTGATGAGCTCCCAGATATAGTTTGAACAACTGCCATCAAACCTGGTTAATATGTTGTGGCACCAAGTCACCCAAGTCTCCTGCTGCTCTCAAGTCAGCTGATAGGGAATTCAGCATGCAGAAATCTTGCTCAAGCCAAGCCTTTCATGGTGTATCAAGCAAAAGGATCCCAATAAGATGACAATCTCTTTTACTATCTGGGCCATGGTCACTCTGTCATCCACCTCAACTATGGCAGCAACATTGTCGTCTGCAATGGTGCACACATGTCAGCCACATCACTCCTCATCTTCCAAGGACTTTCTCCCATGCCAAAATTCTGGAAATCACTCAAACAAAGGGTTCAGGATTGTGTTTCCTCCCCAAAAGCAGCTACTTGTCGGTCAAAACTATCCTACTGTTGCAGATAACTGTTGTATTCATGGCTCGCCTACACACTGTCGACATAAGTGTGGTTGACCTTGCATACCACACCCGCTTATATACAGTTCTATGCCCTGACATTTCACGAGAACTTTAGTCAGAGATTACAGTTCATAACCAGTCAGACTGTGTCTACTCTACCTATGCTCTGCACATCTGGAATATTATTGAACATCCCCATACATATATGGAAAGTTGAAATTAAAGACAGAAATCATTTCTGATGCTTGGTAATAATATCTTATACCCAGGCTTTATCACTGAGTATTTTTATTATTCTCCCTGTAAATCGAGCACTGCTGATGTCTTATTAGACAGAAATGTCACAGGTTGGGTGTGGAAAGATACTGTAGTTACTTAAATACCATTTCCTATTTTACACATTATACTTCAATTAGCAGAAAAATCACGTATGGAGGACACAAGTACCAAGAATTATGAATACAATATCCCACAGCTGCATATTTTTTTTCTATTTTTTTAATTTCCTTTTTACTTTTGAATCTTATTTTTACAGCACATGCGACAGCATATAAATAATTTCTTTCTATTTCTGGTTATTGTCTGAATCACTACTTCAAAAACCTTTCAAACTGCAGTCTTCTTTTTCTGCTTTGTGTTAGAGCTTGTTTTCAAAATACCCTTTGTTTTGCAGCTTTTATCAAATGACAAACTTATTATTAGGGCACCTTCAAAATTATATTTTGCAGTTTAATTTTTTTTTCTCACACTTACTTCAAGCAATAATGCATGTTTGAACCAGCAAGCAAAATAACAAGCTAAGAAAACAATACAAAATCTTTAAACTTTACCAGTAACTTTTGTCAAAGAATTATTTATTATTTTAGATATATATTATTACAGAACAGCAAGGTACGTTCATCCTTATGGAATACCATTGAATAATTATTCTATTTAGAAAAAATTAATTAAAGTATATCTTCTACTTTGTCATAGTTTATGACAGATATTGTATAAACATATTGCTAAAAGTAAATACAAAAAGATAATAATAATAATAATAATAATAATAATAGCAAAATAATGCTCATGGAGGTATAGTTTACCAACATTTGCAGGAAATTACACTTATTTTCTGCCTACAAAATTTGCTCGACTTCCATTCTAATTTTCAATTCTTCAAATTGTACACAATTTTGACAGATGTCATTTTTTTGGCATTCATCTTGCTAAATTACATACTAATATATTACAAAATATATAATGCTTATAACATTCTGTTTATTTCAACTACAAGAATGAGTACATACTGTAAGACACCTCTAGTTTAATATTGATACATTTATATATATTGTGATATCAAAATGCAAAGTATGATAATTTAATAGATCTTAGATGTCACACCTTTGGTTTTTTTTGGGGTTTCTAATAATTGATATGCTTGATCTATTACAACACTTTATTGTCAGATCATAATTATAGAATTTCAGAACCTTGATAAAGTAGCAACACTTTGACTTTGGATTTGGCATTCAAGAAAATCAGAAGTGATATCAGAATTGGCTCATGATCTTACAGAAAATAGGTATCTGGATGATAGATCTATACTGTATAATTATAAAGTAAATGGGTCGACACCACATGGTCGACATGCATTATGTTGACAGGAACAAAATGTTCACTGTTACAAAAGGTCAACAAATTAAAGGTCGAGAGGTACACAAGGTTGACCGGTTCAAAGGTTTAACAAGACAATGGTCGTCACACAAATGGTGAGTGAAGTGATCCCACAAAGGCCAACGTTTCTACTCATGGTGGTCACAAAACATGAAATATAGATGATGTGACAAACCTCCCCCAAAAACTTGTCCACCATTTTTGTGTCTACCATTTTTGTGTCAAACATTGTCATGGAAACCTTTTAACCTTGTTGATATTTTGTACCTGTTGAACTCAACCACTGTTGACCTTTCATCTGTTGTCCTTTTTATACCTGTTGACCTAATACAGATCAACCTTATGGTGTTGATCTATTGACTGTCCAAGTTCCATATTTCAAACAATTTATTATGAATTTGGGATTTTTAATAGCTTCTGAATACTGAGCTTTAATAATAATGATATATACAGTTAATATTTGAGCTGTATTTATATGCCCTGTTGTTGTTGTTGTTGTTGTTGTTATTGTTATTATTATTATTATTATCCTTTATTTATATGGTGTCACAAAGGATCTGCAGAATCTACAAAAAACAGATGAGCAAAACAAGAAAACAGTGACTTACAGAATAATACAATGCAGGACAAGTAAGTGATTTATAAAGATTGCTGCATCAGCAGTCATAACACTCAAATAAGCAGCAGTGTGGCAGAAACCAAGGGTTAGGTGCCATTGTAGGGAGTATGGAGTGGAGTATGGAGTGGTTTATGAAAGGGAAGGAAAAGAACATTAGTGAAGAGAACCCTTCTCAGGGGAACTTAAATTCTAAAGGGCAAGGCAGACAGACAGGGGTGACACAGATGGGGTAGACATCTGACTCTTCTGAAGTAATGATTTCTTCCTTAACCATGTGACAAACTATGTACTATAATAAAATCATAACCACTGACATATGTTGTTCCTGTGGCTGATCTGTCTATTCGTGGATGCCTGATGGTTACTACTAAATGTGGCACCTAGGAGGTGATTGAAAATATTCTCTTTGATCCAGCTAATTTGACCTCAAGCACAGTGTCCTGCAGCTGCTTACAAGTCCCCTATAGATAATAGATATCCGGTTTGTTATAAAACCAATGGACCTTTTACAAGAAATGGGGTTGCTATTTTATTTTATGTATCCTGCCCATTCACCCTCTCTTACAACATTGCTGACAAGAGTTGGAGATTTTTTAATCCTGGTTCATACCCTGAATGGCATACAGGAGACTTTGGTTTTACATTATTCCCAAAAATCTCATCAGATCCTTTTCTTGTGGATGATCCTCTCTGAGAATGAAAAGGAAAAAAGGTAATTTTATTATATATGGAGATTTTAACACTACTTGTACTCCCATCTTGACAATGCAGGTGTGACTAAGAAGAGTCTATTCTCTAGGGATCTATGTTCATCGAAAACAGTACTTACTGAATTTGACATTATGATATTTGGCTGACTGAATATCCAGAGGTGAGAGACTCTACTTTCTTTTCCTCCTTCCACAATACATACTGTTGCATACACCTTATTTTGGCTGATAAATGGACCTTTCAGTTCACCCTTTTCATTAAAATTCTGCCCATTTATTGGTCAGCCCATGCCCCATTCCTCTGGGTTTGGAAATCTTCTCCATCCAATCCCTCAATACAACCTGAAGTGGCCCAAGTGCTCTAAGCCTCAAATGTCTCAATATACTTACACTAATTCCACCAATGATACTAATATGTTTCACTACCAATGTGATACTGGTGTGCTTTGAACGCTGTGTTAAGGTACACTGCCATCCAACATGCTTGAAGATGCAATATCTTAACTACAGATAGATCTAGAATGCCAACTCTCTATTCTCAAATCCCCAAATCAGTAGCATCCATCTCAAGATATAAATAAACAGTTAACTACTGTCAGGAGGACATATGACTAAGATCAAATCCACATGAACCAGGATCCCAATGCCCTTAAATATCTAGTAAGGTCTAAAAAGTGCCTTTTATAAGAACTCAAGTTGTCCACACACATTTAATATGTATGGTCCATACAGGGATTTGTACACCCCTGAAAAATGTAATTTGCATGAAACGGCTCATTTAGCAAACTTAAGACTGTAGTAGCACTGTAGATCTTACATGCATGCTGATATGCAGGCCTTCAGAGGTAAGTTATATAGGATGGCTGTCCGTCCCCTGATAAGCACTGTTGCCAACAGTGTATCCCATCTCACCCTGACCGGATACCCCTTAATGTTCCCGACATCTCCAGGCCTGGGCACTACTATGACACCTTTGGTCAGCAGATCGCTGAGCCTCCAGTCCCTGTCTCTGCAGTGGTCACCTGACTCAGTGCACCATTCACCTGTGGTTCACTGTTCATACAACTAGGAGTCCTGCAATTAGAAAGTCACATGTTTGTGACAAATGCATTAGGACTTCACCCACACTTTCTCTTTGAACCTACACCCGGGAATACCAACAGATTGCACCCCTCCAGCTCTCCAACTCTAAATGGCAGTAATTAACTAAAGCAAAGTGCTGCGCATATCCGGTTACCTCACCAGCATCATGAGAATAGCAAGGCATTCCATACGAGGTGAGCATGGCTCCTGCCCAGCCTCCCATAATTGCACCCACTCTGGGTCATATAAATACATATTGTTAAAACAACATGCAATTATATGACCCAGAATTAGTGATGTGCTCCGGACATTTTTCGGGTTTTGTGTTTTGGTTTTGGATTCGGTTCCGCGGCCGTGTTTTGGATTCGGACGCGTTTTGGCAAAACCTCACCGAAAATTTTTTGTCGGATTCGGGTGTGTTTTGGATTCGGGTGTTTTTTTCAAAAAACCCTAAAAAACAGCTTAAATCAATTGCCATAATTTCCACTCATTTCCAGTCTATTCTGAACACCTCACACCTCACAATATTATTTTTAGTTCTACAATTTGCACCGAGGTCGCTGGATGGCTAAGCTAAGCGACACAAAGTGGCCGACACAAACACCTGGCGCATCTAGGAGTGGCACTGCAGTGTCAAGACAGGATGGCACTTCAAAAAAATTGTCCCCAAACAGCACATGATGCAAAGAAAAAAAGAGGCGCACCAAGGTCGCTGTGTGACTAAGCTAAGCTACACAAGTGGCCGACACAAACACCTGGCCCATCTAGGAGTGGCACTGCAGTGTCAAGACAAGATGGCACTTCAAAAAAATTGTCCCCAAACAGCACATGATGCAAAGAAAAAAAGAGGCGCACCAAGGTCGCTGTGTGACTAAGCTAAGCGACAAAAGTGGCCGACACAAACACCTGGCCCATCTAGGAGTGGCACTGCAGTGTCAAGACAGGATGGCACTTCAAAAAAAATTGTCCCCAAACAGCACATGATGCAAAGAAAAAAAGAGGCGCACCAAGGTCGCTGTGTGACTAAGCTAAGTGACACAAGTGGTCGACACAAACACCTGGCCCATCTAGGAGTGGCACTGCAGTGTCAAGACAGGATGGCACTTAAAAAAATTGTCCCCAAACAGCACATGATGCAAAGAAAAAAAGAGGCGCACCAAGGTCGCTGTGTGACTAAGCTAAGCGACACAAGTGGCCGACACAAACACCTGGCCAATCTAGGAGTGGCACTGCAGTGTCAAGACAGGATGGCACTTCAAAAAAATTGTCCCCAAACAGCACATGATGCAAAGAAAAAAAGAGGCGCACCAAGGTCGCTGTGTAACTAAGCTAAGCGACACAAGTGGCCGACACAAACACCTGGCCCATCTAGGAGTGGCACTGCAGTGTCAAGACAGGATGGCACTTCAAAAAAATTGTCCCCAAACAGCACATGATGCAAAGAAAAAAAGAGGCGCACCAAGGTCGCTGTGTGACTAAGCTAAGCGACACAAGTGGCCGACACAAACACCTGGCCCATCTAGGAGTGGCACTGCAGTGTCAAGACAGGATAGCACTTCTAAAAATTGTCCCCAAACAGCACATGATGCAAAGAAAAAAAGAGGCGCACCAAGGTCGCTGTGTGACTAAGCTAAGCGACACAAGTGGCCGACACAAACACCTGGCCCATCTAGGAGTGGCACTGCAGTGTCAAGACAGGATGGCACTTCAAAAAAATTGTCCCCAAACAGCACATGATGCAAAGAAAAAAAGAGGCGCACCAAAGTCGCTGTGTGACTAAGCTAAGCGACACAAGTGGCCGACACAAACACCTGGCCCATCTAGGAGTGGCACTGCAGTGTCAAGACAGGATGGCACTTCAAAAAAATTGTCCCCAAACAGCACATGATGCAAAGAAAAAAAGAGGCGCACCACAGGTATAGAATGTAGATGGATAGTATACTTAATGACGACACAGAGGTAGGCACAGCAGTGGCCTTCCGTATCGTACTGCTATATATAGTATACTGGTGGTCACTGTGTCAGCAAACTGCAAAACTAAAATGCACCACAGGTATAGAATGTAGATGGATAGTATACTTAATGACGACACAGAGGTAGGCACAGCAGTGGCCTTCCGTATCGTACTGCTATATATAGTATACTGGTGGTCACTGTGTCAGCAAACTGCAATACTAAAATGCACCACAGGTATAGAATGTATATGGATAGTATACTTAATGACGACACAGAGGTAGGCACAGCAGTGGCCTTCCGTATCGTACTGCTATATATAGTATACTGGTGGTCACTGTGTCAGCAAACTGCAAAACTAAAATGCACCACAGGTATAGAATGTAGATGGATAGTATACTTAATGACGACACAGAGGTAGGCACAACAGTGGACTTCCGTATCGTACTGCTATATATAGTATACTGGTGGTCACTGTGTCAGCAAACTGCAAAACTAAAATGCACCACAGGTATAGAATGTAGATGGATAGTATACTTAATGACGACACAGAGGTAGGCACAGCAGTGGCCTTCCGTATCGTACTGCTATATATAGTATACTGGTGGTCACTGTGTCAGCAAACTGCAAAACTAAAATGCACCACAGGTATAGAATGTAGATGGATAGTATACTTAATGACGACACAGAGGTAGGCACAGCAGTGGCCTTCCATATCGTACTGCTATATATAGTATACTGGTGGTCACTGGTCAGCAAAACTCTGCACTGTACTCCTCCTATATAATATTAATTATACTGGTGGTCCCCAGTCCCCACAATAAAGCAGCACACTGAGCACAGATATGGAGTGTTTTTCAGGCAGACAACGTATACTGGTGGTCACTGTCAGCAAAACTCTGCACTGTACTCCTGCTATATAATACAGCTGCTCCCCAGTCCCCACAATTAAGCAGTGTGAGCACAGATATATTATGCAGCACACTGAGCACAGATATGGAGCATTTTTTTCAGGCAGAGAACGGATAAAACTGGTGGTCACTGATCAGCAAAACTCTGCACTGTACTCCTCCTAACAGCTGCTCCCCAGTCCTCCCCACAATTAAGCAATAAAGCAATCAAGTTCAACAATAAACGGAGAGGACGCCAGCCACGTCCTCTCCCTATCATCTCCAATGCACGAGTGAAAATGGCGGCGACGCGCGGCTGCTTATATAGAATCTGAATCTCGCGAGAATCCGACAGCGGGATGATGCCGTTCGGGCGCGCTCGGGTTAGCCGAGCAAGGCGGGAAGGTTCGAACCTGCCTCGGACCCGTGTAAAATGGGTGAAGTTCGATGGGGTTCGGTTTCCGAGAAACCGAACCCGCTCATCACTACCCAGAATGGGTGCAATTTTTATGTAGCATTAAGGACTGCCAGAAACAAAAATGCCTTTATGTGGCTGGAGGCTTAATCATATCTTTACACATACAGTATATGCAAACAGAGATCTACATCTATTATCATGTAGTATGTAAATCTTATTGCTGATTTATTCAGTGTGCTGGGGGAAATGTTTCCTTTTTTGTCTAGAATTACCCCCCCCCCCCATTTCATGTCCCTATGAATGACTATGTATTTGATTGAGTAGCCATCATTTATATTACTGCCTTTAGTCCATTCCCTAATGTATAGACTATTAAATGAGATATGCAGACTTCTGTCTTCCATTCTCCAGGGAGGCTGGGCAGTATGGATGGTGTAATTAGCACTACTGCCTCACAGCAATGAGTTCTTGGGTTCAATTCTCACCATGGCCCTGTAGTGTGGAGTTTGTATATTCTCCCCACACTTACATTATGTGGGTTTCCTTTGGGTACTCAGGTTTCCTCCCACAATCCAAACATTTACTGGTAGGTTAATTGGATCCTGAAAAAAACCCTAGTGTGTGTGTGTGTGTGTGTGTGTGTGTGTGTGTGTGTGTGTGTGTGTGTATGTATGTAAATGTGCGTATACATGGGCAGACTAGATGGACCAAGTGGTTCTTATCTGCATCAAATTCTGTGTTTCTATATTAGGCTCCATAACCTATGCTAAGATGGCCACCTAGATCTCTACTGGACTTGAACATAGCCATTTTAAGACTGTTACATGCACCTTAAAAACATATCCAAAATACGCCCTTATCTTACACAAGACACTGCAAAAACTCTGATCCATGCACTCATCATCTCCCGCATTGATTATTGTAATAGTCTCCTTACTGGTCTTTCCAAACATAGGCTCTCACCACTTCAACCCATTTTAAATGCAGCTGCGAGGCTAATCTTCTTCGCCAGACGTTCTTCGTCTGCTGATCCGCTCTGTCAGTCCCTCCATTGGTTACCGGTATTCTACCGTGTCAAATATAAAATACTTTTACTTACATACAAGGCTATTACCCAAACTGCACCATCATACATCTCCTCACTCATCTCAAAATATCTCCCTACCAGACCCCTCCGCTCTGCACAAGATCTGCGTCTCTCATCCAGATGTATTACCTGTTCCCACTCAAAATTACAGGACTTTACCCGGGCTTCACCCACTCTTTGGAATGCCCTCCCACGCACAATAAGACTCTCCACTAGTCTCCAAACCTTTAAACGTTCCCTGAAAACTCATCTCTTCAGACAAGCCTACCAAATTCCTGACCCACACACACAACCTTCAATGCTTCCCTATCCAGTTACATTCCCTCTGCACAGTCCCCATAACCTCACATTTTGTCTTCCAACATTGCTGGGTGATCATATTATACAACCCACTAAGAAGCTAGCAATCTGGGGAAACATTATGTAACAGGTTGCATCTATCCTTGTGTATCAATACCTATTTCCCTCTAGATTGTAAGCTTGCGAGCAGGGCCTTCCTACCTCTGTCTGTCTGTCTTTGCCCTGTTTTGTTCTATAACTGTTGTTCTAATTGTAAAGTGCAATGGAATATGCTGCGCTATATAAGAAACTGCTAATAAATAAATAATGTACTGTATGCATATATCAGTTTTAGAAACTTAAATAATTATTTTTAGCATATTTTTACATTTTTGTTATAGACATTCTCCCTTGTAATCAGTCTGTCGGCGTCTGGTGGAACGAAAGCAGCTGGTCTCAGGGGACACTTTGAATGAGGCATCCAAAAGCCTATTAGCAGATTACATCTGGAGGGAGGGGAGTCACACTCTTGTGGTGGTTGGGCTGCACCCAACCACCACAAGAAGGACTTATTTTCTTGGTAAGTAATTTCTGTTATCTGTTTGTATACTATTTGTAGATTTGTGTGGGATTGGTTTTTGAAAAACCAAACACTTCTGGACTTCTTTGGATTCCTAGTGATTCCGAGCCCTGGCTTGGGTTTTCCTGCCAGGCTTGGATCCAAAAACAAGGCAAACCATAATCTTCCTGGCCTGGATTTGATAAATGTCCCCCTCCCTTGTGGTTTGGGTGTCATTTCATCCAGGATGCTGGAGGGTTAGGGTGTGGGCTGTGGGCTGCAGTGACTGTGGCAGTGATTAAAGGCAGTTGACTGCTGTGTCAGCCGCAATGTTATCATTATGAGTGAACTAGGGGGTCTGTGTGCTGCAACACTGTCAGTGAAGATTAAGGGCTATGGGCCATTGTGTCATACCTAGTGTCATCATCATCATCATCATCATCATCATCATCATCAGTGAACTACAGTAGGGATGTGGGCTGCAGCACTGTCTGTGACTGTGTCAGACTGTCAGTTTCATCTGTGAAGGTTTGTGGCCTGCAGTGTGTTAGTGAAGATTAAGGGCTGTGGGCTACTGTGTAAGACTCGGTGTCATCATCATCATTGAACTAGGGCTATGGGCTGCAGTACTGACTGTGTCAGTATCATAAGTGAAGGTCTGCGGGCTATAGTGTGACTGTCAGTGAAGATTAAGGATTATGGGCTACTGTGTCAGTGTCATCAGTGAAGAGCTGTGGGCTGCAGTACTGTGACTGTGTCAGTGTTAGGCAAAACATCACTATAAATAAAACGTGTTCAGGTCAGGGCAGGTTTAGGCACTGTTGAAAAACACTGTACAGTAGGTGATACAGTTACTTACTAATTGCATTGTGAATTGCAGTGTTAAAAAAATCTAATGTGTGTGTTGTTCAGGCACGGTTACAAAATAATGTTCAGTAAGTGCCTCAGTTACTTACTGCAGTGTTAAAAAAGTAAAACACGTGTTGTTCAGGCACTGTTAAAAAAATGTTTTGTTGTTTAAAGAAAACATCACATCTAATAATAAAGAGAATGTTTACTGCCCAAATAAATAAATAAATAGCCAACATGCTACATGCCACATGCAATGGCAAGGAAAGGCTCAGGCCACAGTCTTTGTTTGTGAGTGGTTGTCCTGCTATTGCTAATGCTGTTTCATGCACTAAAAGCATACCTATTGCAGAAGCTGGGGCCAAACACAGTCAGGTTTTTTTCTTCTGTAACCTCATATGATGATGCAACACCTTCTTCCTCTGAGTCTAATAGAGGTGTCTTCTTTAAAACAGACAAATCAGTGCCCAAAAAAATAAATACACTAAGGCTGAAAAACATTTCTCAAATCCTCGGGGAGAGTCTAGGGGTGTTCACATTAGCTATGTGTGGGTCTGACATTGTACTTCTAGAGAAGCCTCCTTCCACCATTTCTGCACCCTATACAATGTGGGGATGAGCAGTACAGGTAAAGATGGTGACATATAAATTGAGAATGCTAGTGTGGAAGAAGTGCAACAGGATGAGGGGGATATGTGTGTAGTATCTAACACTAATGGGAATGTTAATGATAAGGATGTTGTTTGTGTCAAAGTTAGTCAGCCACCAGTGGCAGCAGTTCTTGCTTATGATAAAAAAAGAAGGCCATTGTCATTCCTGGGCATAAGACAATAAAAGCCAGCTCTTGTACTGTATGTGGAAATAGTTTCACCCAGATCTTGACATTTGTGAAGGCATCTGTACCATTTGTGAGGCCAAACCCAAGAACAATTCCATCTTGTACCACTTTTCTTTTTATATGGGTTGTAATAAATCTGGGTCTTAGGTTTGCTTACCAAACCCAGTACTGTCATATAAGCATACTCTGCAAGTCTCCAATCTCATCATTCCTCTGTACATACTCTGCTGTTTCAGTAATCTTCTATGTAACTATGATTCCCAGACTGCAGTTACTAATTATTAGTGTTACCAGTTGCTGGTTAATACCCTTCTATGTTTACAGCAGTGATCCTGAAATCCTGATCTGTTGTTAACTTCTAAACATCCTGCATGCTTTCTGGAGCCATCTTTGACTCTGTAATGTGATTCATTCAGCCAACCTCTGTGCTGCACTGATTATGACTTCACTCTCCAATGAACTATCCTGTTTCTATTGAAACCTGAGACAGGTAACCGTTCCTGTTCAAAGCAACGATTTCCACCCTGGGATACTTCCTGATCATAGGTCTTTGTTACCTGAAGGTTACTAGGGCAATATCACTGTCCCTCTAGATTGTCAGCATGTTCCTGCCTTCAGCTTATCCATGTGTCCTGTCCAGCACTTCCATGTGCCCTGATCAGCACTGCCATTAGCTAATGCTGGTATCCTGATCAGCACTATCCGTGGTTCCAGCGTACATGTCACTAATTTGCCTAATCTCATGTAAAAATCTACCATATGAGCCTTTCGCCATCAAGCCTCATTCGGAATCATTCAATGAGTATACTGATATTACATCTTCCTCATGTCAGCAGAGCCCAAAGGTCCGGATACGGATCACAGATTTGATCATTCCATGACATGGGCTGCATTTTAGGGGGACATTGGTGATGGTCTTTTTTGACAAACATTTTTACTGATTATTGCTTTAATACTATACATTACTAATTTGCAACATATTTTAACAGAAAATAATACAATGAAAAGAGAAGCCAATACAATTAATAGTTTTTGCAGAGCTATACAGCCTATCTTAAAATTTCAGAATTGACAAATTATTTAAATTATTTAATTTATTTAATCAATCATCTTTTTTTTATGACTAGTTTTTATTAGCGTTTAAAACGGGTTAGGGAGTACAAAAAGAAAAAGGAGAAGGGAGGGACAATGGGAAGCGAGAGATACGGTAGATCCACATATGAAACATAATGGATGGACAGGAATAGGATGTCAACATAACAAATATACTAAACATGAAACACTAAGCAAATACAGTAAATATTGCATCAAGAATGAGAATAATCATTTAAGCTAAATTGAACAAAACAGATAATGAAGAATTGTGATTAAGTTATGCACCTTTGCCACCTGTGACATACTCATGTTATTACCACCACTTTGTAGGGGAAGAGGAGGCCAGTACCAAGCAGGGTACAGAAGTTGTTTTCATTTCACAGTGAAAATTATCTTTTTGAAACACATTAAGCACAGAGTGGAAGTGAGACTGCTTCCAGATTTGGGCTTAAGCAGCACATGCTGGGAACTTAGTGAAATAAGTACGTAAGTATAGGAAGCAGGGACATTTTAAATGCTGCTAATCGGCATAACCAAAATATATCATGAGATAACAAAGACTTTTTGAGACAGGCCAATTGTTTAATTGAGGAAGGGAGTGAAACAGCAAAGACAGAGGAAGGGCAAGTAGGGATAGATAGATATATATATATATATATATATATATATATATATATATATACACAGTATACACATGACTCAAACTAGACTGCATACTAGACGGAGAACACAATGTTGATACAAAAGACTCCAGAAAATTAAAATGTAATGCATTGGACTTCCATTTATAGTAGGAGGTTTCACTGTATCTATTCAATGTTTTATGAAGACATGGATATTAGGTGAGTAGCTCCAATACAAAGGGATGTACATGATCTGCAAAAAGACAAAGCTTGTGATTTGTGTCCTCTACCTTCAAGTCAATAGCAGCATAGATCTTAGAGGCCAACGGTTCAATTACCAGATAAAAATGAGAGGGGACACTGGACATCCCTGTCAGGTACAGATGTGTCCCTTTTTATTGTTGCTGTTGAAGAATGCATACCATAACATTGCCACAATAAGCATAGTGTAGCTTCCCACAGCCATGTTTACCCTATGTCTGTTGTTCTTAGCGGAAGCATGCATTGAAGCATGTCTTTTAGGCCTAGCCTCAGTTTCAATGGCAGTAACCTGGGTCACCACTTTAACAGCACAGCAGAAATTAAAGACAATAGCGTCATCTGGAGAATTAGCTAGGTGCATAAAGGGACAGTCAAAGACCGATCTGAAGTGTTACAGAGTCCATTTATCTGATGACAATAATCTATATGGGAATTAGAATTATGAACTCGGGAAAAATAAGTATAAACTTGAACCATAATCAATGCTAAATAGAGGACATGAGAGGACATGAATGAAAATAGAGGACAGAAATAAAAATATTGACATACAAATAAGTGCATACCTGTAGTGTATACATTTAGTGTATCCTACAAAAGGAAAGGATGGGAGAAAATAAAATAAAAATAGGAAAAATAAAACAAAGTAACCCTATATTTGGTCAGAGTGTTTACTGCAGGGAAGATAAAAAAATAAAAAAAATACAGTAATACAAAAAATGGAGGCAGGGAATGGCCTTAACGCCCCCACCAATACACACTAATAAAACTGTAAAATAAATAATTTAAACAAACCTAAACAATCTTAACTATAAAAATATCTAAGAAAAAGAAGGAACATATAGATAACAGAAACAATGACAGACTGGCATACCAAAACAACCCCTACTATTAGTCGCTTTATCTACTTTAAAAAAAACACCAAGTTCACAGTCCAGAGGCATACATATGGTAGCCTGTATAAATGAAATCCTTATAGACATAAAAAGAGAAAATGTATATAAAAAAAGCTGCAATAGGGAATAGTTATGTAGGTAAGTCGGGTTGTATAGTGGCTTCCTTCCAAGCAATAAGAGGCAGTTGAATAAGAATGTCCCTAACTTGAAAGAAGCTTAACACAAAGCGATGAGATACTATATGTTGACTGATCATATTGAACTAGCAATTTTACTGGAAAGCAAAAATGGCAAGAGATCTCTTGGGAACAGAGTGCCAAAGTGGTAGAAGCAAAATATCCTCATTTAGAGATGGTCAAGGCAGAGATGTCATAAAATAGTTGGCTGCCTAGAATATTGGACTCCCAAGCAATCCATGCCGCTTGAAGGATATGTTCTTTAAGTGTGAAAAAATGGACATGAAGTAGCGTATCCTTGAGGAAGAGAACTTGAGATTGAACAAGGCCTAGGGAGATAATGTATATGGTCTATCAGGAGATCTTTATCTTTAAGAAGAAGCTTATGAAAAAGGTATAAAGCAAAGTCCTGTAATTCTGAATTGAAGACTGAATCAGGGATCCCCTGATCTTAACATTGTTTCTCCTTGAGCGATCCTCTATGTCTGCCATTTTGTCCCAAAAGACCTCTATCTCTGACTGTAGGTGGTTATGTGCTATATGAGGTCATTATGAGACCTGACCAGCTCATCCATCTTATGCTCCAAATAATCAGTCCAGTTGCCAATAACAAATTATTCAGTTAACCTCCCTGATGGCTGCTGTAAGGTCTTGGGTAAGATCCGTCTTGAATACTGAGAGTACCTGACACAATATTTTAACAGTAAGTGGAGCATTAGAGTCCGGGTCTACACCAGAGTCTAAGAAAAGGCTAGAGGAGCCTTGAGGCCTGAGACTACTGGCATTTACTGGCTGTAATTCAGCAGCAGGAGATGATAGGCCCATGGTCTGGGTGGCCCTTGATTTGATGAATGTAAACTTGGGAAGTGCACATACTGTATCTTAGACTTCTTGGGAGGTATGATGGAAAAGGAGTATTACAGAAGAAACCTGAAGAAGCAGCGCTGGGAAAACCACAAATCCAAAAATGAATGCTAAAGACTTAATGTTGTTGTTAACTTGAAACATTTGGAAGAGAGCTTGAAGTACAGTAGCCAGAGATTTCCACTTATAGAACACAGGTGGAGGACAACAGAATCATAAATAGCTCATCAGGATTATATATCAGGTGGTAGAGAGACTACCCTCCAGACAATTAGATAGTTCAGATAAGCCAGGACAACTGAGAATTCCATACAGCATTGGTCCAGCTGGCACAATTCTGGGTCCCAGAATTCAATCACAGTATTGATTGACAGGCAGAGGCATTCGCTTGGTGGGCAGGCAGGGTCATTGACACAGTATTTTGTGGGTGTTGACGTGGCATTGTGGGGGGAGGAGTCCCAACAACAGGGGCGTGTCCCGAGCATTTGCAGAGTGGGCCAAGGTAGCTGGTTGATGTCACATGCAGCCACTGGGACCCAAAACATGTATGTCTGGCAACTGCTTTCGCAGCTAGGCTGCGGAGGCAGGGGGCTTCCCTACACATGTGAGCACTTTGCTATTTAGCGAAGCTCTCGCATTTTAGCAGGGTTGGGGAGGGGTGGACCCAGCATGTGGGCAACCTTGCCCTGTGCTGGGTGGCACCTGGCAAGTTTGTGGAAAGAGATGTAGTTTTGCTAAATTAGGCCCTTAGTGTCTATTGAGTGGGGATTGTAAGGAAGACAGTGCCCTCTACACATGACCTCCTGCTGTGTATAGTACACACACATCCCTTGACAACCAAACCAAATGTCTTTATAGAGGGGTCCCCATTTCCGAAGAATCCCAGGACTGGGATGACTAGTTGGGGGGAGAATCCTTTGGCCATGGGCCCTAAAAAAGTGTGTCTGTTGCATTATGCCCCATTAGTTAGAGACTGGTGCTGGTCCTGCAAATACCCATATTTCTAGCACTGTGGCTGGCACAAGTGCACAGTGCTGGTTCATTAAAATACGAGGGACCCCATGCTGTTTTTCCCTGTATTTTCTGAACCAGGAGCAGAACTAAAAGCCAAATGCTTGTTATGCTATGGGGGAGGAACACACACATTGTATTCTGTTTTCTTTTTACTCTTTCACTATGTTTACACAGATAAGCACTGCACAGATCACACTGCATTTGATAATTATTCCTGTATAATCTGCATTGCATCAATCTGGCATTGCATTGATGGTGGTGCTGTAGTGGCCACATCTGCAGACTGCTCATGATCATCTGAACATCTTGCTCTGGCATAGAGACAGGTATTAAATGGAATATGACCATGTCTTCCTAGATGTCTGCCGCATTTGGAATTCTATCACAATTTCCATCAGGAGAGGAATGTCTGTTTCTGGGGAATGAAAACACAGGTTTTAATGGGTGAATGCAATGTATTTGTATACAAAATTTAGGACACTGGCTTTGTATGTTTATAGTTGGCCACAGGATTTGGCTTGTTACATCACATTTGTATTGGGTTCTTTGTGAAATACTGTAAATTCATGTAATCTCAAAATAAACATATTTTTCTTTTAAAAGGAACTTGACCCTCTTCTGATGGATGAGCTGGAGCAGAATATGTCATCTCAATGGCTTTCTGTACCACTGGCTCTCTTTCTGTTGGTACAAGTGAAGTCATCCTAGAGAACTAAACAGCATGGACATTTTGTAGGCATTTTTATAAGTGGTATGTGATTTAGAAATTGAATGTGGTGTTTTTTTGGGCAAATAGAATATCAGTAGGAAGTGTTTGGTTTTGGTTATAATTCATTGTCCAGTTTTGGTGTTGGATTCAGTTTTGAATTCTGTCCGTGACTGGTTTTGGTTTTGGATTTTTCCCCAAAAATGGACAAAAAAAATAAAATCACGTAGTTTGGGCCTTGTTTTGTTCCTAGAGTTTAATTAATCCCAATACCATTCGTTCCCACTCATTTTCAAGCAATTTTGACTACCTCATAGCTCACAATGGGGGTCATTCCGAACTGATCGCATGCTGCTGTTTTTCGCAGCGCAGTGATCAGGTCACTACTGCGCATGCGTTTGCACCGCAATGCTCAGGCATGTCATACAGGTACAAAGCGGATCATTGATGTGCGATGGATTTAACGAAGAATCCATTTGCATAGCCGATCGCAAGGAGATTGACAGGAAGAAGGCATTCCTGGGTGGCAACTGACAATTTTCTCGGAGTGCCATGGAAAACGCAGGTGTGTCTGACGTCAATTCTGGGACCTGACAGGCTGAAGTGATCGCAGCAGCTGAGTAAGTTCAGAGCTACTCAGAAACTGCACAAAAACTTTTTGCACAGTTCCCCTGCATAAGCGATCGCACGCTTGCTATGCTATAATACACTCCCGCATAGGCGGTGACTATCTGATCGCACGGCTGCAAAAAACTGCTACTGTGCAATCAACTCGGAATGACCCCCAATATTGTTTTCATTTGCTTTAGACCAAAGGCTGCAGTGAGCTGGCCTTAAACTAAGTTACAGAGCAGAGACACAAACACATAGCAGTTTATAGCACATCTAAGAAATATTGCCACACAGCAGTGGCAGAAATGAATGTAGTAAAAGATGGAATTGTCTTTGAACCCTCCCACCCTTATGTTGGATAAATACCACTACTAGTCTTCTTGGTACCCTTCTGGGAAGAAGAGCCATTCTAAGCAGCAGCAGGCTTATTGTTGAAGAATTCTTCTGAGGAATCATGGATAGGGGAAGAGTCAACTGGCCTTAACAAATTGGATGCAGGACCTCCGATCATTACTCAGGATATTGAGGCTGAAGGTGTTGGTGGTGGAGATTGCAGTTGCTGAAATCTAGTTGAGAGAAAGGAGCTAACTGATGCTGGACTGCTTGTTATTTTTTAGCGCAAGTTTCTGATGTAGTCAAACACTTTTCATGGGCTTGCAGCAAATGATGTAACAGGGAGGAGGTTCCTAGCTGGTGAACATCCCTATCTCTTCTTACTGTGGTTTTACAAAATGCTACAGATGGCTTAACAATTGTTGTCAGGATTTGGATAAAAATAATTCCACACATACTGTAAGTGGTGGATTTGCTGATGCTATGCCCATGCATGACAATGGTCATCTTCTAATCATGGCCAACAGCTGCTCCCATTGGTGCCTGACTTACACAAACTACATTGTCTTCCTCAACATCCTCATTAGTGCTGGAATCAGCTACACAAATACCCCCCTCATCCTCTTGCAATTCCACAGTGGCTTCCTGAAGTTCTATGTCATCAGTTATACTTCTGCTGCTCATTTGCAGAGGGAGCAGAAATGATGAAAGCTAGCTTCTCTGGGTAATCACACACTTAAACTCTCCTCAGGGATTTGTGATATTTCTGTTTCTGACCGCACAGTTTGTTCTACTGGCTTAGTGGGTTTACATTTTTTTTCATCATAATGAATGGCAGAAGATGCATCACTCATAAATAAAGGCCAAGACCTGAGCATTTCCTTACCATTGAGTGTGGTGAATAGCATGTTCAATTTTTTTTTCTTTTTCTGTTTTAAACTTTCCCTTTAATAGAGGTGTTATAGTTCCTTTCTTTACCCATATACAGTATTGATTTTTTTTATTTCAGATGCCCTGATTTTTTTTAAAGACACCTCTATGCCTTTGGGCATCAGCTTTAGATAGGATTGAATGACTAGTATTGTCATATTGACTGGTTGCAGCAGCTGCAGCAATAGTATTTGGTTGTTGCTCCTGCTTTTCTCTAAACTGACCTCATTATACATTTTTTAACTAGCAGCTCCGCTCACACTTTGTGGCATCAGACTGCTTTTCCACACAGACGCTGGGTTACAGCCTACTGGGATGCAGCATACTGGGCTGCAGAGTGCAGAGCAGTACAAACAAGTGATACAATATATATTTTTATTTTTTTAACTGGAAGATCAGCTGACATACACAGACATTCAGGTCCTGCTGGCATTTATATTCCTCCTATAAAGAAAATATTAAAATAAATACATTATGCATTATAAAAAAACAAGGCCTTCACCTGGGGGCGGCGGCCATTAGGCTATTTTGCATTTCCACGACATCTCCACGACTTCTGCTATCTTCATTCTTCTTTTTTCACGTGCAGGTGACAGCTTTTACATTGCTGCCACTTCTCTAGGTCTTCTGGCATCTTCTGTCTTTACTTGGGGGTAATGGCATTTAAGCAGCTCTTTTGCATGGCCGCCACCTGCCCACTGTTTCCAGCCTCTTCTTTCTTCAGGAGATCTTGCACACTTCCTCCCCGCCAGCAGACTGTCAGCAGCTGCCTCGTGCTGCCTTCCATAAGCCAGCCTCGAGGGGGCAGGGCAATGACACAGTGGCCGTCTTAGAATTTAAAAATGAATCTAAGGCGCCATTTTTAAAATTGGAACTGCTCCGCTGCCAAACTCTGCAAAATGAAAGGCAGGGACTGGATCCTCTTGAGCCAGTCCTGTCACCATGCCAGCCATCCCTACCAGGTCCCACTGCTGCTAATGCCTGCACCTCCGCCGTGTCCTCGACAAAAATCTCGCTGCCCACCAGCGATGACAGCAGATCCATCACTGGACAGCTGTATCTGCTGTACATCCCATCTGCATTACTAACAGGTGCGTACTTTCATGTGCATCGCCATAGGTGCCTCCCACACCAAATTTAAGTGTTAAAATGATGCATACAGATGATGCAATGCAGATACTTGTGAGACAGAATATGTGTCAAAATAAGTATATTTGAATTATTTTAATCATGAATGACAGGGGAGCCACCAGCTTCCCGGCCTCCCCTGACTGCAAATCTCTGGATACAGTGACAGCATAGCCTCTTAAACGGACATAGTGACAGCACAACCGCTTAGATGGCACTATGACAGCAGCACAGCTCTTTAAATGGACACAGTGAAAGCACAGCCCCTTAGCAGGACACAGTGACAGCACAGCCCTTTAGCTGGACATAGTGAAAGCAGCACAGCCCCTTAGGTGGACACAGTGGGGTATATTTACTAAAGTGCAGGGTTTAGAAGTGGAAATGTTGTCTCAATCAGATTCTACTTATCATTTGTCTTACACCTTCTAGAAGATAATTGCTAGAATCTAAATGGTTGCTATTGGCAACATCTCCACTTCTAAAAGCCCGCACTTTAGTAAACATACCCCAGTGACAGTAGCACAGCCCCTTAGATAAACACAGTGACAGCACTTGTATTCTGAAAAGCCACTTGGATGGACACCGCAGAGCAGAGTGCAGCATACCGGCAGTGTGACTGGAGTGAAATGGTGCCGAGTCCTGTCCATGACTCCCTTAAATAGAATCCAAAACTCATGAGAATCTGACCCCAGGAGGATGTCATTCAGCCTTGGTTTGAAATCTGAGCCTGTCAGGAAAAATTGAGCCAGGACTTGGATTTGACTCAGATCCCCAAGTTTGCAGTGGTTCAGATTTAAGGTAATCCAAACTGCTGATCTCTAGTCAAAACCAAATTACTTGGTAAGTAAATTTACCCCTAATGCTTCCAGCCATGCCCTGGCAAAAACAGGAAAAAATATTTCTAATTATTAGCATTTACATTTGTTAATGATATGCCCATTTCAGGAATATAAGCAGTCAAAATCAGGATAAAGAGTGTTTGTTAGAGGAATGACAGACAATGGACTTGAAAAAAAATAGTTTTTGCTTTCTTTGAAAATGTTGGGTCTATTCATGGTTTTTGACATCACTCGTCGATGTTCACAATTGCATTGATTAAAAAAACAAAAACTAACATTTGTTGTGTACATTTTAAAACATAAACAAACGTAACTAAATCTCCTGATATTTTTGTATTTTATGTTATATCCTTGTTTACTTTAATATTCCTTGCCTACTGGACCCTTTAATTTTTTCTTCTTAAATTGTAAAGTAGTAGACGTTGTTAAAATACTGAAGCCACCTGAAAGGATTCTGCCCAAAACCTCCAGGATTTTGTACTTCGTTCATTAAAAGACAGAAGTTTGGGGCATACTTACTATGAAAGCCAAAACATGCTTTTATCCATTTTCTTCTGTAGAGGAGATGATGAAAGCAAAATGCAAGTTTGCTTTTTCAGATGTTCATCATGTATATTTAAGATTTGATTCATATGATTAATAAGTCTATATGACCATTATTACTAATCAATTTGTAATTTAAACATTATCAAAATCATGCTTCATTTTACAAAGCAATCTATGAAGTTTTAAAGCACTTTCATGTACAGTATATGCCTGTGTCTTTCTGCCAACTACAGAGAAAAAGTACAGAATAATTGGCCCAGGACGTAAATTATAAAAACATACTTTGTATCTAGGAAGACAAGATAGAGAGATTTCTGATACTGTTGAAATGTACTATACTCATTGGAAATATTTGACGTATTGTCCATCTTTCATGTTAAGATCACAGCTATTGTACTGTACTTGTAAAAGGGAATACATTATTAAGAAATTTATATACAGTAGTATATCTAAAACAATTAACAGGATTATTAGAATATTTGTGACAATCTCATACATTTTGCTGCCATGTAATTTATTGATTCATGAATGTTTCATGTGTAGATTAAAATGTATTTTATTGTTACCTACCTACGAACATTTTCTTATACTTAAGATAGATATGACAGCTGAGTGTGGTATTTAATATTAAATGAAGTATGCTCCTATGGTTGATCAAAATTTGTTTGTCAATACGATGGGGTATTGCCCATATCAACCAATCATATTCTATTATCTTATAGAAGGTGCTAGATAAATGATAAGCAGAATCTGACTGGTTGCTTTGGGCAACATCTCCACTTCTATAAACCCACACTTTAGTAAATATACAGTACCTGTATATCTTTCTTTTACTTAAAGGTTTTACAGATAAGCTAGAAGCAGCAATATTTTCTGTGGAGCAATTTACATGCATTTGATATTTATCTATATTGTTTGTGTGAATGGCATTACATTTTAATTTACAGTATTCATTGGACTTGGTGCCAAATACAAAAGTACTAAGCTTCAGTCAGAGTATACCATGCAGTGATCGATGTATTGAATAGGACTGAAGATGTACCAGCCAGTTTCTGCTAAGTTGTTTTGAAAACAAATGGACAAAGGGGGTTAAAATACTACTACTACTACTACTACTACTACTACTACTACTACTACCTATACCGCTAAAACTACTACTACTATTATTATTATCCTTTTATTATTTAGAACCACAAAGGGACCGCAGCGCCCAATTACAGAGTTCATAATCAAAATAATCAGAACAGTAAAATAGTGACTTACAGTTGAAGACAATATAGGACAAGTACAGGGTAAATAAACATAGTTATAGCAGCAGACAACACTGACATAAGTATCAGGGTGGCAGAAAACCGTGGGATTTGGTGCCGTTAAAGATGGTTTATGTAAGCGAAGGATAAGCACATGAGGGCTGGGGACCCTGCTTGTGAGAACTTACTTTCTAAAGGGGAGGGGCAGACAGACAGGGGCAGATTTGAGTATCATCAGCATAGAGATGGTATTGGAAGTTAAAAGAGCTAATGAGTTCACCTAAAGAGGATGTATAGAGAGAGAAAAAGAGGGGACCAAGAACAGAACCTCAGGGGACACCTACAGTTAGTGTAAGTGCGGGGGAGGTGGAGTCATAAGAGAAGACAGAGAAGGAATGCTTAGAGAGGTAGGAGAATAGCCAGGAGAGGGCAGTATCACTCAGACCAATAGAGTGAAGGATTTGCAGAAGGAGAGGGTGGTCCACAGTGTCAAAAGCAGCAGAGTGGTCAAGAATACTAAGCATAAAGTTGTGGCCCTTAGATTTGGAGGTTATTGCAGACTTTTGTGAGGGCAGTTTCAGTGGAGTGGAGAGAATGAAAGCCAGACTGGAAAGGGTCAAGCAGTGAGTGTGAGGTAAGAAAGGCAGTAAAGTGATTTTTGACAATACTCTCAAGGAGTTTGGAGGCAAAAGGGAGGAGAGAGATGGGTTGGTAGATATGGATAGGGTGTTTGGATCAAGGGTAGGTGTTTAAGAATAGGGGAGATGAGTGCATGCTTGAAGGCAGAGGGTACAGTGCATGATGAGAGGGAGAGATTAAGAACATGGGGAAAATGGAAACATGCAGAAAATGAGAGGTAGCGGAGGAGGTGGGAGGGGATAGGGTCAAGTGCGGAGGTAATGTGGGTGGAGTAACGGATGAGGGCCATGACTTCATCAGATACATAGGAAAAAGGATATCAGAGTTGGTGGGAGGCATGGGGAGGGATTGTAAGGGATAGGAGGTGACTGTTTGCTGATGGTCTGGTGGGATGTGATGTCCTGACATATGGAGTCAATCTTGCATGTAAAATAAATGGCAGAGTCAAGAGCAGATATTGAAGAGAGTAGATGAGGTGGTGGTGGGCAGAGGAGGGAGTTCACAGTGGCAAAGAGGTGCCAGGGATTGGAAGACTGGGAGGAAATGATATTCTTGAAGTATGACTGTTTAGCAAGGACAAGGGCAGGACTGAAGGAATTTTGAGGGATTGCATGGACGATTATCTGCAGGCTACTAAGATTATTAGCAAGAGTCAGCATGAGGTTGTGAGGAGCAGATCATGTCAAACTAACTTAATTAGCTTCTACAAGGAAGTGAGCGTTAATCTTGACAAGGGAAAAGCAGTGGATGTGGTCTATTTAGATTCCGCAAAAGTCTTTGATACAGTGCAGTGCAGGAAACTGATTATCAAACTAAGGGAGCTTTGCCTAGGAAATACTATTTGTACATGGATAAGTAACTGGCTGGATAACAGGGTACAACGAGTAGTGGTCAATGGGATGTGCTCCAGCTGGGCACCAGTAGTCAGCGGGATTCCACGAGGGTCCGTACTCGGCCCGCTACTGTTCAATATATTTATTAACGATCTAGGAATTGGCCTGGAAAGCACAGTGTCAATCTTTGCAGATGATACTAAACTGTGTAAGGTAATTAATTTGAAAATCGATGTGGAGTCTCTACAGCATGACTTGTTTAAACTTGAAACCTGGGCGTCTAAATGGAGAATGAGTTTCAATATAGAAAAGTGCAAAATTATGCATTTTTGGAATAAAAAACAAACTTGCATTCTACATATTAAGTGGGGGAAATATAGGGGTAACAGTAGCAGAAACAGATTTAGAAGTGATCGTAGATAATAGACTTAATAACAGTACACAATGTCAAATTGCAGCAAAGAAGGCAAGTAGAGTGCTTGCGTGCATAAAACGGGGTATTGAGACAAGTGATGAGGATGTAATCCTGCCGCTGTACAAATCATTGGTACGTCCGCACTTGGAATATTGTGTTAAACTTTGGGCACCAAATCCTAAAAAAAAAAAAAAATAGGCGAACTATAAAAAGTCAAAGGTGAGCTACTAAATTGATAAAAGTGTTAGAGGCACTGGAGTAAGAGGAAAGGCTTACTAGGTTAAATATGTATACACTTGAAAAGAGGCGTCTGAGAGGAGACATTATTAATAACTTTAAATATGTAAAAGGTCACTACAAGGAGTTAGCAAGGGACTTGTCTATCAAAAGAACTCTGTATAGGACATGTGGGCACTCGCTCAGGCTTGAGGAGAGAAAATTCTGTACACAACGTAGGAAAGGGTTCTTCACAGTAAGGGTAATAAAGATTTGGAACTCCCTGCCGGATAAGGTAATAATGGCGGATTTTGTAAGTGCATTTAAAAAAGGACTGGACAAGTTTCTAACTGATAAAAGTAACCAAGGCTATAGCATTTAAGATATTGACAATAACTATCTGGGAGTGGTAAGAATCATAGTTATTAATTGGTACTAAACCATTACTTCAGCAGGCACATTATTAGGTGCACAACTTAACTCAAAATACAGGTTGAACTCGATGGGCATTTTGCCTCTATTCAACCTCATTAACTATGTTACTTAAGAACAAGAGCATAAGTTTGAAATGAAGGAATACTACCTTAGAGCATGATTTCCTCCACTGTCGCATGAGCATTTTCGAAGATACTATATCTGGTGCATTTGGTGTGCTAGGGTTGAGGTTGTAATCTGGGAGGGTGAATAGTGGTTGGTGGTGAGACAAAGTCAAGAGCAGAAGTAAGGGATGCATTGTATAGAAGTAAGTGGTTTGTTCAGGGCATGAGAGAATAGGACAGAGAAGCAAGTCAAACAGGGAAAATAGGGATGTGGTGTCAATAGCCTCAATGTTATACTTAGTGATGGTAGTCTTAGGAGGTAGAGATGGGGAAGCAGAGATAGATAAATTGAAAGAGAGCAGGTGGTGATAAGAGAGGGGAAAAAGTGAGTTGGAGAAATCAGAGCTGTCAGAATGGTGAGTAAAAACCATATCCAGTGAGCTCCCATTCACATGGGAGGGTGAGAAGGTCCACTGAGCGTGACCAAGTGATGAGGTGAAGTTAAGGAGATTAGAGGTAGGGGATTTAGTGGGGATATCAATAGGGATGTTGAAATCTCCTAGGATAATGCAGGTTATGTCAGAAGAGATAAAGTGAGGAAGCCAAGAAGCAGAGTTGTCGAGAAATTTCGAGGAAATGCCAGGGGGACGGTAAATGACAGCAACTCGAAGATTAGCAGGTTGGTAGAAGTGTATATCATGGACCTCAAATGTAAAGACTGTGAGGGATGGTTCTGGAGGTATGAGTTAGTAGGTGTAGCTGGAAGGTAATAGGACACCAATACCAACTCCATGGCGACCCCCGGGTCGGAGGGTATGTGAGAATATGAGTCCTCCAGGACAGAGAGCAGCAGGAGGGGGTAATACAGGTTTCAGTGATGGCTAGGAGATGCAGAGAATTGGAGATAAAGATGTCATGGGTAGGGGCCAGTTTGTTACAGACAGATCTAGCATTCCAGAGGGCACAGGAGAGAGGGAAAGAGTCTGAGGTGGTGATGTAAATGAGATTATTAGGATTTCTGTAGCAATGAGGTGAGCTGAAATTGGAAGGAAGGGATATAGAGGGTTTAGTGATGGTGCTGGGTCCTGGCTAGGAAGAGAAACTGTAGGAGTGGGGCACAGAGGGAGTGCGGTGTGATACTGGTGGAGGAGAGGTGAGGTGACAGGGTGAGGAGGGAGAAAGCAGGGCTGGGTGGTGGGGTGGAATGTCCATGATAGGGCAGAAATGAATGACAGTGGGGTAACATGAGAAGAGGGGAAGTAAAGTAGAGAGGAGGATGGAAGACAGAGTAGAGGAGAGAGGATGAGATGTAGGAGACTAGTAGAGAAGGATAGGGGTGGTATTAGGGGGGCAAGATAAAGGATTAGGTAGACAAGGAGTGTTGGGGGGTGTTGTCAGCCTGGACACAGTGTGAATGAGCTAAATAGGGGTAATAAATTGAAAATAGGAGTGGCGGCAGAATGAGAGACAGAGCAGTAGAATTTCAGAAAGGCAGGTGATAGTAATACCAAGGTAATTCAGATATGATTTGCAAGTATATAAGCTGTGGTTAATGTTCACAGGTTAATATTACAGCAAATGTTAGCTGATGAAAGATGAAAAATTACAGTGTTTGTATATACAAACTACTACCTTTACTACTACTACTACTACTACTACTACTACTACTACTACTACTACTACTACTACTACTACTACTACTACTACTACTACCTGTATTACTACCTCTTCTACTACTACTACTACTACTACTACTACTACTACTAATAATAATAATAATAATAATAATATTGTAGGAGGCTAGGAGCACTAATATGCCTACTTTTCACTGGAGGAGATATTAGCTGTGAGTCCAGGTATTATTTGCGGATAACATCAGCATTGCCATAATAAACAGCCTGAGTTCAATCTATCTTTGCTGCAGCTGAGCTGTAAACCACATATTTGTAAGCTTGCTGCCAGTTCTTGGTTAGTAGAGAAATAGAACAAATGGGTTAAGTGGCTGATTCAACTGCTGCAGACCTTTTTTCTCTTTTCTTTACTTCCTCTTCCACTGAACAAGCTTGGGTGGAGGTGAGAGATATTGATATAGAGCAGGCATTTATGCTCATGGCCACTATTTCCATCCAAAGTGAAAGTTTTTATGACCGCTCACGAGGTAGCAGTGTGGTTGAATCTTTGCATGACAGAATGGAGAGAGATTAATAATGACTAAACCCTGCACCTGATATGTACTGTCCTGTATAACTATGTTAAATATATATTGTACTGCTATACTTTGCCTACAGTGTATGCTTATTGATAGGTTTAGTTGTTGCCATCCTTTTCTGCTTTTATCCTAATTTCTCAGTGTTGTACTTATGTATGTAGCAAAGCATTGTGCTCTCTCAGCCACTCTCTGGGCCAAATTCAGATCTGATAGTAAATGTGATAAATTTAGCACATCTACGATGAGTTTCACAGACATGCGGGGGGACACCCAGCACAGGGCTAGTCCACCCCTCATGTCAGGCCCTGCCTTCCCTGCATGGATACAAAAGCATCACAAAGTGGCAATGCTTTTGTACCTGACGAGTAGCTCCCTGCCAGCGCAGCACCTGCGCGCTGGCAACCCGCTACTCGCTGCATCCCGGGTCCGGACATGCCTCTGTTGTCCAGTACCCCCCCCCCGCGCTCCAACGGCGCTCTAATGCCGTAGGCATGCCCCCACCCTCCCTGCGACGACATCTGCCTGTCAATCAGACAGAGGCAATCGCACAAGTGAGATGCTGATAGCATCTCACTAGGCTCACGGAGTGCGCACTCGCAGTGAGGCATGTGCACTCCACAAAGTAATTCAGACTGCAATCGCTGTCGCTGCAGCAATGCAGTCTGAATTGCCCCCTCTGTTTGGTATTACACCTTTTGCCCCATGGAGTACAAGGTGTAGTTTTATATCTGACCTGTTGTTAAATCCCCAATGTCATATATGTTTTCTGTAAGGCTAAAAGTTTTATCTTGGAATGTCAGAAGTCTAAATACATTTTCCAAGATTAAACTCTTTGGGGGATATTTACCATGGGCAGATTCAATTGTGTATGTTTGTCTGTAAGTGTGTGTAAGTATGTGTGAGTAAATATGTGTGTGGCCCTAGTGTGTGTGTGTGAGAGACACCCCTCCGGAGCAGGCCACGGGGAGAATTACATCTCCCAGCAGCCCTCGCCTTTCCAAGAACCTCCAGAGCCTCCCAGCGACCCCCAGTTCTCCCAGCGGCCCCCTTTCTAGTTGGAAGATGAAGGGAAGCTCATTGGGAACCATGACTAGCTTCGGAGACCTCTGGAGAGGGTTTTTTTATTCTAGATTTTTACGCGCCAGAGTTTCCAGTACTGAAAAACATTTTTTTAGGGGGGATATCGTTGGTATGGGAAGTGTGCATACATGTGGTAATCCGAAATTTGGTATGAGGTAAGAGAGTTTTTTTTTACATTGCTAAACATCGCTCCCAATTGAATTCCCCCTAAGAATTATGTTTGGTCAATTTGACATTTTTCAGAGATAAAGCAGTGACTTTGCCAATTGGGAATTTAGTAATGGTCAGTTCGTGTGGCTATCACATTTTAAACACAGCTTCACAGACCAAATTAGGTAAAATTACCATAGAACCAAAATCAAATAACATTTGTACCAAAGCAAATCATGAATTCACTAAGAATCATGTTTGCAAAATCATTTGAACAAACAGCAAAATTAAAACACAACGCACAAAGGTGGTCATTCCGAGTTGTTCGCTCGCTAGCAATTTTTAGAAGCCATGCAAACGCTTTGCAGCCTCCCACCTGGAGTGTATGTTAGCTTAGCAGAAGTGCGAACGAAAGGATCGCAGAGCGGCTACAAAATATTTTTGTGCAGTTTCAGAGTAGCTTCAGACCTACTCAGCGCTTGCGATCACTTCAGACTGTTCAGTTCCTGTTATGACGTCACAAACACACCCTGCGTTCGCCAAGCCATGCCTGCATTTTCCCTGGCACGCCTGTGTTTTTCCGAACACTCCCTGAAAATGGTCAGTTGACACCCAGAAATGCCCTCTTCCTGTCAATCACTCTGTGGCCAGCAGTGCGACTGTAAGCTTCGCTAGACTTTGTGTGAAACGACATCGTTCGTTGTAATAGTACAACGCGCGTGCGCATTGCGCCGCATACGCATGCGCAGAAGTGCCGATTTTTTGCCTGATCACTGCGCAGCAACCGAAATTTGCTAGCGATGAACTCTGAATGACCCCCAAAGTCCATGCACTTGTTTTAAAAATTGTGTTAATATGTGAACACCATTTTAATTAGCACAATTCGCATGCTTATAAAAGGTAACCAAGTCAGCTGCAGCACACTATTTCTGTTGACAAGCATGGGTGAGACAGGATATTCAGTCCTGTAGACATAGGGCATAATTCAGAATGGATCACAAAAGCAAAATCTTTCTCTAATGGGCAAAACCATGTGCACTGCAGGTGGGGCAGATATAACATGTGCAGAGAGAGTTAGATTTGGGTGAGGTGTGGTCAAACTGAAATTTAAATAGCAGTGTTAAAATAAAGCAGCCAGTATTTACTCTGCACAGAAACAAAATAACCCACCCAAATCAAACTCTCTCTGCACATGGGATATCTGCCCAACCTGCAGTGCCCATGGGTGGTCATTCCGAGTTGTTCGCTCGCTAGCTGCTTTTAGCAGCATTGCAAACACTAGGCCGCCGCTCTCTGGGAGTGTATCTTAGCTAAGCAGAATAGCAAACGAAAGATTAGCAGAACTGCTAATAAATAATTCCTTGCAGTTTCTGAGTAGCTCCAGACCTACTCCTAGATTGCGATCACCTCAGTCCGTTTTGTTCCTGGTTTGACGTCACAAACATGCCCTGCGTTTGGCCAGCCACTCCCCCGTTTCTCCAGCCACTCCTGCATTTTTACCTGGAACGCCTGCATTTTTAGCACACTCCCCGAAAACGGCCAGTTTCCACCCAGAAACACCCACTTCCTGTCCATCACACTACGTCGCTCGAGCTTGTGCAAATCTCCAAAGTTTTGTGTTAAATTACTGAACGCATGCGCGCTGCGTACCGTACGCATGCATATTTTTCCACCTAATCGCTCTGTTGCAAAAAACGGCAACGAGCGAACAATTCGGAATGACCACCATGGTTTTGCCCATTAGAAAAAGATTTTGCTTTTGCGATCCATGCTGAATTAGGCCCATAGTCACTTATGTAATGTGGGGCTCAGGATCAAGAATCAGAAAAGAGGTCCCAGCAGGTAGGGGTGCTGCAGAACCTACATAGGACTATGTACTTCCATGGACAGTAAAACCTCAATGAATCATATGATGATTATGTAATACAGGTAATCTGTAAGCAGGGAGCTCCATAGCTCTTTTTTTGCAGCTGCAGTTCCGTAGTCTCGATTGCAATTGGGGTTGTGGCTTTTGCTGAGATGGAGACAAAGCTGTCTCTGTCTCAAAATAGAAAACTTGGCTCATCGGTGGGGCTTTTCAGGTACTTGGAAACCCCCTGGCAAGTAGGTTGACATAGAGACAATGGTTACACACCATTGTTTCTCTACTCTCTCACTTCGTATGGGAGTTTCTGATTTTCACAGTTGTAAATATAAATGAGTGTAAAAAATTTGGTAAAGGGGAAGTCCAGGTGGAAGCTGAGGTGGAAAGAAGCTCGCACAAGGAGCTCTGCAAAGAACAAGAAATAAAACCTGTTTGTTTCTCACCCTGCTCCGCTGAGCCCCGCTAAAGTTAACCCCCCTGACCGTGGGAACAACCCACAGTAGCAATATAGAGCAGCGGAATCGGGGAGCCGGTTTACTGGCTCCCGCGGATTGCGGCCTACCTGCCATCACAAAGCCGGGGCCTAAATTTGGGAGGCTGACGCTGCGGCCCGGATGGACTGTCGGGCCTGAAGACACAGAGCACGCCTGTTGGTGTCACCCGGGACCTGAACTACTCTTCGAGCCCCCACGCCGGCCGGCTACACGGGAGGGAAGAGAGACCACCGGAGCGTGACCCTGAGCGCCGGAGGCAGCGGTCATCTTGAGCCTCGGAGCCCGCAGAGCGGGAGGACGACATAACGGACGGGTGGCCCGGCAGTTCTGCGCAGCGGCAAAGGTGAGCCGATCCCCTAAACAACTCACCCCCTCAGCTACTGATACCTACACCGCTCATCAACGGGCGACCGCAGCTGGAAACCCGGAACTAGACCCGAGAAAACGAGGTGGCACTGCGGACTCTGCCCTGCGGCTAGCCCTGGTAGCTCCTCTGAGAACGATCAGCGGTGGGGAATCCCTGGGGATCCGCTTACCTCCACCTCCCTGAAACATCATTACCCGGAGATAGGGAGCAAACCCTGTCGGCATAAGACACCGGACACCCGCTGTTGGAAGCCGATCCCTGACTCAGACCACACGGGAGTGCACCATATTACACCCGGCACCTACCCTCCCAACACTGTGCCCCACATCATTAACCCTCGAGCAGGGGTGAGACTTGAGACCTGATGCTAGATCACACACACCTGCATTACCCACCCAGTGCTAAATTGTGATCCGCTCGCCCATCCCCCCACCATCTTCCCCACTAAAACGCACACAAACAAGTGTGCAAATAAATGACGGCGGCCATCTTGGGTCTCAAAGAAAGCGTTGACCCGGCTGTCTGAGGGATCCCTGGCATCCTATGACAACGCACGGTTGTTAATTGCTAGCCCCTTGGATCCCAAGCTACCCCTCTCCCCCAACCCAGCCCGGCACAACACAACCGAGTGCTACAAATATACATCATACCACTACAGAAACAGTGGTTCCTTGCTTCATAACTCGAGATCTAACAGCGTCTAAAACCTACTACCTCATTGAAGGATATACTTCCCACCATGGAAAAATACGTGGCCAAAACACCACGCACGAATAAAAATTCTCAAAACAAAAATAAGACAACGGCCAAAGAAAGGGAACCCAGCCTTATCCCACAAGGCTCCCCTTATTCACCAAATAGGCGAACCACCGACGACACGATACCCACCGACACCCAAGCCAGTCCATCCTCAATACAAAGGGCCAGAGAAATATCAGACATCATATCTCCTTTATTAGATGCAAAATTAGCACCTCTAATGGAAGCTATTACATCAGCAGCAGCGCAACTGACCCAACACACACAACGTCTGGCTGAAGCCGAAGACCGAATATCTACACTGGAGGACGACTATCAAACAATTCACTCCCAACAACAAACACATGATAACACCCTAGTGGCCATGGCCGACAAGATCGAATATTTAGAAAATCGAAATCGGCGGAACAACCTGCGCATGATTGGCCTTCCGGAAACCATCAGACAAACAGATCTAATGGACTTGGTCACACATTGGCTCCCCTCAGCTCTTAATCTACCCTCATCCCCACCTCATATCTGGTGGAGAGAGTCCATCGCATCGGTCCTGACAAACAACCTTCACAATCCTCTTCACCACGTCCCAGGCCAGTCATTTTCAGGCTACTAAACTACCTCGACAAAGTTAAAATCATGGAAGCCTATCGCAAATGCCATGACCTACGATACAAGGAATCCAAACTTCTATTGTTTCAGGACTTCTCCTTTCAAGTCTCGACACAACGGCGGGAGTTCTCCCCAATATGCAAAGAACTTCATGCTAAAAACATCAGATTTGCCCTTTTGTACCCAGCAAAACTGAGAATCCATCATGGCGGCAAACCTTACTTCTTCGACAATCCAGACGCAGCTCGAAATTTCCTCAAATCATTACCAACATCGCAACCTGATCCTCGAATGGATGATGCGGACTGACTTTTTCAGACCCAAGTATCTCCTTCCGTTGTTACATCTCTTTCCCTTGTCCAATGGATAGCACATGGTTGATAGTTGTTTTGTGGTTATTATCACTTTTCTCCCCCCCCCCCCCCTACTAACCAACTTAAAGTTTCTGTTACAGATAGACGGTTATTACTACTGTCTTCCTGGGTTCAAAAATTTGTAAAATGTTATGACTGGTGGCCTATACTACATCGGCTACTACTATCTTTCTGCATTGCATTGTTCAGTTATCTCATATATGCCATAACTCCGTTAGTTTATCCTACACATCATCCTAGTCCTCCCCATGCGAGCTGGGAAGGGGGTGAGGACTGCCGCCTACGGCTACTCCTTCTACGCTCCGCTAGAATGGGAATTGGGTAATGACGACCCCTGGGGACACTAAGACCCCCAAAGACGGCTTAAAGACGTCTCTCAAGCTAGTCTCATGGAACGTAGAGGGCCTAAACACACCAATCAAGAGGAAAAAGGTGTTGACCCACCATAAAAAATTTCACCCTGATATAGTATTTCTACAGGAGACACACTGGCGTCTCAATGATCCCAATACACTTAGAGACGCTTGGGTGGGAGACTTCAAGAGCGCTTCCTATACTACTAAAACAAGGGGAGTACTCCTTCTATTCCGCAGATCTTTAAACTATAAGATCAAAGACGATTGGGTAGACACCGAGGGCAGGTTTTTGTTCCTGAAGGTGGAGGTAGAGGGAGAACTTTTTACGCTGGCATGTATTTACGCCCCCACGGGACTGAACACCTCCTTCTTCTCAGACATCTATGTTAAATTGCAAGATTGGACGGAAGGAGTCTTGATCATGGGGGGAGACCTTAACATCGTGTTAGACCCATTACTAGACGTCTCAGGAGGCCCCAGACAACTGAATTACAGTAGATCTACACCACCATCCCTGTCACTACTGCAAGACTCCCTACAACTGTTAGACCCATGGAGATTCCTCCACCCTGACTCTAGGGAATACTCCTTCTTCTCCCATCCACACAAAATATTCTCCAGACTAGACTATTGGCTAGTACCGGCCTCTACCATACATAGAATCCTGGATTCCACCGTAGCTGCCATACTCATTTCAGACCATGCTCCCATTACCTTAACAATCAAACTAAACACGCCCCGACAACACTCCTATACCTGGCGATTCCCTGAATATCTTGCCCACACTGAAGACTTCAAACTATTTTTGACACAATCATATCTCAACTATACACAGGACAACACAGAACATATCAATAACCCAAACCTTTTCTGGCAAGCCTCCAAACCCGTACTCCGAGGACAGATTATTTCCTATGTAGCGGCCAGGAAAAGGCAACTTCGGGAGAGGATGACAGAGGCATCCCTCCAGGTAGCCTCGACCTATTCACAATTACTAGCCGATCCATCCGAGACCAACAGGAAACTATATAAGGACACCAAATCAGTATATGACACGCTATGTACTGAACGAGCCAAACTATTCCTCTCCTTTCAGTCTAACAAATACTTTCGCTGGGGTAATCGCCCAGGGAAGCTATTAGCTAACATGGTAAAAACTCATGCAACACCTAAATACATCCCCACAATTAGAGACACAGACGGACCTCCCTCAACGACGCAAGAACAGATTAGTGACACTTTCCTAACTTTCTTCGAGAAATTATACACTGCACCACCTGATGATCCTACAGCAGGCATAGAATTTTTGACACAGGCGAACCTCCCCACACTATCAATGAGTGAAAGGGACCTTCTTACTAGCCCAGTTACCACAGCAGAATTGGAATCAACCATCAAATCCCTTACAAATGGGAAATCCCCAGGGCCTGACGGTATGTCAGCGTCCTATTACAAATTACTCCTTCCACACTTAAGCGAACACCTTAGACAATTGTATAATGCACTTTTAGAGGGACACCCCGCCCCAACAGATTTTAACACGGCCCGAGTCATAATCCTTCCTAAACCTAACAAGGATCACACCTTAGTGTCATCCTATCGCCCAATCTCACTGCTGAACCAAGACTTCAAAATATTCACAAAGATTCTTGCCACACGCCTCCAAGCAGTCCTACCAAAACTACTGCATCCTGCGCAAACAGGATTTATGCAACACAAACACTCAGTGCACAATGTTCGCTCATTACTGGCAGCTATGTACAAAACTCACGACTCGTCAGAGCTAGACAATATGGTGCTAAGCTGTAACGCAGACAAAGCCTTTGATCGAGTGTCATGGGCCCACATTGACAGAATACTCACACTGCAAAACTTTGGCACTGCTTTTGTTAAAGTATTTCATAGTATTTATCAAACGCCACAAGCATTTCTGATGGTGAATGGCCACAATTCCAGACTATTCTCCTTACATCGAGGCACCAGACAAGGCTGCCTCTTATCCCCCCTATTATTTAACTTAGCCTTAGACCCCCTCCTTCGCCACTTCTGCAGAGAAAATAGATGGCACGGCATAAAACTGGCCAATCACGAAATCAAATTCTCAGCATTTGCAGATGACATCCTACTTTACTTTAGCAACCCCCGAAAAGCCATACCATACCTACTCAACATCCTAGACTCATTTGAACTAGTTTCTGGCTTTAAAATTAACCCCTCCAAAACAGAAGCCTTAGCCTTCTTTCCCTCAATAAAGATAGGCTGGGATGACACGTTCCCATTCCATTGGGCCACAAACAATTGCATTACATACCTAGGCATCAAATTTCCTGATCACCCATCCAAACTATACTCGTTTAATTTCCCCCCACTATTGACCAGGACATATACAGACTTCGCCAGATGGTCCCATCTCCCCCTTATGTATACTGGCAGGAGCCACCTGTACAAAATGATTAGCTTCCCTCGCTTCCTTTATGTACTACAGATGCTCCCACTGATCCCGCCCAAACACACGCTAGCTCAACTGGACAAAGCACTGTCCAAATTCATTTGGGCGGATAAACATCCCAGATTTTCATTATTCAAACTACGCCAACCCCGCTCTCTTGGAGGCCTTAACTTACCATGCCTCTACTCCTACGCCTGGCTGCCAACTACAGGATAGCCTTGGACTGGATTGGCGGACGAGACGTGTACGCCAACACACAGTTGGAGCAGTCTTTTATCCCATCCCAGGCTCTGGCATCCTTACTACACACCACTCCCGCCTCCATTCCACACAGTGTGTCAAACAACATACTTATCTCCACTACCTGCCTCGCATGGAGACAGACCCGCTCACGATTGAAGCTGCCCCGACATACATCATTATTTCTACCTCTCTGGAATAACCCAGAATTCAAACCTCACAACACCTCCCCCATATTTCAGACCTGGCACGAGGGTGGGCTGAAATTCATTCATCATTTCTTACATGCAGAAACTCTAACCTTACTTACTCACTCTCAACTCATAGCACGCTTCCCATCCTTACCAATTCCCTTTTTCCCTTTCCTTTAAGCATGCAGCTATGTACAAAAGGTTACATCCTCATTATCTATACAGGATAGATCCCATGCCCTGGACAACACATTACGACGCATCCGTGATGGTAACTTTCCCACGGCACTCATATATACATATTCCCGCACTCTACTAGATGTAGACACCGGCTCAATAGGCCTCCTAAAATGGAAACTGGAATTCCCTGAACTCACAATGAAGCAAATCCTGGAGGCAAACACCTACTTAGACAAAACACTAGGCTCAGTCACATACTCAGAAATGCACCAAAAAATTCTACATAGAGCGTATATCACCCCCAAGCTACGACACCTTATAGGAGCAGCCCCATCCTCCCACTGCTTTAAATGCACTGCTCCGGAAGCTGACCTCGTACACTGCCTGTGGTCATGCCCCAAGGTGTATACACTCTGGCAGGCACTCCAATCATACATCACAACAGACTTACAACTACAATTTACCATTACTAAGATGTGGGCATTCTGGGGCATATTCCCGAAACAACACCCCCCTAACCTGTCCAAGGGACAACGTATTCTCTTAACTAAACTAGCAGCAGCCACACAAAAAACGATCCTCTCACAATGGATATCCACTGACCCAACCCACATCTCCTCATTACATCCCAGAATCTCTCATCTATTCCACCTAGACTGGACCAATACCTCTTTACAGAAAGACAAACTGACCGAGAAATTTTTCCAAACTTGGCTACCCTACGTCCAGGTCCTTCCCCAGGTTACAAGGGAAGCCCTGCGAAAATGTTTCAAAGACACGAAAAGGTACCTGCAGGAGACATTAGACTCCACACCTCCTCCCTTCTGAACCCCTGACTCTATATTAATGTATATCATATAAATTTATTGCCTAACTCTCCCACACTTTGGTGGTGGTCACACACCCTCTGAAGTATCGACACCACTACTATCTTGGGCTAATAAGGCTTATACGGAGTATAACAACACTTACTGTTACTATTTGTTTATAATGTATTGCTTATATAATGCATACTGTCGATACAGCTGTATTAATATTTCACTGGTCAATAAAAACACTTTAAAAAAAAAAATTTGGTAAATCTATAGAGATGTAAATTTGAGACATCTTAATGTAAGTAAATATTAATCCATGGTTCTTGGCGTTACCCAAGGAGCACCCGTAGCAGATATGGTATAAAGTGACCATTTTTTAAGTGTATTAAATTCTACACACTGGAGGTGCAATCAAAATTTTTATCCAATTGTCCATATCATTCACGCAAAGCAAGCCTAGCATCAGTAATGGCATCATTATTTCAACCCACTTTTTATCCCCTTAGGGGAGGTTTATTAAAATTCGAATTAAGTATTTTCCCTTGTTCACACCTGAAGAATACCTATGTTAAATTTAAACTTCTAACATATCAGGAAGTAAGAGAATTAGTGATGAGTCAGTGACTGAGTTAGTGAGCGAGGGCTTTAGAACCGTTAGTAAATGTACCCCTAAGTGAAATGTTACAAATAAAATATAGAACCTTTATGATTGCATTCTTATTTTTTGTTTTACTCATGTAGACATATTTTAATATTAGTGGGTATTCTTATTACTGCATAGAAACTGCAGATTTATATATTTTAATTTAGAGCTCTTTTTATTCTTTGTGTAAGGTACTTTTAATAATAGATTGTCATCTGGCTATATTTTCCAGAGAACAATTTTATTTTCTATCCGATTGGACATTCGATAAATGGTTTCAATAACAGGAAGAGAAGAACAACATGCTAAGAAATGCTATGTGTATTTGATTTTCCTTTATCAAAAATCTGTTTGTTTGTGAGATATCCAAAAATCATGCTGAAGTTCTAAAGCTACATAGATTACAAAAAAGGTGTTGAGGGTTTAAAAACAACACTATTGTTTCAAAAATAATAAGGGAATCTCAGTTATATTTGTAAACGATATTTTTTATATTTGACAACTATATTTTTTATCACATGAGACAAGTAACTTCTGAAAAATAAGTTTATTTTTCTCTGTACTTAGTTTTACTATGACCTTTGCTTATGAAACACATTTTAAAAGTTCTCCTATAGATTTTATGAAATATTTTTTCAGTCATGTCAGTATATTTTTTATACTGAAAATACAAATTATTACAATTACAAATTATTACAATTACAATGATATAAAATAATTTTAATTTGGTATACTTCCGATATCTGAGCTAGATTTTAAAACTTATGCTAGCCATACATCAGACCAACTTTTCTCCAACACTCCAAACTTCCAACCATCCAACTTGTCTGTTCAACTAAAACAGTGCCCCACACATCTCACCAAATTTTTACCAGTGCTCCACACATCTAACCAACTTTTCATCAGACCAACCAACCTTCCAACTTCTGTCCAACTTGTGATGTCACCGAAGTAGGCGGACAGTGCCTGCCTACAGTTCTTCAGTTTTGTTTTGTTTTTTTCATTTCAAAACATGCAGAAGTGTCTTTTTTCAGTGAAACTGGGCTTTTCTTTCACCACCATACATTTATTAGATTTACTTATTTTTATACTGAACTATGGATACCAGCATGGTTGGGCTGCCAAGGCAAATATATATATATATATATATATATATATATATATATATATATCTATATATACCAGATGTAGATATTCGGCACTCCCAATGTAGTAAAATGTACAGCTTGCCTGGTGCCCTCCTGAGCTTCAAAAAGCAAACATATCACAAACGATAGGCGGCACTCTAGGACTTTTCAAAAATCAAGAACATACGTGACCCTGTTCTGACAGCTTAACGTTTCGGTTTAATGTAACCGTCGTCAGACGGTTACATTAAACCGAAATGTTAAGCTGTCAGAACAGGGTCACGTCTGTTCTTGATTTTTGAAAAGTCCTAGAGTGCCGCCTATCGTTTGTGAGAGATAGATATATATATATATATATATATATATACACACATACATACATACATACATACATATATCCCAATAATTATAGTGGCTTATATGGACTTCAGCAGTTAAACAGCTCTGCTAAATATTAGATAATAATTTATATTCCTTCAGCTGCTTATCTGGACTGCATTTGAATGAGGAAAATGGATACATGCACAGACTGAGTTGCAACATATATGTAGCAGAATCAGCTACTCTGGATTTTCTGCAATGGTACAAATGCGGCAATTCGACAAAAGTATATTCAATTGAAGTTTGTAAATTCGACAACAGTGCTTTTAGACAGTAAATTTGTCATTTTCAATCCACCACACTTTGGTGGCGGAATCTAATAAAAAAATTTAAAAACATGTTTTTTGGTTTTTGTTTTTTTTTTTTATAATAGCCTATCTATTTATATTAGAAGGGATTAGGTAGTTGGTTTGTCTTTTTTGGAGGCACAAGTATTATTTATATATTTTTAAAAAGATTATTATTATATTATTATTATTATTTTTTAAATGGAATGGGAAAAACCCGAAAAAAAATTGCGTGGGGTCCCCCCTCCAAAGCATAACCAGCCTCGGGCTCTTCGAGCCGATCCTGGTTCTAAAAATCCGGGGGGAAAACGGACAGGGGATCCCCCGTATTTTTAAAACCAGCACCGGGCTCTGCGCCTGGTGCTGGTGCAAAAAATACGGGGGACAAAAAGAGTAGGGGTCCCCAATATTTTTTACACCAGCATCGGGCTCCACTAGCTGGACAGATAATGCCACAGCCGGGGGTCACTTTTATACAGTTCCATGCGGCCGTGGCATTAAATATCCAACTAGTCACCCCTGGACGGGGTACCCTGGGGGAGTGGGGACCCCTTCAATCAAGGGGTCCCCCCCAGCCACCCAAGGGCCAGGGGTGAAGCCCGATGCTGTCCCCCCCATCCAAAGGCTGCGGATGGGGGGCTGATAGCCTTGAGAAAATTGAAAGAATATTGTTTTTTCCAGTAGTACTACAAGTCCCAGCAAGCCTCCCCCGCAAGCTGGTACTTGGAGAACAACAAGTACCAGTATGTGGGAGAAAAACGGGCCCGCTGGTACCTGTATTTCTAATGGCAAAAAAATACCCAAATAAAAACAGGAAACACACACCGTGACAGTAAAACTTTATTTCACACATGTCGACACACACATACTTACCTATGTTGACACGAAGCAGTCGATCTTCTTCTCCAAGTAGAATCCACGGGTACCTGAAAATAAAAGATAATTATACTCACCTGATCCAGGGTCCAGAGTATAATCCACGTACTTGGCAAAACAACAAACCGAACACCCGGACCAAACGGACTGAAAGGGGTCCCATGTTTACACATGGGACCCCTTTCCACGAATGCAGAGACACCCCCGTGACCCCGTGCGTCACCCCCGTGACCCCGTGCGTGCGTGTCACAGTGTGTGTGCGTGCGTGTCACAGTATGTGTGCGTGCGTGTCACAGTATGTGTGTGCACGTGCGTGTCAGTGTGTGCGTGTCACAGTGTGCGTGCGTGTCAGTGTGTGCGTGTCACAGTGTGCGTGCGTGTCACAGTGTGCGTGCGTGTCACAGTGTGTGTGCGTGCGTGTCACAGTGTGTGTGCGTGCGTGTCATAGTGTGTGTGCGTGCGTGTCACAGTATGTGTGTGCACGTGCGTGTCAGTGTGTGCACGTGCGTGTCAGTGTGTGCGTGCGTTTCACAGTGTGTGTGTGCGTGCATGCCAGTGTGTGTCTAATACCATGTGTATATACAGCTGCCGCTGCCGGGTTGACAGGGGCAGCTTGTTTGTTTGCTTGTGACCTCTAATGGGGTATATGCTGCAGCCTGGTGGGAAGGCTGACATGCAGCAGCGCCGGGTGTCCGCTGCTGATGGGGCGCGGACAGGGGATCACTGCTGCGGATGGTGATCGCGGGCGGGGTGACAGCCGCCGGGTGTCCGCTGCTGATGGGGCGCGGACAGGGGATCACTCCTGCGGATGGTGATCGCGGGCGGGGTGACAGGCGCCGGGTGTCCGCTGCTGATGGGGTCCGGGTAGGGGAACACCACTGCTGGGTTTGGTAATGCGGGGGTTTGTAGGGTAGGTGCCGGGTGACCTCTGACAAGGGTGCAGGCAGGGGGACACAGCTGCTGCAGGCGGTGAACACTGTTGAGGTGCGCCTGTGCAGCAGGGGCACTGAATTCTCTCCTCCCGCTCAGCCGCTGCGTCTGACAGGGATTCCGATGAAGAAGTAGGTGTCCGCCTACTTATCGTTCAGTTCCCCCTACACCTGAACGATGAGTTGGGAAAATCAAACAGGTTTGATTTTCCCAACTAGTTGGACAGACCGTTTCTGGCCGTTTTTTAGCGTGTGGGAGCAAACGGCTGATAATAGTTTGCTCCCACACACTGCCTGATTATCTTTACAACCAGCCAACTAGTTGGCTGGTTGGAAAGATATCGTCCTGATGTATGGCTAGCATTAGATGTCTGTAAACATAAAATCGTTGATGCCTTAGGGGGGAATTTAATTGCTGGCTAATTGCTCACCTGGCCAAATTTGCATTACACCTACCGCACTTTAAGCCAGATGGATCTCCCTTAAAAGTGTTTGCTACCCCATAGGGTAGTGAGCGCCGTTAAGCAAAAGGGTGTGAATTGGCTAGGTGACGGGTGAGAACTGTTAAAATGCTGCATCAAAGGAAATTTGTTCATTTCACCCACAACTGAATACCCCCCTTAATCTTTACCCTATTCAACAGGTTAAAATTTTGGAGAAGAGAAGGTGTTCTAAAAAGTTATCAATACATATAAAATGAAAACAAGTAATGTTTTCATGCAGGGGGAAGTTTGTATCTTTACTTACATACAGTATACACAAAGTTACAGCTAAGATTTACATACAAAACAAGAATGTGCTCCTGACATCCACATTTCATATAAAAATTGCATTTCAGCTTAATTCCACTAAAGAACTGTCATTTTCTTATTTAGATATGATAAGGCACTATAGCATTATTATATAAATGTTTAGATGTTTTCTCTCTGCAGGTCTTCAATTATAATGAGATGTGTGAGAGTCTGAAAATTGCTTCTGGGAGTTCTTCTGCCTCTGATTTCACTCTGAGATCTTCTAATTTCAGAGTCAAATAGACATGCACTCTCACTAATATGACTACTGTGATATATGCGAGTGCCAGGTGCTTTATGAATATTCATGCACCTGGTGTTCTCATCATTATGCATTTGTATAGAGTAGCAGGTGAAATATAAGAAAGCTGATGCACTGTTAATGGAATATGTCCAGTTAACTTCACTCCCTATATGCATTTAGGCCTAATTCAAGGTTGATTGCAAAATACAAAAAAAAATCTCTAATGGGAAAAACCATATGCATTGCATGGGGGGACAGATATAACATGTGCAGAGAGAGTTAGATTTGGGTGGGTTATATTGGATTTGTGCAGGGTAAATACTGTCTGCTTTATTTTTACACTGCAATTTAGATTTAAGTTTGAATTAGAGACGAGTGGGTTTGGTTCTACGAGAACTGAACCTCCCCAAACATCTCATTCCGAGCCAGTTTCCAAGTCCGGCTCAGGACTTCCCGCTAGATTCATAAACCAGAATGAGGCAAAACGTCATCATCCCGCTGTCGGATTATCTCGTGGGTTTTGGATTTCATATAAATAGCCGTGCATCACCGCCATTTTCACTCCGGACTTGGAGAGTGAGGGAGACAGACCTCTGTCTCTCTCTGTGGCTGGTGGCATTGGGTGGGGTCAGCGTGTGATCTCTAGGGGTGCTGTCCTGTCACTGTGATGTTAGGGGGTCTAGTCCTGGCTGTTACTGGTGTTTCATGTGCTGTTAGGTGTGCTGCAGCTGTACATGGGTGTTGTTGCTGTCCTGGCTGTCACTGTGTTGTACAGGGGGCAGGGGCAACATCCTCCTGTATGCTGTAAAAACTCGGGACTGCTATTGTTAAAATAAATGTACACTGTCCCTGTCTTGTATGCTGTAATAATTCAGGAGTGCAGTAAAATAAATGTACACTGTCCCTGTCTTGTATGCTGTAATAATTCTAGGGTGCAGTAAAATAAGTGTACACTGTCCATGTCTTGTATGCTGCAATAATTCTAGGGTGCAGCAAAATAAATGTACACTGGCACTGTATTGAATGCTGTAATAATTCATGGGTGCAGTAAAACAAATGAACACTGGCCCTATCTGGTATGCTTTAATAATTCTAGGGTGCAGTAAAATCAATGTACACTGGCCCTGTCTTGAATGTTGTAATAATTCAGGGGTTCTGTGAAAATCAATGTACACTGGTCCTGTATGCTGTAAAAATACAGGGGTGCTGCTGTTAAAATTAAAGTAAACTTGTCCTGTATGCTGTAAAAATACAGGGGTGCTGCGGTTAATAAATTACCCTGGCCCTGTATGCTGTAAAAATTCAGGGGTGCCATTGTGAAAATAAAAGCCCACTTGTCCTGTATGTTGTTAAAATACAGGGGTGCTGCTGTTAACATAATATTACACTAGCCCTATATGCTGTAAAAAATCAGAGGTGCATTTGTTCAACTAAAAGCACACTGTATGCTGTAAAAATTCAGGAGTGCCGTTGTTAAAATAAAAGTACACTGGCACTGTATGCTTTAAAATACAGGGATGCAGTGAAAATAAATGTACACTGGCCCTGTCTTGTATGCTGTAAAATTACAGAGGTGGTGTGAAAATATAGGGGTGCTGGCACTGTCCGCGGTTGCGATGTCTAGGCCTGACCTTCACAACACTAAATGGGAATAGGAGGTTCCTACCACCATTTACACACCCTCTGCAAGTGCCAGGAGGAGCACCGCCAGTTCAGTTGCTGATATTGAGATTGAGGATGTCACTGTAGAAGTACACCAGGATGAGGAAGATATGGGTGTAGTTGGCGCTGTGGAGGAACTTGACAATGAGGCTTCTGATGGTGATGTGGTTTGTTTGAATAAGGAACCAGTGGAGACAGTTGTTGGCCATGGGATGAAAAAGCCTAGTGTCATGCATGGGCAAAACACCAAAAAAAACACCTCTTCTGTGTGGAATTATTTCTCCACAAATCCGGATTATAGGTGTCAAGCCATATTTTGCCTTTGTCAATCCATAATAAGTAGGGGTAAGGATGTTAAACACCTAGGAACATCCTCCCTCATACAACACCTGCAGCGCATTCATCATAAGTCATTGTCAAGTTCAGAAACTTTGGGTAATAGCGTAAGCAGTCCACTGACACCTAAATGATGTGGTTTTGTTTTAATATTATTTATCTGTGAGGATGAGGATGTAAACACTGAAGGGGGGAATCTGAGAATGAGGACGACATCTTGTCACTGTAGAGCCAGTTTGTGCAAGGAGAGATTAGTTGCTTCTTTTTTGGTTGGGGCCCAAACAAATCAATCATTTCAGCCACAGTCATGTGGCAGACCCTGTCGCTGAAATGATTGGTTTGTTAAAGTGTGCATGTCCTATTTATACAACATAAGGGTGGGTGGGAGGGCACAAGGACAATTCCATCTTGCACATCTTTTCTTTGCCACATCATTCCAGGGGTGCTGCCCTACATGGGGTGTTGCCCCTCTGCCTTATCAGTCCAGGGGTGCTGCCCCACTGTCGTTTAATTCCAGGGGTGCTGCTGTAATTGATCCTAGGTTTAAATGAAAGCCTAGAGCAGATATGAAACTAGCTTCAACATCACAAACAGATATTGGAAAACATAGCCGCAAAAGGTGGAAATGGAAATTGCAATTTTGACAAAGTGTTTTTAAATAAAGTGGGGAGAGACCACATTTGTGGCAAAGTCAGTGTGACTCAGAAGATGCTGAATCATAATCCAGTGAAACTGCCGGAGAGGTAAAAGTGATAATTTCTGCCAGAGCATTAGAGAGATGTTCTTCTCAATTTATTAATGTTAGGGACTCACTCAAATGAATGGCTCCAATTACTCAAGCTTAATTTTAATTTATTATTGATGTTCCACATTTTGGGACTATTTATTTAGAAGATGTGCATTTGTTGTACAGGGATCTTCTTTTTCTAAGGGCTATGTAGGGTTAACGCAAGACCTCACGGTGTTAGAAGAACAGAGTTTTAGTGTTCTTGCATTGCTTCAGCTTTCCATTGCACTGCAGCACTAGATGGGCCAGAAGCTCCTGTGAGGCACAAACAGTTACTGAATAAGGCCCAGTATGGAGTCTCATGGTGGCTTAAAGCCAGAAAGATGTCTGGCTTGCCAGGATGAGGCATGTTGTTGGCACAGTTGTTAACATTGCTTCCTCCCACAGTCCTACTTATAGTATGAAATTATTTTCGACTGTACAGTGGTAAGCTCCACTAGGGAAAGGGCTCAATAACAAAAAAATGCTTAGTACTTTACCGAACCCACCCGAACTCATCATGCCCCATCTGGGGCTGCTGTGGGGTCTCAGGAGGGGCTGCTAAAACATCTAAGGGCCTGCTTTATTTAAAAATAAAATATGAATAAAATAAAGAAGACACACAGGTATGCTCACATGTGTGTAACTGGGACACACAGGTATGCTCACATGCATGTAACTGGGAGCTGTGTAAAACAAAAATAAGGCATCTGCAACAAAACGTAAATAAAAATGCTATAAAAAAATGGAAAAAAAAGAAACCCACGAGATTTTCACAAAATAAGTCTCCAGACTCCGTGGAGGGGAAAATATCCAATCTTGATCCTGTGGTATACACCAGTTTATTTGCATCCCAGCATTAAATCCGAGATTATCTTAATCCCTGAACATGGAGAAGGGGGTACAAATTTGGAGGCTTTGGCCCCTAGTTTTTCAGTTTATCCAGTAATGTGGTAATTAATAATTATATATTTGCTTGGTTAAAGTCCTTTCTGTTCCACACCAATATAGGAGTGGAGGTGAAAGCCTGTGTGTTGTTCCTGATTGCGTGTGCCTCTCTAATTTTTAATCACCTTCTTGACACTGTCCTCTTCCTCTTCTCATAATGAGAAAAGTCATCAAAGAAGGAGGTGGTATGTTTGTAGCTAGGTATGATTCAGAGAACGTGGCGAGCTTTTTCCAGGGGGACCACCTGTCGCTGAAATGATGGGTTTATTAAACTGTGCATGTCCTGTTTAAACAACATATGGGTGGGTGGGAGGGCCCAAGACAATTCCATCTTGCACCTCTTTTTTTTTTATTTGCATGATGTGCTCTTTGGGGCCTACTTTTTAAAACTGCCATCCTGCCTGCCACTGCAGTGCCACTCCTAGATGGCCAGGTGTTTGTGCTGCCCACTTGTGTCGCTTAGCTTAGTCGTCCAGTGACCTCGGTGCAACCTTTTGGCATACAAACAATATTGTGAGGTGTGAGGTGTTCAGAATAGACTGTAAATGAGCGAAAGCGAATGTTATTGAGGTTAATAATACTGTAGGATCAAAATTACCACCAAATTTTCTTATTTTAGCTGTTTTTATGGGTTTTTTAAAAAAATCATCCAGATCCGAAACCAAAACCCGAAAGGGTGGTTTTGGCACAACCAATTCAGATCCAAAACCAGAGCGGGGATCCAGATCCAAAACCAAAACACATAACCTGCAAAAGTGTTTGCCGCACATCTCTAGTTTGAACACATCCCACCCAAATGTAACTCTCTCTGCACATGTTATTTCTTTCCCGCCTTGCAGTGCTCATGGTTTTGCCCATTAGAGGAAAATTTTTATTTTGTAATCAACCTTGAACTAGGCCCTTAATGTAGCAGGCTCCCAGGTCCTGACATATTAGCATACCAGATTAAAGATAAATATACACTATACATTTATTTGTCAGATTATCTGCCAGATCTGGCTGGTTGGAATGAAAATCAGGTAATGAATAAGAGCAAATGACATTTGACCATTTGCTCTCAAACACTGGAAAATGGACAATACCTCTCATTCAGACAGTGTGTTGGCATATCTCCCAACATGACCAGGAGGGACAAAATGCTCTGTTATTGGATTTTTCTCTTAATTTATGATTGCCAGCACCTGTCTTGAACAGGTTAACGGATAAGAAAGGTGTTTCTCCACACGTGATGGCAATCATTAATTAAGACAAAAGTCTAGGAACAGAGCATTATGTCCCTCCCGGACAGGGGTATGTTGGGAGGTATGTATTGGTTATATCTAGTGATGAGCGGGTTCGGTTCCTCAGAAACCGAACCCCCCCCGAACTTCACCCATTTTACACGGGTCCGAGGCATACTCGGATTCTCCCGTATGGCTCGGTTAACCCGAGCGCGCTCGAACGTCATCATCCCGCTGTCGGATTCTCGCGAGATTCGGATTCTATATAAGCAGCCGCGCGTCGCCGCCATTTTCACTCGTGCATTGGAAATGTTAGGGAGAGGACGTGGCTGGCGTCCTCTCCGTTTATTAATCTTGAATTCTTGATGCAAAAATATTTGTGCTTATTGCTTAATTGTGGGGACTGGAGAGCAGCTGTATTATATAGGAGGAGTACAGTGCAGAGTTTTGCTGACAGTGACCACCAGTATACGTTGTCTGCCTGAAAAACACTCCATATCTGTGCTCAGTGTGCTGCATATATCTGTGCTCACACTGCTTTATTGTGGGGACTGGGGACCACCAGTATATTATATAGGAGGAGTACAGTGCAGAGTTTTGCTGACAGAGACCACCAGTATACGTTGTCTGCCTGAAAAACACTCCATATCTGTGCTCAGTGTGCTGCATATATCTGTGCTCACACTGCTTTATTGTGGGGACTGGGGACCACCAGTATATTATATAGGAGGAGTACAGTGCAGAGTTTTGCTGACAGAGACCACCAGTATACGTTGTCTGCCTGAAAAACACTCCATATCTGTGCTCAGTGTGCTGCATATATCTGTGCTCACACTGCTTTATTGTGGGGACTGGGGACCACCAGTATATTATATAGGAGGAGTACAGTGCAGAGTTTTGCTGACAGAGACCACCAGTATACGTTGTCTGCCTGAAAAACACTCCATATCTGTGCTCAGTGTGCTGCATATATCTGTGCTCACACTGCTTTATTGTGGGGACTGGGGACCACCAGTATATTATATAGGAGGAGTACAGTGCAGAGTTTTGCTGACAGAGACCACCAGTATACGTTGTCTGCCTGAAAAACACTCCATATCTGTGCTCAGTGTGCTGCATATATCTGTGCTCACACTGCTTTATTGTGGGGACTGGGGACCACCAGTATATTATATAGGAGGAGTACAGTGCAGAGTTTTGCTGACCAGTGACCACAAATATACGTTATCTGCTTGAAAAACACTCCATATCTGTGCTCAGTGTGCTGCATATATCTGTGCTCACACTGCTTTATTGTGGGGACTGGGGACCACCAGTATATTATATAGGAGGAGTACAGTGCAGAGTTTTGCTGACAGTGACCACCAGTATACGTTGTCTGCCTGAAAAACACTCCATATCTGTGCTCAGTGTGCTGCATATATCTGTGCTCACACTGCTTTATTGTGGGGACTGGAAACCAGCAGTATTATATAGGAGGAGTACAGTGCAGAGTTTTGCTGACAGTGACCACCAGTATATGTTGTCTGCCTGAAAAACACTCCATATCTGTGCTCAGTGTGCTGCATATATCTGTGCTCACACTGCTTTATTGTGGGGACTGGGGACCAGCAGTATTATATAGGAGGAGTACAGTGCAGAGTTTTGCTGACAGTGACTACCAGTATATATAGCAGTACGGTACGGAAGGCCACTGCTCTACCTACCTCTGTGTCATCAAGTATACTATCCATCTAGATTCTATACCTGTGGTGCATTTTAGTTTTGCAGTTTGCTGACAGTGACCACCAGTATATATAGCAGTACGGTACGGAAGGCCACTGCTCTACCTACCTCTGTGTCATCAAGTATACTATCCATCTAGATTCTATACCTGTGGTGCATTTTAGTTTTGCAGTTTGCTGACAGTGACCACCAGTATATATAGGAGTACGGTACGGAAGGCCACTGCTCTACCTACCTCTGTGTCATCAAGTATACTATCCATCTAGATTCTATACCTGTGGTGCATTTTAGTTTTGCAGTTTGCTGACAGTGACCACCAGTATATATAGCAGTACGGTATGAAAGGCCACTGCTCTACCTACCTCTGTGTCGTCAAGTATACTATCCATCTAGATTCTATACCTGTGGTGCATTTTAGTTTTGCAGTTTGCTGACAGTGACCACCAGTATATATAGCAGTACGGTACGGAAGGCCACTGCTCTACCTACCTCTGTGTCATCAAGTATACTATCCATCTAGATTCTATACCTGTGGTGCATTTTAGTTTTGCAGTTTGCTGACAGTGACCGCCAGTATATATAGCAGTACGGTATGGAAGGCCACTGCTCTACCTACCTCTGTGTCATCAAGTATACTATCCATGCATACCTGTGGAGCATTTCAGTTGTGCGCAGTATATATAGTAGTTGGCCATTGCTATTGATACTGGCATATAATTCCACACATTAAAAAATGGAGAACAAAAATGTGGAGGTTAAAATAGGGAAAGATCAAGATCCACTTACACATGGTGCTGAAGCTGCTGCCACTAGTCATGGCCGAGACGATGAAATGCCATCAACATCGTCTGCCAAGGCCGATGCCCAATGTCATAGTAGAAAGCATGTAAAATCCAAAAAACAAAAGTTCAGTAAAATGACCCAAAAATCAAAATTGAAAGTGTCTGATGAGAAGCGTAAACTTGCCAATATGCCATTTACGACACGGAGTGGCAAGGAACGGCTGAGGCCCTGGCCTATGTTCATGGCTAGTGGTTCAGATTCACATGAGGATGGAAGCACTCATCCTCTCGCTAGAAAAATGAAAAGACTTAAGCTGGAAAAAGCACAGCAAAGAACTGTGCGTTCTTCTAAATCACAAATCCCCAAGGAGAGTCCAATTGTGTCGGTTGCGATGCCTGACCTTCCCAACACTGGACGTGACGAGCTTGCGCCTTCCACCATTTGCACGCCCCCTGCAAGTGCTGGAAGGAGCACCCGCAGTCCAGTTCCTGATAGTCAAATTGAAGATGTCACTGTTGAAGTACACCAGGATGAGGATATGGGTGTTGCTGGCGCTGGGGAGGAAATGGACAAGGAGGATTCTGATGGTGAGGTGGTTTGTTTAAGTCAGGCACCCGGGGAGACACCTGTTGTCCGTGGAACGAATATGGCCATTGACATGCCTGGTCAAAATACAAAAAAAAATCACCTCTTCGGTGTGGAATTATTTCAACACAAATGTGGACAACAGATGTCAAGCCGTGTGTTGCCTTTGTCAGGCTGTAATAAGTAGGGGTAAGGACGTTAACCACCTAGGAACATCCTCCCTTATAAGTCACCTGGTCCGCATTCATCAGAAGTCAGTGACAAGTTCAAAAACTTTGGATGACAGCGGAAGCAGTCCACTGACCACTAAATCCCTTCCTCTTGTAACCAAGCTCCTGCAAACCACACCACCAACTCCCTCAGTGTCAATTTCCACCTTACACAGGAAAGCCAATAGTCCAGCAGGCCATGTCACTGGCAAGTCTGACGAATCCTCTCCTGCCTGGGATTCCTCCGATGCATCCTTGAGTGTAACGCCTATTGCTGCTGGCGCTGTTGTTGCTGCTGGGAGTCGATCGGCATCCCAGAGGGGAAGTCGGAAGACCACTTGTACTACTTCCAGTAAGCAATTGACAGTCCAACAGTCCTTTTCGAGGAAGATGAAATATCACAGCAGTCATCCTGCTGCAAAGTGGATAACTCAGGTCTTGTCAGCCTGGGTGGTAAGAAACGTGGTTCCGGTATCCACCGTTAATTCACAGGCAACTAGAGACTTGTTTGAGGTACTGTGTCCCCGGTACCAAATACCATCTAGGTTCCATTTCTCTAGGTAGGCGATACCGAATATGTACACAGACGTCAGAAAAAGAGTCACCAGTGTTCTAAAAAATGCAGTTGTACCCAATGTCCACTTAACCACGGACATGTGGACAAGTGGAGCAGGGCAGACTTAGGACTATATGACTGTGACAGCCCACTGGGTAGATGTATTGGCTGCCGCAGCAAGAACAGCAGCGGCGGCACCAGAAGCAGCATCTTGCAAACGTCAACTCGTTCCTAGGCAGGTTACGCTTTGCATCACCGCTTTCCATAAGAGGCACACAGCTGACAACCTCTCACGGAAACTGAGGAACATCATCGCAGAATGGCTTACCCCAATTGGACTCTCCTGGGGATTTGTGACATCGGACAACGCTACCAATATTGTGCGTGCATTACATCTGGGCAAATTCCAGCACGTCCCATGTTTTGCACATACATTGAATTTGGTGGTGCAGAATTATTTAAAAAACGACAGGGCTGTGCAAGAGATGCTGTCGGTGGCCCGAAGAATTGCGGGCCACTTTCAGCATTCAGCCACTGGAGCACCAGAAAACAGTCCTGAACCTGCCCTGCCATCATCTGAAGCAAGAGGTGGTAACGAGGTGGAATTTAACCCTCTATATGCTTCAGAGGATGGAGGAGCAGCAAAAGGCCATTCAAGCCTATACATCTGCCCACGATATAGGCAAAGGAGGGGTAATGCACCTGACTCAAGCGCAGTGGAGAATGATTTCAACGTTGTGCAAGGTTCTGCAACCCTTTGAACTTGCCACACGTGAAGTCAGTTCAGACACTGCCAGCCTGAGTCAGATCATTCCCCTCATCAGGCTTTTGCAGAAGAAGCTGGAGACATTGAAGGAGGAGCTAAAACAGAGCGATTCTGCTAGGCGTGTGGGACTTGTGGATGGAGCCCTTAATTCGCTTAACCAGGATTCACGGGTGGTCAATCTGTTGAAATCAGAGCACTACATTTTGGCCACCGTGCTCGATCCTAGATTTAAAACCTACGTTGCATCTCTATTTCCGGCAGACACAAGTCTGCAGAGGTTCAAAGACCTGCTGGTGAGAAATTTGTCAAGTCAAGCGGAACGTGACCCGTCAACAGCTCCTCCTTCGCATTCTCCCGCAACTGGGGGTGTGAGGAAAAGGCTAAGAATTCCGAGCCCACCCGCTGGCGGTGATGTAGGGCAGTCTGGAGCGAGTGCTGACATCTGGTCCGGACTGAAGGACCTTCCAACGATTACTGACATGTTGTCTACTGTCACTGCATATGATTCTGTCACCATTGAAAGAATGGTGGAGGATTATATGAGTGACCGCATCCAAGTAGGCACGTCAGACAGTCCGTACGTATACTGGCAGGAAAAAGAGGCAATTTGGAGGCCCTTGCACAAACTGGCTTTATTCTACCTAAGTTGCCCTCCCTCCAGTGTGTACTCCGAAAGAGTGTTTAGTGCAGCCGCTCACCTTGTCAGCAATCGGCGTACGAGGTTACTTCCAGAAAATGTGGAGAAGATGATGTTCATCAAAATGAATTATAATCAATTCCTCCGTGGAGACATGCACCAGCAATTGCCTCCAGAAAGTACACAGGGACCTGAGATGGTGGATTCCAGTGGGGACGAATTAATAATCTGTGAGGAGGGGGATGTACACAGTGAAAGGGGTGAGGAATCGGAGGATGATGATGAGGTGGACATCTTGCCTCTGTAGAGCTAGTTTGTGCAAGGAGAGATTGATTGCTTCTTTTTTGGTGGGGGCCCAAACCAACCAGTCATTTCAGTCACAGTCGTGTGGCAGACCCTGTCGCTGAAATGATGGGTTCGTTAAAGTGTGCATGTCCTGTTTATACAACATAAGGGTGGGTGGGAGGGCCCAAGGACAATTCCATCTTGCACCTCTTATTTCTTTCATTTTTCTTTGCATCATGTGCTGTTTGGGGACAATTTTTTTGAAGTGCCATCCTGCCTGACACTGCAGTGCCACTCCTAGATGGGCCAGGTGTTTGTGTCGGCCACTTGTGTCGCTTAGTTTAGTCACACAGCGACCTTGGTACGCCTCTTTTTTTCTTTGCATCATGTGCTGTTTGGGTACAATTTTTTTGAAGTGCCATCCTGCCTGACACTGCAGTGCCACTCCTAGATGGGCCAGGTGTTTGTGTCGGCCACTTGTGTCGCTTAGCTTAGTCACACAGCGACCTTGGTACGCCTCTTTTTTTCTTTGCATCATGTGCTGTTTGGGGACAATTTTTTTGAAGTGCCATCCTGCCTGACACTGCAGTGCCACTCCTAGATGGGCCAGGTGTTTGTGTCGGCCACTTGTGTCGCTTAGCTTAGTCACACAGCGACCTTGGTACGCCTCTTTTTTTCTTTGCATCATGTGCTGTTTGGGTACAATTTTTTTGAAGTGCCATCCTGCCTGACACTGCAGTGCCACTCCTAGATGGGCCAGGTGTTTGTGTCGGCCACTTGTGTCGCTTAGCTTAGCCATCCAGCGACCTCGGTGCAAATTGTAGGACTAAAAATAATATTGTGAGGTTTGAGATTTTCAGAATAGGCTGAAAATGAGTGGAAATTATGGTTATTGAGGTTAATAATACGATGGGATCAAAATGACCCCCAAATTCTATGATTTAAGCTGTTTTTGAGGGTTTTTTGTAAAAAACACCCGAATCCAAAACACACCCGAATCCGACAAAAAATTTTCAGGGAGGTTTTGCCAAAACGCGTCCAAATCCAAAACACGGCCGCGGAACCGAATCCAAAACCAAAACACAAAATCCGAAAAATGTCCGGTGCACATCACTATATCATGGATTTAACCATCTTGTATGATCGACAGTTTTTGTCCATTTTCCAGTGTTTGGGAACAAATGGTCGATTATCATTTGCTTTCATCCATTACCAGATTTTCATTCCAATCAGCAATAATTGTATAGTGCAGTGGTTTTCAAACTTTTTTGAACCACGGCACTTTAGAGTATCAGAATTTTTTTCATGGCACCCCTAGGCCAAAGGTTTCTTATTGTGAAATTTAGAATTTTTTTAAAAATTAAGTAACTTGTGTTTATATGTCATACTTAGGTTCAATTATGTGGTTAGGTGCAGGATTTGTTTCTGTTTGTCCACATACTTTATGATTGACAGCCACCAGCACTAGTTTTGTCTATTCATACCTCCCAACATGACCCTCTCCAGGAGGGACAGTATGATTTGCTCCTGGACTTCACTCTTAATGTATTATTGCCGGCACCTGTGCTGAAACACCTTTCTGATCAAATAACCTGTTCAAAACAGTTGATGGCAATCACAAATTAAGAGAAAAGTCCAGGAGCAGAGCATTGTGTCCCTCCTGGAGAGGATCACGTTGGGAGGCAGGGCCACCATCAAGGTGGTGTCGTTGTCCTGGGCCCGACCACTCTGACAGAGTGGAGGGCCCGGGCTGTACAAACAGCCAGCCATGGCTATTCCCTTCTTCTGAGTGCGGGCCGGGGGCGGCTATTACCGTGTATCTGGCACTGAGGGCATATCTGGCACTGTGGGGGCATATCTGTATCTGGCATTGAGGGCATTTCTGGCACTGGGGGCATATCTGGCACTTGGGGCATATCTGGCAGGCACTGTGGGGGCTTTTCTATATCTGGCACTGGGGTCATATATGTATCTGGCACTGTGGGGGCATTTCTGTATCTGGCACTGGGGCATATCAGGCACTTGTGGCATTTCTGTATCTTGCACTGGGGGTATATCTGGCACTGGGTGCATATCTGGCACTGTGGGGGCATTTCTGTATCTGGCACTGGTGGCATATCTGGCACTGTGGGGGCATATCTGTATCTGGCATTGAGGGCATATCTGGCACTGGGGGCATATCTGGCACTTGGGGCATATCTGGCAGGCACTTTGGGGGCTTTTCTGTATCTGGCACTGGGGGCATATATGTATCTGGCACTGGGGGCATATCTGGCACTGTGGGCATTTCTGTATCTACCACTGGGGGTATATCTGGCACTGGGGGCATATCTGGCACTGTGGGGGCATTTCTGTATCTGGCACTGGGGGCATATCTGGCACTGGGGGCATATCTGCCACTTGTGGCAATTCTGTATCTGGCACCTGGGGGTATATCTGGCACTGGGTGCATATCTGGCGCTGTGGGGGCATTTCTGTATCTGGCACTGGTGGCATATCTGGGACTGTGGGGGGCATATCTGTATCTGGCACTTGGGCATATCTGGCACTGGGGGCATTTCTGTATCTGGCACTGAGGGCATATCTGTTAGGCACTGTGGGGGCATTTCTGTATGTGTCACTGGGGGTATATCTGGCACTGGGGGCATTTCTGTATCTGGCACTGGCGGCATATCTGGCACTGGGGGCATGTACGGCAGGCACTGTGGGGGCATTTCTGTATCTGGCACGGGGGGCACATCTGGCAGGCACTGTGGGGGCATTTCTGTATGTGGCACTGGGGGCATATCTGGCACTGGGAGCATTTCTGTATCTGGCACTGGGGGCATATCTTGCACTGGGGGCATATCTGGCAGGCACTGTGGGGGCATTTCTGTATCTGGCACTGGAGGCATATCTGGCACTGGGGTTATATATGGCATTGGGGGCATATCTGGCACTGTGGGGACATTTCTGTAACTGGCACAGGGGGCATATCTGGCTTGATAATATTTGGCCAAAATATCTGCCTAAAATATTTTTTGTAAAAGTGTGTGTGGGGGGGGGGGGGGGGGGGGGGGCAGCCTATTTTGTCAGTCACAGGCCCCACGATTTCTGGTGGCAGCCCTGATGCCTATTACATTGACCATAAATGATTTTTAATTGGTCCTGGACCACCAACCCAGGGCATCCCTTGGAAGAGCCTTGAGGCACCCCAGGATGCCACGGCACATAGTTTAAGAACCACTGGTATAGTGTATGCCCATCTTAGACAATGGTATGGGTCTGTCATTTTGGCTGCAAGCACAGTATTGAGAGACTACATGTCAGATAATAGTATTACACAGCATATGAAGGTACTGAACAGTACGTAAATTAATCAGGACCTGAGAGATTCAGGACTGAAATAAACTGGAAGATTTGGGCAACACTGTTCAAAATAAACAATTAGAAAGCTGTGTTAAGTGGCACCATCTGGAATGAGTGAGGAACTGGCTCTTGGTGAGATCAGCCTTGGTACACAGGACAACCTTGTCAACCAAATTGCAAATATAAGCTTACTTATTATTAATGCAAAGTGAGGTAAAAAAAGGTAATTGATGTGCATTGGTTTACTTACCATAGTATTCCTTTAAACTGGGACACTGATGAATTACACAGGTTCTGTGGCTGGCTGACTTTTAAGGTGCATACACACGGAGCGATATAACTGAGCGATTTTGACTATATAGTCAAAATCGCTCAGAAAGTTAGTGCAGATCGCTCCGTGTGTATACAGGCAGCGATAGCGATGCGCGTCCCCGCTAAGTCGCTATCGCTGGGAAAAATAGTCAGTGCCGGCAAGTCAATTTTGGCTATGTCGCTGGTAAAGTTAGTTAAAATCGCTAGAGGCCAGCGATTTTTCCCAGCGATAGCGATGTTGCAGGCAGCGGTGGTGCGGGCGGCGGCGGGTTGTGGCGGCGGTGCGGGCGGCGGCGGGTTGCGGCGGCGGTGCGGGTGGCGGTGTGGGCGGCGGCGGTGCGGGTGGCGGTGCGGGCGGCGGCGGGTTGCGGCAGCGGTGCGGGCGGCGGAAATTTACCTTTCTCTTGCAGAGTTTGGCAGCGGAGCGGTACCAGTTTCAAAAATGGCGCCTCAGCGTCATTTTTTAAATTCAAGATGGCCGCCGCGAGCCAATCACGGCTCGCCGCGTCATCGCCCCGCCCCCTCCCGCTGACTTATATAAGTCAGCGCGAGGCAGCGGCTTTCAGTCCGACGGCGGAGGAGGAGCGGAGAAGAGCTCCTGAAGACGCTGTGGAAGTCCTGGATGGGCGGCGGCTATGCAAAAGAGCTTAGCAGCCGCCGCCCACCAGGTGAAGACGCCGGAGCAAGACCCCTGAAGCCCTGGGGAGGTGGCGCCCCCCCAGGTGAAGACGCCGGAAGCCCTGGGAAGGCGGCGGCCATGCAAAAGAGCTTAAAGGCCGCCGCCCCCAGGTGAAGACCCAGTTTAATAAAGGATTTTTAAAAGAATGTGTTGTGTTTTTTTTTTTATATTTTCTTTACAGGTGGACTACAGGTGCCAGCGGGCCCTTTATGTCCGGGCATGCTGGCACTTGTGGTTCTTCAAGTGCCAGCATGCTGGGGCAGGCTTGCTGGGACCTATAGGCCTCCTGTAAAGAACAATATTACTATTGAAAGGCTATCAGCCTCCCATCCACCGGCCCACGGATGGGGGCGACAGCCTCGGGCTTCACCCCTGGCCCTTGGGTGGCTGGAGGGGGGGACCCCTTGATTTAAGGGGTCCTCACTCCAGTGTACCCCGGCCAGGGGTGACTAGTTGGGGGGGAAATGGCACGGCCGCAGGGACCAATATAAAAGTGTCCCCCGGCTGTGGCATTATCTCCCTGGCTAGTGGAGCCCGGTGCTGGTTTTAAAAATACGGGGGACCCCTATGTCTTTTGTCCCCCGTATTTTTTAAACCAGGACCGGACGCAGAGCCCGGTGCTGGTTGTCTAAATATGGGGGAACCCTACTCATTTTTTCCTCTGTATTTTAACAACCAGGACTGGCTCAAAGAGCCCGAGGCTGGTTTTACATAGGAGGGGGGACCCCATGCAAATTTTTTTTTTTTACTTTTAGCTATTTAAATACCAGTCACCCTGTAAATTCATCCTATATATGACACTCATCCCCTTATTTAAATGAGATAGTCAAAATCTCCCATAGCCAAAATCTCTTGCATAGTTAGACAAAATCTCTGGTAAAGTTAGTCAAAATCTCCTACTGCCAGTTCAAGGGAAAAGTTAGTCAAAATCTCTCATAGCCAAAATCTCTCCGTGTGTATGCACCTTAAGTCTGCATTTCATCTGATTTTAATCAACCACAGAATCTGTGTCATCCAAGAGCGTCCCGATTTAAAGGGACGGTATGCTAAGCCTTTGCATTGTAATAATAGTTTGGCGTTATAAGAAAACTATCTGGAGTACCTAGCATTGCCCGGGATTTTAAGAATGTCTGTTTACAAAAATAAATGTAAATATTAAATACACAGTATAAATAACATTGCAGATAGCTGGATACCCGTGCTTCACTACGGGATGAGGATGGTATATTAATGATAGTTGTTTGTTAATTTACTTTGGTTAGAGATCTAGTATATAGGCATATCTTGCTTCCAAGCAAACTTTTTGTATTGGCCGGACCCCTTTTTGGTCCCCCAAGGGACCCTGCTCTTCCCACTATACAACTCTCAGTCCATGGCTTCCTGCTTCCTCCATTCCCCTCCTCACATCATGTCAGTGCCCCTGTGAAATTATCAATTTATTGACAGTTTCTTATATAGCGCAGCACATTATATTTCTCCTAATATACTCTGTGCTTCTGGGGGACCATGCTACTTCCACTATATAACTCTTAGTGTATGGGTTCATGCTACCTCCATTACATCATGTCACTGCACTTGTCACATGCAGCCCTGTCTTCACTGACATTCATGCATGTCCTCCTGATATAGTATGTGCTGCTGGCCCACCCCTAGGGGTGGTAGTGCTGTGTTAACCCCACAGTGTTTGTTCCCAGAGTGTAAGTCATATGTGTATCAAATTTTGTGTAAATTACTCTAGGCATGCCAGAGTTATGATGTCTGCTGAAAAACTATGTGCTGCTGCCGCCTCACCCCTAGGGGTGCTAGGGGTGTCTTACCCCCACAGTGTTTTTTCCCAGCTTGTAAGTCATATGTGTACCAAGTTTGTTGTAAATTTGTCTAGGCATTCGGGAGTTATACTGTCTCCTGAAATACTCTGTGCTGCTGCCTCACCCCTAGGGGAGTCTAACCCCCACAGAGTTTGTTTCCAGCTTGTAAGTCAGATGTGTACCAAGTTTGGTGTTAATTGCTGCAGGCCTCCGAAATTTTTTTAGGTCTTAAATTATGCAGTCTGCTGACATATTCTGTGCTGCTATCTCACCCCTAGGGGTGCTAGGTGGTGTATGACCCCCACAGTGTTTGTTTCACGAGTATAAGTCATATGTGTACCAAGTTTGTTGTAAATTGCTGCAGGCATTCCAGAGTGTTGCTGTCTGCTGAAATACTCTGCTGCTGCCTCCCCCCTGGGGGTGCTAGCGGTGTTTTCCCCACACAGTGTTTTTTCCCAGACTGTAAGGCATATGTGTACCAATTTTTGAGTACATTTCATCAGCAATTCCGGATCTGTGCTGTCAACTGATATATTCTGTGCTGCTGTACCCCCCCCCCCCCCCCCCCCCGGTGGTGCTAGGGATTTCTAATTGTTTTAGTTGCCTTGGCCGTGTTTAATACGTTTGTATGTCCAATTTCACGATCTTCATTTGTAAACTGTGGATTTGTATAGAAAGACAGATGGACAAATTTTTGCTTTTATATAGTAGATAATTTGCAAATTAGAAAAGTGTGTATGTATAGTGCGTATTTTTTCTATTTGGCCTTCAGGAACATACATAAATGCACAAACACATTTCACGTTTCAGACATGACTGTGCAGAGGCTTTGCTGGACCATTTGCAGGATTGTGGTGTAAAATGGAAATGCACATGCCATAAATAGACTAGAGATGTGCACCGGAAATTTTTCGGGTTTTGTGTTTTGGTTTTGGGTTCGGTTCCGCGGCCGTGTTTTGGGTTCGAACGCGTTTTGGCAAAACCTCACCGAATTTTTTATGTCGGATTCGGGTGTGTTTTGGATTCGGGTGTTTTTTTCAAAAAACCCTAAAAAACAGCTTAAATCATAGAATTTGGGGGTCATTTTGATCCCAAAGTATTATTAACCTCAATAACCATAATTTCCACTAATTTTCAGTCTATTCTGAACACCTCACACCTCACTATTATTTTTAGTCCTAAAATTTGCACCGAGGTCGCTGGATGACTAAGCTCAGCGACCCAAGTGGCCGACACAAACACCTGGCCCATCTAGGAGTGGCACTGCAGTATCAGGCAGGATGGCCCTTCCAAAAAATACTCCCCAAACAGCACATGACGCAAAGAAAAAAAAGAGGCGCAATGAGGTAGCTGTGTGACTAAGCTCAGCGACCCTAGTGGCCGACACAAACACCTGGCCCATCTAGGAGTGGCACTGCAGTGTCAGGCAGGATGGCCCTTCCAAAAAACACTCCCCAAACAGCACATGACGCAAAGAAAAAAAGAGGCGCAATGAGGTAGCTGTGTGAGTAAGCTCAGCGACAATAGTGGCCGACACAAACACCTGGCCCATCCAGGAGTGTCACTGCAGTGTCACGCAGGATGGCCCTTCAAAAAAACACTCCCCAAACAGCACATGACGCAAAGAAAAAAAGAGGCGCAATGAGGTAGCTGTGTGACTAAGCTCAGCGACCCAAGTGGCCGACACAAACACCTGGCCCATCTAGGAGTGGCACTGCAGTGTCAGGCAGGATGGCCCTTCCAAAAAATACTCCCCAAACAGCACATGACGCAAAGAAAAAAAGAGGCGCAATGAGGTAGCTGTGTGAGTAAGCTAAGCGACCCTAGTGGCCGACACAAACACCTGGCCCATCTAGGAGTGGCACTGCAGTGTCACGCAGGCTGGCCCTTCCAAAAAACACTCCCCAAACAGCACATGACGCAAAGAAAAAAAGAGGCGCAATGAGGTAGCTGTGTGAGTAAGCTAAGCGACCCTAGTGGCCGATACAAACACCTGGCCCATCTAGGAGTGGCACTGCAGTGTCACGCAGGCTGGCCCTTCCAAAAAACACTCCCAAAACAGCACATGACGCAAAGAAAAATGAAAGAAAAAAGAGGTGCAAGATAGAATTGTCCTTGGGCCCTCCCACCCACCCTTATGTTGTATAAACAGGACATGCACACTTTAACCAACCCATCATTTCAGTGACAGGGTCTGCCACACGACTGTGACTGAAATGACGGGTTGGTTTGGACCCCCACCAAAAAAGAAGCAATTAATCTCTCCTTGCACAAACTAGCTCTATAGAGGCAAGATGTCCACCTCATCATCATCCTCCGATTCATCACCGTGTACATCCCCCTCCTCACAGATTATCAATTCATCCCCACTGGAATCCACCATCACAGCTCCCTGTGTACTTTGTGGAGGCAATTGCTGCTGGTGAATGTCTCCATGGAGGAATTGATTTTAATTCATTTTAATGAACATCATCTTCTCCACATTTTCTGGAAGTAACCTCGTACGCCGATTGCTGACAAGGTGAGCGGCGGCACTAAACACTCTTTCGGAGTACACACTTGTGGGAGGGCAACTTAGGTAGAATAAAGCCAGTTTGTGCAAGGGCCTCCAAATTGCCTCTTTTTCCTGCCAGTATACGTACGGACTGTCTGACGTGCCTACTTGGATGTGGTCACTCATATAATCCTCCACCATTCTTTCAATGGGGAGAGAATCATATGCAGTGACAGTAGACGACATGTCCGTAATCGTTGGCAGGTCCTTCAGTCCGGACCAGATGTCAGCATCAGCAGTCGCTCCAGACTGCCCTGCATCACCGCCAGCGGGAGGGCTCGGAATTCTGAGCCTTTTCCTCGCACCCCCAGTTGCGGGAGAATGTGAAGAAGGAGATGTTGACAGGTCGCGTTCCGCTTGACTTGACAATTTTCTCACCAGCAGTTCTTTGAACCCCTGCAGACTTGTGTCTGCCGGAAAGAGAGATCCAAGGTAGGTTTTAAATCTAGGATCGAGCACGGTGGCCAAAATGTAGTGCTCTGATTTCAACAGATTGACCACCCGTGAATCCTTGTTTAGCGAATTAAGGGCTCCATCCACAAGTCCCACATGCCTAGCGGAATCGCTCTGTGTTAGCTCCTCCTTCAATGTCTCCAGCTTCTTCTGCAAAAGCCTGATGATGGGAATGACCTGACTCAGGCTGGCAGTGTCTGAACTGACTTCACGTGTGGCAAGTTCAAAAGGTTGCAGAACCTTGCACAACGTTGAAATCATTCTCCACTGCGCTTGAGTCAGGTGCATTACCCCTCCTTTGCCTATATCGTGGGCAGATGTATAGGCTTGAATGGCCTTTTGCTGCTCCTCCATCCTCTGAAGCATATAGAGGGTTGAAATCCACCTCGTTACCACTTCTTGCTTCAGATGATGGCAGGGCAGGTTCAGGCGTTTTTGGTGTTGCTCCAGTCTTCTGTACGTGGTGCCTGTACGCCGAAAGTGTCCCGCAATTCTTCTGGCCACCGACAGCATCTCTTGCACGCCCCTCTCGTTTTTTAAATAATTCTGCACCACCAAATTCAAGGTATGTGCAAAACATGGGACGTGCTTGAATTTGCCCATATTTAATGCACACACAATATTGCTGGCGTTGTCCGATGCCACAAATCCACAGGAGAGTCCAATTGGGGTAAGCCATTCTGCGATGATCTTCCTCAGTTGCCGTAAGAGGTTTTTAGCTGTGTGCGTATTCTGGAAAGCGGTGATACAAAGCGTAGTCTGCCTAGGAAAGAGTTGGCGTTTGCGAGATGCTGCTACTGGTGCCGCCGCTGCTGTTCTTGTGGCGGGAGTCCATACATCTACCCAGTGGGCTGTCACAGTCATATAGTCCTGAGTCTGCCCTGCTTCACTTGTCCACATGTCCGTGGTTAAGTGGACATTGGGTACAACTGCATTTTTTAGGACACTGGTGAGTCTTTTTCTGAGGTCTGTGTACATTTTCGGTATCGCCTGCCTAGAGAAATGGAACCTAGATGGTATTTGGTACTGGGGACACAGTACCTCAAACAAGTCTATAGTTGGCTCTGCAGTAATGATGGATACCGGAACCACGTTTCTCACCGCCCAGGATGCCAAGGCCTCAGTTATCCGCTTTGCAGCAGGATGACTGCTGTGATATTTCATCTTCCTCGCAAAGGACTGTTGGACAGTCAATTGCTTGGTGGAAGTAGTAAAAGTGGTCTTACGACTTCCCCTCTGGGATGACCATCGACTCCCAGCAGCAACAACAGCAGCGCCAGCAGCAGTAGGCGTTACACGCAAGGATGCATCGGAGGAATCCCAGGCAGGAGAGGACTCGTCAGAATTGCCAGTGACATGGCCTGCAGGACTATTGGCATTCCTGGGGAAGAAGGAAATTGACACTGAGGGAGTTGGTGGGGTGGTTTGCGTGAGCTTGGTTACAAGAGGAAGGGATTTACTGGTCAGTGGACTGCTTCCGCTGTCGCCCAAAGTTTTTGAACTTGTCACTGACTTATGATGAATGCGCTGCAGGTGACGTATAAGGGAGGATGTTCCGAGGTGGTTAATGTCCTTACCCCTACTTATTACAGCTTGACAAAGGCAACACACGGCTTGACAAATGTTGTCCGCATTTCTGTTGAAATACTTCCACACCGAAGAGCTGATTTTTTTGGTATTTTCACCAGGCATGTCAATGGCCATATTCCTCCCACGGACAACAGGTGTCTCCCCGGGTGCCTGACTTAAACAAACCACCTCACCATCAGAATCCTCCTGGTCAATTTCCTCCCCAGCGCCAGCAACACCCATATCCTCCTCATCCTGGTGTACTTCAACACTGCCATCTTCAATCTGACTATCAGGAACTGGACTGCGGGTGCTCCTTCCAGCACTTGCAGGGGGCGTGCAAATGGTGGAAGGCGCATGCTCTTCACGTCAAGTGTTGGGAAGGTCAGGCATCGCAAACGACACAATTGGACTCTCCTTGTGGATTTGTGATTTCGAAGAACGCACAGTTCTTTGCTGTGCTTTTGCCAGCTTAAGTCTTTTCATTTTTCTAGCGAGAGGCTGAGTGCTTCCATCCTCATGTGAATCTGAACCACTAGCCATGAACATAGGCCAGGGCCTCAGCCGTTCCTTGCCACTCCATTTGGTAAATGGCATATTGGCAAGTTTACGCTTCTCCTCCGACGATTTTATTTTAGATTTTTGAGTCCTTTTTTTACTGATATTTGGTGTTTTGGATTTTACATGCTCTGTACTATGACATTGGGCATCGGCCTTGGCAGACGACGTTGATGACATTTCATCGTCTCGGCCATGACTAGTGGCAGCAGCTTCAGCACGAGGTGGAAGTCGATCTTGATCTTTCCCTATTTTTGGAACCTCAACATTTTTGTTCTCCATATTTTAATAGGCACAACTAAAAGGCACCTCAGGTAAACAATGGAGATGGATGGATACTAGTATACTTATGGATGATGAGTGACTGCCGACACAGAGGTAGCTACAGCCGTGGACTACCGTACTGCGTCTGCTAGTATAGACTGGATGATAATGATATAAAAAATATATATATATCACTACTGCAGGACAGGTATATATTATATAATGACGGACCTGCTGGACACTGTCAGCAGCAGACTCCTAAACTACTAGTATGAAGAAGATAGAAAAAAAAAAACCACCACAGGTAGGTATACAATTATGGACGAGCACTGCCGACACAGAGGTAGCTACAGCCGTGGACTACCGTACTGCATCTGCTAGTATAGACTGGATGATAATGATATAAAAAATATATATATATCACTACTACTGCAGGACAGGTATATATTATATAATGACGGACCTGCTGGACACTGTCAGCAGCAGACTCCTAAACTACTAGTATGAAGAAGATAGAAAAAAAAAAACCACCACAGGTAGGTATACAATTATGGACGAACACTGCCGACACAGAGGTAGCTACAGCCGTGGACTACCGTACTGCGTCTGCTAGTATAGACTGGATGATAATGATATAAAAAATATATATATATCACTACTACTGCAGGACAGGTATATATTATATAATGACGGACCTGCTGGACACTGTCAGCAGCAGACTCCTAAACTACTAGTATGAAGAAGATAGAAAAAAAAACCCACCACAGGTAGGTATACAATTATGGACGAGCACTGCCGACACAGAGGTAGCTACAGCCGTGGACTACCGTACTGCATCTGATAGTATAGACTGGATGCTAATGATATAAAAAAAATATATATATATCACTACTACTGCAGGACAGGTATATATTATATAATGACGGACCTGCTGGACACTGTCAGCAGCAGACTCCTAAACTACTAGTATGAAGAAGATAGAAGAAAAAAAACCCACCACAGGTAGGTATACAATTATGGACGAGCACTGCCGACACAGAGGTAGCTACAGCCGTGGACTACCGTACTGCGTCTGCTAGTATAGACTGGATGATAATGATATAAAAAATATATATATGTCACTACTACTGCAGGACAGGTATATATTATATAATGACGGACCTGCTGGACACTGTCAGCAGCAGACTCCTAAACTACTAGTATGAAGAAGATAGAAAAAAAAAAACCACCACAGGTAGGTATACAATTATGGACGAGCACTGCCGACACAGAGGTAGCTACAGCCGTGGACTACCGTACTGCGTCTGCTAGTATAGACTGGATGATAATGATATAAAAAATATATATATATCACTACTACTGCAGGACAGGTATATATTATATAATGACGGACCTGCTGGACACTGTCAGCAGCAGACTCCTAAACTACTAGTATGAAGAAGATAGAAAAAAAAAAACCACCACAGGTAGGTATACAATTATGGACGAGCACTGCCGACACAGAGGTAGCTACTGCCGTGGACTACCGTACTGCGTCTGCTAGTATAGACTGGATGATAATGATATAAAAAATATATATATATCACTACTACTGCAGGACAGGTATATATTATATAATGACGGACCTGCTGGACACTGTCAGCAGCAGACTCCTAAACTACTAGTATGAAGAAGATAGAAAAAAAAAAACCACCACAGGTAGGTATACAATTATGGACGAGCACTGCCGACACAGAGGTAGCTACAGCCGTGGACTACCGTACTGCGTCTGCTAGTATAGACTGGATGATAATGATATAAAAAATATATATATATCACTACTACTGCAGGACAGGTATATATTATATAATGACGGACCTGCTGGACACTGTCAGCAGCAGACTCCTAAACTACTAGTATGAAGAAGATAGAAAAAAAAAACCCACCACAGGTAGGTACACAATTATGGACGAGCACTGCCGACACAGAGGTAGCTACAGCCGTGGACTACCGTACTGCGTCTGCTAGTATAGACTGGATGATAATGATATAAAAAATATATATATATCACTACTCTAGGTATATATTATAATATAATGAATGACGGACCAGCTGGACACTGTCTGTCAGCAGAATGCGTTTATAGAATAAAAAAAAAAAACACCACACGAGTGTTTAACTTTTTCAGGCAGACAATATACTGGTGGTCACTGGTCAGTCACACTGGCAGCAAAAGTGTGCACTGTACTCCTGCTATAACTGCTCCCTAGTCTCCCCCACAATTAAGCTGTGTGAGCAGTGAGCACTCAGCACAGTCAGATATACATAGATGATATTATCATGCAGCACACTGAGGCTGAGCACAGATATGGTATGTGACTGTGTATCGTTTTTTTTCAGGCAGAGAACGGATTTTAAATAATAAATAAAACTGGTGGTCACTAGTATAACTATCAGCAAAACTCTGCACTCTCTGAGTACTCCTAATGCTCCCCAAAATTACTAAAATTAAATTACTAGTAAATCAAGTGTCTCACTCTCTATCTAAACGGAGAGGACGCCAGCCACGTCCTCTCCCTATGAATCTCAATGCACGTGTGAAAATGGCGGCGACGCGCGGCTCCTTATATAGAATCCGAGTCTCGCGATAGAATACGAGCCTCGCGAGAATCCGACAGCGGGATGATGACGTTCGGGTGCGCTCGGGTTAGCCGAACAAGGCGGGAAGATCCGAGTCTGCCTCGGACCCGTGTAAAAAGGCTGAAGTTCGGGGGGGTTCGGATTCCGAGGAACTGAATCCGCTCATCTCTAAAATAGACATGTCATTACTGTTCTTCACAGTTATGTATTCTCTCTCATGTGGACCACCCCATTAGTTATTTAAATAAATAACATATTTCATTTAAAATGCTGCTTGTTAGAGATGTATTTAGGTCTTAAATTATTCATAGAAGAAAACAATGTTTTATTTACATGTAATTTGTGTGTCTGTATATGTGTTTCCTCTATGCAGTATGTATTTATTCTAAAAAAAAATACCACATTAAAAGTATTGGCTTATTTATAATTGTATGCGCTCCCATAAGTGTCGGGAGACTCATGGTCCCCTGCACCAACAAAGAGTGTCCAGATCTCCCACATCCCACCTGCCTCCTAGTTAAGCTGGAAGAATGAGGAGATCACACAGGGAATTTTGGTGCTGTATGGAGGGGGAGCGGCAAAATTACATGAATTCACATAATTTAGGCCTGCCCCTCCCCACAGACCCACAAATTGTGGCATTTTGGGGGACTACTGATGTGTAGTCCCCTTTCCTCTGGCACTGGCAAGCAGAGTCTCCTCTCCTGGTTTCTCTCTGAAATGGAGATTTTAATGGTAGGCAACTATGAGCTGATTTTTTAACATTCAATGCCTCGGAGGATGAAATGTCAAGCTATTTTGTGGGAGTTAAATGATTCCAAGAACACCAACCTAAAATGTTTGATGCACTTCAGGGAAAATATACTACTATTTTTATGTGTTTTGTGCATCCAGCTGGCATCATGCCACAGAGTAATGTCTCGGATACAGCTCACATCTGTTATGTGGATTACTCATGTATCTGGGTTACCAGGTGGTACTAGGTGACACTCACGCAAGTACCCCTTGCACTGCAGTCTTTTAGCCTCCTGCGATGCTCGGCTTCACCTTAGCAGCCACCTTTCCAGCGTGAATTAGATCCACCCCATACTCAGATGCCCCCAGGTCTTAAGTAAGAACAAGTCGACTATTGGAGGCTGGGCAAGAGGAAATGCAGTAGAGTGAGACGTCCACTGGACACCACCTTGATAACCCTGCTTAATACTCAGACAGAGACAATAAACAAATTGTACATACTGTAGGTGCAGTAATGCACAGGGTGATATAATGATAAACACTGAATGAATATGAAATGCAACAATGCACAGGGTGGTATAATAATAAACATCGATGATATGTAAATGCAACAATGCACTGGATGGTATAAGCAGTGTAACCAAATATAAATGCAACAATGCATAAGATGGTAACAATAATGAAATAAATGCAAACGGGAGAGTCTTTGTGGAAGTTCAACACAGAACCTGAATTCTAGTCAAGCTGGATCCAATCAGGAAAATTATCTAGACAGTGTTTCTGCATCTCAGGAGTTCACAGGGCTGACAGGTTCTCACATGTAGCAGGAACTATTAAACAGCAGATTAGGAGTGACCAGGAAGTGAATATATAGGGAGACACTCCCAATCAGAACAGCCAGAAAACCAAACCTCCTGATGAGGGAATACAATGCAGCTGGACAGTGAGACCCACAGAGGAAAACTACTAATTATACAGCAGTTGAGGCTAAACACAGTGATACATGCAGGAATCCAGCTACTGGAGTGAAAAAGCACAGCACAGACACGCTACTAATAGCTTGTAACAACACCATACCACACTGCAGTGCCCTTGGCTCACATAATTCAATAGTGCAGTGCCCAGTCTCACATAATTTTACAAAGCAGTGCCTCTGGCTCACATCATGCCACAATGTATTTGTAACACCCCCGGGGTTATCAGGGTATGTCTAAGTGCTTGAGATAGCTATCACAGTTGTTGGGTGGTTAACTACCTTGTCTCGTAGTACCATGCTCAGAGAGATAGGATAGATTGATACAAATCAGAAGTGAGTCAATGATTCCAACAGGTCTTTTTATAGAGCTGCAATGAACTCTGGATTGGAAATGATTGGTTGAATATTTGACTTTAGATTTACAGTTCACACCACAAAGGTTCATAAAGCAAAGACAATTTCTTTGAATCACAGAAAAAGCAGAATATTATTGTAATCACAAAATATAAAACAATTGGAATCACAAATAATAGCATCAGAGATTAGCTTTCCATTCTGTAATGTGGTGATGAGAAGAATAGTGGAAAACATGCTCAGCAATCATATAAAATAACTTTCTAGCTTTCCCAAGCCAAGGTACAAATATCTTAATCAGCAAATATCGTTGGAGCTCTGGTTGAAGTCTGCTGTGCCACTGCGTAACAATGGAGAATTGGGCACACAGATGTATGGGGGATTCCTGGGTCAGAGTAAAGTCAATTATACTCAGTTCTTTTATCCAAAGAGGATGTAACTAGCAAAGGAAGGATAATGTCACTTGACAATGGCAATTCACTTATCAATGTGGGGCTTTAGATGTAAAAAAAAATCTAACAGTGGTGAGGCTTCACCTATGTATAAATCAGTCAATGCTTGTAGAAATAAATGTCCGTCCTGTGGCTTGGTACTTGTAGTAGAGTTTTTAATGATTCCTTCAGTGGGTTTAGCTTGCAAACTGTGGCATTGCTGCATGTGCCCTTTTAACACTGCACAGTCAATTACAAGGGTTGCAGAGTTTAGAGGGTACACTTGCCTGTGGCTTAGGCTGTCAATTTCTCAAGTGCTCACTCAGACCCTTGGAGCGGAGGTATATGCTCACTGGATCTGCTTTAGTTGGTTCCTCACTGAAACAAGATGGCTGCAACATACATGCCTCTCACCAGGTCTGGTTGTGTCCGGTCTCCAGCATGCTCTCCGACACCTTGGATTCCTGGCTGTACCCCACTGCTTACACTTCTGCACTGCTGCTCTCACTGCCCAGTGTCCAGTGGCTGACCCACTTCTCTGTTCCACCTTCTTCTTCTCACAAGGCAATCCTTTTCCCCAAGCTGTCTTTGACCAATCAACTCTCCTCTTTTGGACCACATGACCAGACAATGGACTCAGCTTAACTTATGCTGTGCCAGTGCCTTCCCCTGCTGCTGTGTAAAGGTACTGTAAGTGCTCTTCAAGTGCATGCACACCAATTTTATGGGGAACCACATATTGCCCTTCCACTACAGGGCATGGCTTAAGTTGCAGTATTTATCAGGTATCATTATTTATCTCTTGACTCCTCCTAAACAGTTCTAAGTTAGTTGTACTAGTGTGCTAGCTTCTCTCCTGCTTTCTGCTCTCGTTAATTGATTAGTTGCATTACAGGTGAAACTCAGAAAATTAGAATATCGTGCAAAAGTTCATTTATTTCAGGAATTTTACTTAGAAGGTGAAACTAATATATTATATAGATTCATTACATGCAAAGTGAGATATTTCAAGCCTTTATTTGTTATAATTTTGATGATTGTGGCTTACAGCTTAAGAAAACCCCAACTTCAAAATCTCAGAAAAGTAGATAGTATTTACATAAAATCAATTAAAAAAAGGATTTTAAATACAGAAATGTTGGCCCTCTGAAAAGCATAATCATTCATATGTACTCAGTACTTGGTTTGGGCTCCTTTTGCATGAATTACTGCCTCAATGTGACATGGCGTGGATTCTATCAGCCTGTGGCACTGCTGAGGTGTTATGGAAGACCAGGATGCTTCAATAGTGGCCTTCAGCTTTTCTGCCTTTTTCGGTCTCATGTCTCTCATCTTTCTCTTGGCAATGCCCCACAGATTCTCTATGGGGTTCAGGTCAGGCGAGTTTGCTGGCCAAGCCATACAGTAAATCCATGGTCATTGAACTAGGTTTTGGTACTTTTGGCAGTGTCCTGCTTGAAAATGAAGTCAGCATCTCCATAAACCTTGTCTGCTGTAGGAAGCATGAAGTGCTCTAAAATGTCCTGGTAGATGGCTTTGTTGATTCTGGACTTAATAAAGCACAGTGGACCAACACCAGCAGATTACATGGCTCCCCAAATCACCACACACTGTGGAAACTTCACACTGGACTTCAAGCATCTTGGATTTGCTTTCATCAGAAAAGAGTACTTTGGACCACTGAACAACAGACCAGCTCTTTTTTCTTTAGCCCAGGTAAGACGCTTCTGACATTGTTTCTTGTTCAGGAGAGGCTTGACAAGAGGAATACTATATTTGAAGCCCATGTCCAGAATCCATCTGTGTGTGGTGGCTCTTGATGCACTAACTCCAGCTTCAGTCCACTCCTTGTGAAGCTCCCCCACACTTTTGAATGGCCTTTTCCTGACAATCCTCTCCAGGCTGCAGTCATCCCTGCTGCTTGTGCACCTTTTTCTTCCACACTTTTTCCTTCCACTTAACTTTCTATTAATGTGCTTAGATACAGCACTTTGAGAACTTCCAACTTCTCTTGCAATTTCCTTTTTAAGGCTTTTCCTCCTTATGGACAGTGTCAATTATGGTTTCTGCACAACTGTCAGGTCAGCAGTCTTTCCCATGTGAATTGTACTGAACCAGACTGAGAGACCATTTAAAGGCTTGGGAACCCTCTTCAGGTGGTTTGGTTTAATTAGCTGATTAGGGTGTGACACTTTGAGCTTACACTATTGTACCTTTTCACAATATTTTCTGAGATTTTGGATTTGGGGTTTTCTTAAGCTGTAAACCACAATCATCAAAATTACCAGAAACAAAAGGCTTGAAATATCTCACTTTGCATGTAATGCATCCATATATAGTGTATTAGTTTCACCTTTTAAGTAAAATTACTGAAATAAATGAACTTTTGCAGGATATTCTAATTTTCTGAGTTTCCCCTGTACAATGTAGATTCAGTTAATCATACAGCATAGTAGATTGTTCTGGGAGCAATAGTTACAAAGGTAACATTGTCACAAGGGCTGCAGAGAGTTGGGCTATGCCCAGGTACTGTTTTTGGGAGGTGTGGCCTAATCACAGGAAATGTGGTTATGTCCCATTAGAATAAAATATAAACACGCTGATGGGGGGAGCCTTTCAGCCAGGGGCAAATCCAGGGGGAGGGAAGATCAATGTGAACACTCCCCCACCCACACAGGCAGAAGAATCTGCTGCTGCTTACACTACTGTGTGCAGGACTGGGGAGATAGGATGCTGCTGGCAGGAAATGCATGGGGTGTAGGGGTCATGGCAGATAGTCCTTGGAAGACATGGGACCCTGCTAGGCCTTCTAACAAGTCAGAGTACTTAGTACCCTCTCCCTTCCTCTTGGCAGTACTGCCTGTCAACATTTACTTACTGCTTATGGCATACTCTATCTTGACTGGCTTCTCAAATGCAGCAGCTTCTGTGAGGGTATAATTTTTTCAATGTCCACTTTCTAGCTTCCCCACCTAGCAGGACAGAGATGATTTATTGACACACTGCCACAGGGACCTGAAGTTTCCTCTACATTTGCTGGGCCCCTGTTCTACTACCATGTACTGCTCTTTCACAGAACATTTCATCCTGGGTGGCTTGGCAGTGACAGTGGGACAGGAGCATGCACTTAACTTTCTGTCACATGACATCTGACCTGTACTGTGTGGCTATGTCAGCACATCTGTGCCCTTCCAGGCTACAGCACTCTGGCAAAAGTCCGGTCAGCCAATGCCTTGATCCACCCCTGGTTAGTGGCAAGGAAAGCACTTTGTGATTGAGATTCTCTGACAAAGGTAGTGCAGTGTACTTTTTCCATAAATAGTATAATCATAATTACATTGCTGCTTCATAGAAATCTTCTCACAATGTACCATACCAGAGGTGGTATATTAATTAAATACCATAGAGGAGGATTGACAATGAATAAAATAAATAAACAACAATAATTTTAATATTTATTTGTCTTAGGTGTACCCCCCCCCCTTTTTATTGTAGATCCTCTATGGTATTTAATGACTATACCACCATGTGGGGAGAAAGGGTAACGTTTACATATATTTCTTTTCTAAAAATATTTTATTTTATTGATTCCTTCCTATGTTGTTGATATCAAATGTCATAGGTTTTGAGATTTTAACTAATGGTGTTCAGTTATGGAAACTACTGTTATTATTATTTTTAATAGGAGGAAATAATTCCAAATGTAATCTGTATTTTAAAATGGGTTAATTTGATAATCCTTTCATCTTAACTTTATGTTTTTATATGTATTTATTGTCTTGACTATTAGCACTGAATATGTTTTTTAATGGGCACCTTTGTTTGTTGGATTTTTACCTATATGTGTATTTATAACACTGTCACTATATAAATTATTGCCAAGGAGTTTGCAAGAACTAATAATAGTCACCACCATGATGTGGGAGGTATCGGATGCCAACAGCATGTATACGGCACTGTGACTTATTGTTATCCATGCGTTGGTTGAAGAATATCACATTAGCAGCGGCGGATGGTGAGTATGATTCTAAGCGATGCCGTCTCTGAAATGACAGCATGTACCTAAACCAAGGAGGTGAGATGCTGGGAGATGCGCCTAGTAGCGTTATGCAGTCACCATGACAACTTGGTGACGTGACTTCCGTTCTTGGGCAGTCAGGGAATGCAATCACCATGACAACGCGGTGATACGCCTTTTGGGTCCCGGCTGTCAGATCTGATTATAGACGGCTAAGAGGAGCTGTAATTAGAGCAGTGAATTACTACTTCCGGCGTTACTGGTCACCATGACGACCCTGACCCACAGTGCTAGATTGCACTGATTATAACACATGATGGTATTTTTGAATTGGAAACTGATGAATAGGCATTTTGTGCACAAGTGGGGAATAATTAATTGTGTAGTGACAGCGATTTGGGTGGTAAACCCTCCCTTGTTTTAGGTATAAATATGCAGTAGGATATTCATATGGCTATCTAACTCCTGATGAAGTACAGCTGAAAGCTATTGAGGACGAAACATGTTGAGAAAGGACATTGACTGAATCTATCTGATCCTGTGACTGCGAATTCACAGATGAGCTAACTTTTGTTTTTTTGATGTACGGGCATTACCTTTTCTTGTTTTGATAATAAATGTTATGTTAATAGTATTACACTAGTGTGCCCCTTTTCTCTCTTTCAGACCATATGTGGAAACTACTTCTATGAGGAAGATTGGAGTGTATATGTGGACATAACCTGAGAGATCTCCTTGATTTTTTAAAATTGTCACACACAACTGCAAAAGAGTGGTATACTTACCACTTATTAAGGTACTTCTGCATTTTTAGGGGGGCCTTTTCTCTGTGCGACTAATATACTAAACCAGAGGGCGTTATATCTCATTTTTATTATAGATATTCATTAAAGCCAGTTTTGGACAGCTGACTATTTGGAGATAAGCAGCCACCCAGACTAAAAGTGGGAGGGTTTAAATTCCTCTTGGAAGAGGATCGCAACAGACAGGATTGTATACATCCTCAATATTGAGGAAGAAGAGGACTTAGCGCCATATACCACATTGTTGCTATACAGTATATATATATATATATATATATATATATATAAATATATTATGCAATACATCTCTATTAGCTGTATTAATAATGGTTCAAATTAAACAAGCTTTACATTTGCTATTATGTGGTGTGTGTGTGTGTGTGTGTGTGTGTGTGTGTATATATATATATATATATATATATATATATACACACACAAAGGTTGAGTATCCCATATCCAAATATTCCGAAATACGGAATTTTTTTGAGTGAGAGTGAGATAGCGAAACCTTTGATTTCTGATGGCTCAATGTACACAAACTTTGTTTAATACACAAAGTTATTAAAAATATTGTATTAAATGATCTTCAGGCTGTGTGTATAAGGTGTATATGAAACAAATGAATTGTGTGAATATACACACACTTTGTTTAATGCACAAAGTTATTAAAATATTGGCTAAAATGACCTTCAGGCTGTGTGTATAAGATGTATATAACACATAAATGTATTCTGTGCTTAGACTTAGTTCCCATCACCATGATATCTCATTATGGTATGCAATTATTCCAAAATATGGAAAAATCCGATATCCAAAATACCTCTGGTCCCAGCATTTTGGACGAGGGATACTCAACCTGTATATATATAAATATATAAAACAGTCTAGCATATATATTTCATAAAATTTTAGTCAATGGTACTTACTATTACTGTACAGTATTGTTATTCTAGAGTATATAGCTTATTCCCATCCCCTCCCCAAAATAAAATTCTTGGTAATTGACACAGATTTTCTTTAGAACATTGCTGATTTGAGAGACTTTCTTTTGAGGTTAAACAAAATGACAATTTAATAATGTTACGTAATTGTCTATGTCCATTTATGAGTGTGGTATTTTTATTAAGTAACATAGGAGTCTATTGACTAAGCCTTATATGGAGATAAAGTGGATGGAGACAGCCAATCAGCTACCAATCGTGTCACAGGCTGGATTTGAAAAATGACAGGAGCTTGTTGACTGGTACTTTATCTCTGTCCACTTACCTCCATTCATGCCTTATAAAATAGACTCCTTTGTATTTTAACTGAATCAAACTTTTCACAAACTGAGTCTCTCATCAATACATATATACTTCATTCAGTTTTTCAATAACTTGATATATTCACATCAAGGCTTTCTGTTTACTAGATAAATGGAAATATATTTCCATTTATTTACAGTGCCATAGTATTGCCTCACACACACACCCTCCTTTTTCCTAGTACATTTGCTTCTTTTAAGTTGCACATGGATTTAATGTTTTCCCTCCTTGAAGAAGGAGTTAATTATTTTAAAGGCCTAGTTAAACATATGTCTAAATTAAAATCTCTTCAACATTCTATTCCTACAAGCTATGAAAGGGTTATTACTAATTAATTGTATTAATTGACATGAACTCACAGTAGCTCAGTGTGATACTTGTACAGCAAGCTGCCTTTATAAAAAAAATGCATCCCTAGTGCCCTGGTGCTAATATTGTGAGGTTAGAGTGCACTACATTCACAATGAACGTAATCAAGCACAGTATTTGTATTACTCACACTAGTAAAACATGCTTTTTACTTGCTAACAGGATCAATGCTTAAAGATTTAAATTGTTTAATATGTTCCTTTGGGTAAAATAATGGTAATATTTTTTTCAGTGAAATCTAATAGTACCATTAAGGAGATATTCGTTTCTGAAATCTACCGACACTAAAGGGGATTCACATTAACTATTTTACAATCATACATTAATTTCCATTAAATATAAATACATATTTGGTGTCTACTCCATTAATCAAAAATAGTCAAAATATGTACAAAATGTTAAAGGTTTACATTTGGTTTTGATTATGCTATTATCTCACTAAACACATTAAATGCAGTAAATGCTACAGTATTTGCAACAGGAAAAAGGTAAATGGGGGTATACAGTAATACCCAAATTCATAACACTTTGAATGCAAACATTTCTTTTCAGTTGTATAATAAATAAAATAGACCATTAAATTCCATTCTTTATATTATTTACTTGAATAACATTATGGAACTGTATGAAGGAGCAATATAGAGTATTTTACCGTGCATAGTTCATATTGGTTCCTTTGGGGAGGCTTTAAATTCCTAACCAAGATACCTGACCAACTTACTTCTGCGCAAGAGCAGCAATGCCTTCTAACTGTGCTAGAATACCACAGTGGGATACAGGGGATCTGGTCATGTGACCAACGCTCGGGATCCCGGCTGTCACCAGCCTGACAGTAAAAAGGCCGACTGACAGAGACTATTCCGACTCGTGGGTGTCCATGACAACCATAGAGTGGGAATAGAACCTATGGTGAGTACATTGAGGTGCTTTGTTGCACTCACCCCCCCCCCCCCCCCAGTATTCTGTTCCTGGGATCTTGGGGTCAGTATGTGGATCGCTGGAATCCCCAGTGCCGGTCTTCCAGATGGAAAGTATTATCGGCAAGTAAGCGGCTGCTCCATGGGAAGCAATGTATCTCCCTCGTTTGCTAACGTCTTTATGTTAGAGGAAGAACAGGCTATGTTTTTCAATAATGATGTTTACTCACAATATATACTACATTATTGTAGATATATAGATGATGTGTTTTTGCTCTGGACCGGAGGCAAAGAAAGGTTTAAAAAGTTCATCGGAGTCATTAATAACAGACCGTCCACCATTAGAGTCACATCGCAGTGTGACCCGATTAAACTAAATTATTTGGACGTTAACGTCATCATCAAAGACGGCATGTTGCATACTGAGGTGTACTATAAGCTAACCGACAAAAACACCTTATTACGATACAACAGCCATCACCCCACTGCCCTCAAAAAGGGGCTTCCTAAATCTCAATACATGAGGGCAGCCAGAATTACCAGTGATCCGACACAACTGGAATCTGCTCTGGATAATGTCACTACAAGGTTCAAACAGAGAGGCTACAACAGCAAATTATTACTCACCAACGAACAAAAAGTCTTGATGACAAACAGAGAACAACTTCTAACTCCGACCATCAAGAAGAGTAATGACATTGTACCATTCGTGGCACAGTATAATACATCCAGTGCTGTAATTCCACGGGCCCTTAATGCACTGTGGCCCATAGTTTCCACCGATAAGAACCTAACTGGGCTAAGGAGGAAAAGACCCATGATGTGCTACAGAAGAGGCAGAAGCATTAAAGATTTTGTGGTACATCCAGACATCACAGGATTTGATTCCACGCCTACCACTAATTTTCTAACTAAAACATCAGGCTGCTATAAATGCTTAGGCTGTGAAACCTGTAAAACTATGATCACTGGCACAAGGTTCAAATCCACCTCCACAGGGACTTCCTACAGTATCAAGCACGTACTCACCTGTACTACAACTCATGTAGTCTACCTAATTACGTGTCCATGTAAACAGCAGTACGTAGGCAAGACCATACGCAATGCCAGGGAGCGATTTGCCCTGCACAGGTCCGCATTAAAAGCAGCACTTTTATCCAAGAAATCGGAACAACCCGTGGCCAGACACTATGTCGAGAAGCAACATACGTTGAAAGATTTACAGTTCCAAATTATTGACCATATCCCCATTAATCCAAGAGGCGGAGACAGAGCAGCCACCCTACTTAGACGGGAAGCAACGTGGATGTATAGATTGGACACTGTGAGGCCGAAAGGTCTTAACGACAGAATCCAATGGAGTGTCTTCTGAGTAATATCTATTAGCACTTGTCTCCACCATTTGACTATGGGGACGATTGTATTGTTGACATTTTTGATCATGTACCAGACCCATCAGCCCTCACACTTTATGACTTATGCGTGCCGCTTAATATGTATTTCTCTCACTGGTATAGTATTGTATAATTTAGGTGTTTATCATTAATGACTCTTTGATCCATTATGAGATTGCTAGTGCTAGACTACCAGGTGATCTTTTAATCCAGTTTATCATGTCTGTTTTTGGTATGCTGTATGTTACGACAGCACACTGTAACAGTTTCTTCCTATCTTATGTAATTGTCATTTCACTCTCAATCACCCTCAGCCTGAAGTCACGCTTCCTCCGCAACCCCAGCACCCGCACTTGCCGTAGGCATCCATGGCAACCAAGGAGCGTCTAGTTGCCAAGGCAACGTGACGGCCCGGGACACGCTGGAGGTCACGTGACCGGGGCATTGACACGTCACCACATCCAGGGCGGAAGCTCCAGGCTCCCCAGGACGCTGCACACCTTCCCACACGTGGGTCCTCCTCACAATAAAGGTAAATGTTTTGCACTGTTTTCACACTTTGTATTTGGCTCACCTTGAAAAAGGGGCTTGCGTGCCCCGAAACGTTGGAGTTACCAGCCATGAATTAAAAGCACCAGCACTTTATTCACGCTGTGTCAGTCTCTGAGTGCCGCTGTTTGTTACACAGTTTGCTACCTGCATTAATTCCTCCAGATGGCACCTGAGCAACATATCCATCGCTAGGAGAGTGCCGATCCGACAATTGCAAGTATATATATATATATATATATATATATATATAAATATATTATGCAATACATCTCTATTAGCTGTATTAATAATGGTTCAAATTAAACAAGCTTTACATTTGCTATTATGTGGTGTGTGTGTGTGTGTGTGTGTGTGTGTGTGTGTGTGTGTGTGTGTGTGTATATATATATATATATATATATATATATATATACACACACAAAGGTTGAGTATCCCATATCCAAATATTCCGAAATACGGAATTTTTTTGAGTGAGAGTGAGATAGCGAAACCTTTGATTTCTGATGGCTCAATGTACACAAACTTTGTTTAATACACAAAGTTATTAAAAATATTGTATTAAATGATCTTCAGGCTGTGTGTATAAGGTGTATATGAAACAAATGAATTGTGTGAATATACACACACTTTGTTTAATGCACAAAGTTATTAAAATATTGGCTAAAATGACCTTCAGGCTGTGTGTATAAGATGTATATAACACATAAATGTATTCTGTGCTTAGACTTAGTTCCCATCACCATGATATCTCATTATGGTATGCAATTATTCCAAAATATGGAAAAATCCGATATCCAAAATACCTCTGGTCCCAGCATTTTGGACGAGGGATACTCAACCTGTATATATATAAATATATAAAACAGTCTAGCATATATATTTCATAAAATTTTAGTCAATGGTACTTACTATTACTGTACAGTATTGTTATTCTAGAGTATATAGCTTATTCCCATCCCCCCCCCCCTCCCCAAAATAAAATTCTTGGTAATTGACACAGATTTTCTTTAGAACATTGCTGATTTGAGAGACTTTCTTTTGAGGTTAAACAAAATGACAATTTAATAATGTTACGTAATTGTCTATGTCCATTTATGAGTGTGGTATTTTTATTAAGTAACATAGGAGTCTATTGACTAAGCCTTATATGGAGATAAAGTGGATGGAGACAGCCAATCAGCTACCAATCGTGTCACAGGCTGGATTTGAAAAATGACAGGAGCTTGTTGACTGGTACTTTATCTCTGTCCACTTACCTCCATTCATGCCTTATAAAATAGACTCCTTTGTATTTTAACTGAATCAAACTTTTCACAAACTGAGTCTCTCATCAATACATATATACTTCATTCAGTTTTTCAATAACTTGATATATTCACATCAAGGCTTTCTGTTTACTAGATAAATGGAAATATATTTCCATTTATTTACAGTGCCATAGTATTGCCTCACACACACACCCTCCTTTTTCCTAGTACATTTGCTTCTTTTAAGTTGCACATGGATTTAATGTTTTCCCTCCTTGAAGAAGGAGTTAATTATTTTAAAGGCCTAGTTAAACATATGTCTAAATTAAAATCTCTTCAACATTCTATTCCTACAAGCTATGAAAGGGTTATTACTAATTAATTGTATTAATTGACATGAACTCACAGTAGCTCAGTGTGATACTTGTACAGCAAGCTGCCTTTATAAAAAAAATGCATCCCTAGTGCCCTGGTGCTAATATTGTGAGGTTAGAGTGCACTACATTCACAATGAACGTAATCAAGCACAGTATTTGTATTACTCACACTAGTAAAACATGCTTTTTACTTGCTAACAGGATCAATGCTTAAAGATTTAAATTGTTTAATATGTTCCTTTGGGTAAAATAATGGTAATGTTTTTTTCAGTGAAATCTAATAGTACCATTAAGGAGATATTCGTTTCTGAAATCTACCGACACTAAAGGGGATTCACATTAACTATTTTACAATCATACATTAATTTCCATTAAATATAAATACATATTTGGTGTCTACTCCATTAATCAAAAATAGTCAAAATATGTACAAAATGTTAAAGGTTTACATTTGGTTTTGATTATGCTATTATCTCACTAAACACATTAAATGCAGTAAATGCTACAGTATTTGCAACAGGAAAAAGGTAAATGGGGGTATACAGTAATACCCAAATTCATAACACTTTGAATGCAAACATTTCTTTTCAGTTGTATAATAAATAAAATAGAACATTAAATTCCATTCTTTATATTATTTACTTGAATAACATTATGGAACTGTATGAAGGAGCAATATAGAGTATTTTACCGTGCATAGTTCATATTGGTTCCTTTGGGGAGGCTTTAAATTCCTAACCAAGATACCTGACCAACTTACTTCTGCGCAAGAGCAGCAATGCCTTCTAACTGTGCTAGAATACCACAGTGGGATACAGGGGATCTGGTCATGTGACCAACGCTCGGGATCCCGGCTGTCACCAGCCTGACAGTAAAAAGGCCGACTGACAGAGACTATTCCGACTCGTGGGTGTCCATGACAACCATAGAGTGGGAATAGAACCTATGGTGAGTACATTGAGGTGCTTTGTTGCACTCACCCCCCCCCCCCCCCCAGTATTCTGTTCCTGGGATCTTGGGGTCAGTATGTGGATCGCTGGAATCCCCAGTGCCGGTCTTCCAGCTCCAACCCAGATACAGATGCATAATTCTGAGTACAGCTGTACAAATCACACTACTGCTCAATAAACCACTCCACTGGTTAAGTATTGGGCTAATCTTTGATTCAGGGTATCCGCTGGTGTGTACTTACATTCTGCCATACCACTGCCAGTTGTGCATTCATATTTCAACATTAAATGGACTGCTTTATAGTTGGGCGCAATCTGGCTGCATGTGACCTCATTGTATGTTTGGAAATAAAATCTTATCTTTGCGTGTATTCAGAAATGTCCTCATCTAAACTGCCACACTACCCCTATACACCTGGTTTGAGAAAGTAAGATATTGCACCAACACTATGCAAGAGAAACTTCTGAAATCAGATACTGTAAATCACCATGTTTGCACATCCTTGAAAAGCCTGCAATGCCATCTACACACCCAAGAAATGTCAACAGAACATTCTTTCTAAGAGGAATATTCAATTGTCTCCATTACATTTTTCACGCAGAAAAAGGGTATTGAGCCTTATTCATGTTTGTTAGCAAACCAAAAATTTAAGCATTTGGGCAAAACCATGTTGCACTGCAAGTGGAGCAAATGTAATATGTGCAGAAAGAGTTAGATTTGGGTGGGGTGTGTTCAAACTGAAGTCTAAATTGCAGTGTAGAAATTAAGCAGCCATTATTTACCCTGCATAGAAACTACATAACCCACCCAAATCTAAATTTCTCTGCACATTACATCTGCCCCACCAGCAGTGCAACATGGTTTTGCACAATTGCTTACATTTTTAGTTTTCTAACAAATCTAAAAAAAAAAACTAAAAAAAACCCACTATCTGGATTTTTGCTTGATATGTTGCTTTGGGCTTTTCAATTAATTCATTTTTTCTTGAAAACAAAATCCCTTTATCTCACAAAAACACATAGATAAAATAGGCTAAAAGGGCTGGTTACTGGGAATTTTTTTCTCCTGTCTCGGGCATGTGGAAAAAAAAATCACTGATGACTGCCAGCATCAGAAACAATTTAATATCCCAGGATAGGTCAATTAGCTGTGGTAAATAAATTGAATATCCCCCTGATACCCCTTTCGCATTGCCAAAGCCTGAACCTTGTACACGGACACAACATGGTGGTATATTTACAAAGATTCGTGTTTTGGCCGTTTTGAAGGGTGTTTGAACTCGAATGGTATCGGGTGCATTTTACTGCAACTTTTTGAATCCTGATACGGTCATTCACTAAGCTGCCGATTTTTCACAATTCGTATCTTCCGATGTCGATGTGATTCGTAATATCAGGCAGTGTTTTACGGGAGTGATGAGTAAAACACTGCCTGACAAAACACAAGGAATCCCAGCCGGATCTGTGAGATCCATGCAGGGCTTCATTGTGTACCTTAAAAAGGTTTTTAAAGTGTTTAAGAATCTGGAAAAAATTGCGTGGGGTCCCCCCTCCTAAGCATAACCAGCCTCGGGCTCTTTGAGCCGGTCCTGGTTGAAAAAATATGGGGGAAAAATTGACAGGGGTTCCCCCATATTTGATCAACCAGCACCGGGCTCTGCGCCTGGTCCTGGTGCAAAAAATATGGGGGACAAAAAGCGTAGGGGTCCCCCGTATTTTTTGAACCAGCACCGGGCTCCACTAGTCAGAGAGATAATGCCACAGCCGGGGGACACTTTTATATAGGTCCCTGTGGCCCTGGCATTAAATCACTAACTAGTCATCCCTGGCCGGGGTACCCTGGAGGAGTGGGGACCCCTTAAATCAATTTAATTTGATTTAAGGGGTCCCCCTCCTCCAGCCACCCAAGGGCCAGGGGTGAAGCCCAAGGCTGTCCCCCCATCCATGGGCTGCGGATGGTGGGCTGATAGCCAAGTGTAAAATAAAAGAATATTGTTTTTTGCACAAGAACTACAAGTCCCTGCAAGCCTCCCCCGCAAGCTGGTACTTGGAGAACCACAAGTACCAGCATGCGGGGGTTAAACGGGCCCGCTGGTACCTATAGTTCTTCTACAGAAAAAATACCCAAATAAAAACAGGAGTCGACCTGGCAATAACCCAGGATATTTGGGCAATGTGAAAGGGGTATAAGTGTGAAAGAGCACTGTTACAGTATATCATGTCTTTGTTACTTGACAGTTTCTAGAAAGTTTTGTGAAAGTGACAGTTTCTAGAAAGAATTGCATTTGCAATGTGCCTAAACATACAATAAATTGATCAGTTATTGGAAAAAGTTTATCATTTTTTGATTAAGCTCATTTCATTGTCTAAAGGTTCAGAAAAGTAGTATGGGAGCCAATCTAATCCTGTATGAAATGGACATCTCCAGCAGACAATAGAACATCCCCCCCTGAAAACTTTTAGGAATGGTTTACTTCTACAGGTACCAGAAACTCCTTCCTGTTGAATAATTGTTGAATTCTGAAAAATACAGGGATATTCTAAAGTGCAGATTTATACCAATTATGGAGATGAACCTCCACAAAGTGATGGGATTTTTCAACATGACCTTGTCCTTGCCATTTCTCTTTGGAGAAATTAAAATAAACATGCTCCAGTGGCCAGGAAACACCTCTAATCTAAACCCAAAGATAACTTGTGGGATATAGCAAAGAAAAATACTTACAATAATGAACTGCTAAACAAAGGAACAGTTACTTTCTAAAATAATAAGTGTGGTTTCATGATAAAATTAGAACTTTTTATGTAATGTAAATGCCAACATTAAACTGTTATAATCAAACATAAAAAGTATCATAATTATTATCTGCAGTGCATTGTTGTGGGGCTACTTGGGCTCACAGCAGCAGCATCTTTATGTTAGGTCTAATGTTTAATTTGCATATCTGATTCCAGAAACAGGATGAAATCAGTGAAATAATGTCAGAAATGAATAAAATATCTATTATCATATTAATCCAGAGTGTGGAAGGTACAGTACTGCAAATCTTGGATTAAGTTGTTAGTTTAGGTGAGTACTGGCACCTTCTTTCATAGAAAAAAGCGATGATGAGTAGGAGGAGGAGTAGTAGTAGTAGTAGGAGTAGGAGTAGTAGGAGTAGTAGTAGGAGTAGTAGTAATAAAGCACTATTATAGTATCAGCAAAATTGACAGTTTTTTTACAATTAGGAATAAACTACGCTAGAACAAAATGAGTATTATAACACACAATGACGTAATAGCATGGCAAGGTTTAATAAACCATGAAATATAATAAATGTAATTGCATTTCAAACATTCTATAGCTTATTTGTTAGGATACAATTTGCAAAATGGTTAAAAAACTAATTATTAATTAGTGGCATTTTTTATTTTATCCACTTCTTGACCACTAAATGTCTACATACAGTATGTTCTCTTAGCAGTTATTGTTCCCTGACAGCACCTAGACAGCAGTCTTGCCATGGGGTTGCGGCTGAAATGCCAGCATGTAAGATGCCGGTGGCCAGAAACTTACCATGGCATCCCGATGTTCAAAATCCCAACAGGGGAAGGTACTTACTTATCTTCCCCCATTGGCCTCCTAACCCTCCCTTCTAACAGCCTTAACCTAACCCTCCCCCTGCAGCCTAACCCTAGCCCCACAGCATAAACCTAACCTCGCACACCCACCCCAAGGCTTACCTGTCAGAAGGGTCAGAAGACACTCGTTTGGGATCCCCGCAGTCGGAATTCCGATGTTGCGCTTGATCCTATTCAGGTTGCCGCTAATGACATTTTAATTAGTGTTGACTGTATTTTGACTGCCGGGATCCTCTTACCGTGATGGTGGTAACTGCTTTGCATTCTGGTGCTTGGGAAATTTGGCCTTTTAGCAGATATTATAGAAACCTACGTGAGTTTCTTTTGCAATAATAATGGGTCAGCCATTTGATTTTAAAGCTCTGAAGGCATACCTATATTACTATTCTCTGTGACCATACTGGCTCAACCTTTAGTGTGTTTTGCAGGTGACAGTGCTCCCTGACCATCTGTTAAGCCTCCAAGATTGGCTTTAGATCATGCCTTTCACGGGGCTCCTTTTGTTCCCCGGAGTGGTCGCTGCCAAATTAAGCATTGGAGACTCACAGTTCCATCCTGTAATGCCTGCTGGAGTCCTAGGTGTGGCTGCATTGCTGAGCTTGATTCTCTCTCTTACGGCTCCCGGTATTTGCTGACTGATGGCTCCTGCATTTGCTGACTGGTGTCACACTGCCACCTAATGTCCAGACTTCCAGGTATGCACAGCAACCACTGCTCTCGAGCTGCTGCCCCTAGCCAGCTTCTGCACATTCACACTTTTCTTACTGTGGCTGGGGGACTGCTGAGGGAACTGCCAGTGGGTCCTCTGCCTGGTCTCCTTCTGCCAGGGTCTGCTTATGTGGCAGGAGCAAGGAATGCTGCTCAGCTATAGCTCCCCATTGACTACCACTGTATAAGGGTGATCTCTGCCTGGCTCCCATGAAACTGTGTTGCCCTGACCTAGGCACATCCCCTGACCCCTCTGCTCCTGGTGTCCAGCTTCTTCTCACCCTTCAATATCATCTCTCTGCTGATGATACACAAATCTCCTCCCCTGACCTCTCCTTCTCTCTCCTCACTTATACTGTATCTCCAACTAATATCTCTTCTTTTATGTCCCAGTGCTATCTTAAACTTAAATGTCTAAGACTGAGCTGATCATCTTCCCACCCTCTGCATAACCTCACCTCCCACAATTTCACGAGCTATTGATGGCACAACTCCTCTCCTCTAGTCCCCAAGTATGCCGTCTTGGAGTTAACCTTGATTCCTCCCTCTCCTTCAAACCATACATTCATACCTCTGCAGTCCTGCTGTTTCCAACTAAAAAATATTTCCAGGATCAGACCCTTTTTCACCCAGGATGCTGCTAACATCCTCATGCACTCTCCAGTCACTGCTGTAATCTACTGCTAGTTGGACACCTCTATCCACTCCAATCTATCCTCAATGCTACTGCCCATCTCATCTTCCTCTCCAATCATACTATGTCCACCTCCCCTCTCCTACAACCCATGCACAGGCTCTCCTTCCCCTTCTGAATCGAATTCAAGCTACTTATGCTCACTAACAAAGCCCTCACCCATTCCTCTCCCATTTACATATCTGACCTTATCTCCCTTTACATTCCTACTCACACTCTTCACTCCACAAATGCATGCCACCTCGCCTGCCATCTGATTACTTCCTCCCTTTCCGATCTCCAAGATTTGACCATGGTCCTCTCTTCCTCTGGAACTCTCTACCTCTATCTATCAGCTTGCAAACAACTTTACAAATGTGATCATTGCTGAATTAGCCCTTTGTTAAATGCTGTTGAACCCTTGAGATGCCCTATAAATAATAATAATAATAATAATAATAATAATAAAATCAATGTCTTTTGTTGAGGTGGAAAAGTAAGACTCGGCCACACTGTTACTCAGCTCTTAATATGTGAAGCCAATGATTTAATTCTTAACTTTATAGCCGCAAGGTGGTTGGTGGTATGTTACAGTCCACTTCCTGGTCTTTGACAAGTATGCTCTCCTAAATTTCAATGTGAATATTCTATTACTACAGCCAATGAGGAACAGTTGGAAAAGCTCTTCCAGGCGCCTATCTGCAAAAACCAAGCACTTCTCTGGGGAGTATTTAGAACCTATTTGGCACTCCTTCCGCTCGGCCCCCTGAACATCACCCTACACTCGGTTCCATGTCTGCTACAACCTGGGAAGATCAGCTTCCCTCTGGTATGTCAGTGGTCAGAAAACCTTCTTCCTTGTTTGGGCACATGAAGATATTCTGAATCATCTCAAATCATTTCCAACCAGAAAAAATATCCAGCAGGATCTTCAAGCCTAGGAAAATGCATCAATTTTGCAATCCAAATTCAACTAGGTTCACTATGGATGGATCTTACAAGAGTGGGCGACCATGTGGCTGCATTGGAGGATGCCCAAGAGGTTATGTATGCACATCTTGACAAATTAGTATATAATGTACCAATGTCAGCTCAACCACTCTATTCAAACTCACAGATGTCTGGCTGACATTGATAATCAAGGTCTGCACAACAACTTGTGGGTGGGAGGGATCCTGGATGATGTTTCTCTTCATAGAATACTGACACCGGCATCCCAACATCATAATCCGGACACTTTTTGAAAGGTAATCTTACCCATTACCCTCCCCACCCTCTCCCTACCCACAGTCTAACCCTAACCCTCCCTCCCCACAACCTAACCGTAAACCCTCCCCTCCCCCTGCCTAACCCTCTCCTTAATGCCTAACTCTAACCGCCCCACAGCCTAACTCTAACCCTCCCTGGCATACAGATGGAGCCCTCCTCATCTATCCCTTTAATAGGATTAACTGAGCCAGGGCAGTCGGACTTAGTCCCCTGCTGTAATGACTTAATCCCCTGCTGTATTGTTCTCTCTGTATTGAATTGCAGCTGAGAATAATAGATGAAAGGCTTATGCTAATAAACCTTGGTGCACCTAGGCGCAGCAGAGAAGCCTAGATGAGTGAGGCTCCATCTGTACTTAAATTCGAGATTAAGACTATAGGGGTTCCCAGTGGTGTCAGGATTCTGGTGTCGGTGATCTGGTGGTTGCATCATGAACGCCTGGATGCCAGCTACATCTTCCAGACATTGGTAGCAATGTGAATGTGGGGATGGAGGGTTGCCAGTGCTTTAATTTTCTTCTGTGATGGATAAGTTGCATATACTCTCTAAGTATGTTAAGGGGTTAAATGTACAAGAAAATTGCTACCTTTTATAGCATACCCTACATGTAGATTGAGTGTATGTTGCTTTTTCCAGGGGATGCATTTTAAATGAGGTGCCTTCCCTGGCTTGGAGAATCAACACTTCTTCTTAACATTCTTTAATAATTATTCAGGAGCTAAACCATTCTTTTCTCTAAATATCTGCACCTCTCAGTGGTAGAGGAATGTCAATTTATGGTAGAAGCCTGCTGGTAAAACCACTAATGTCAATCAAAGATTTACCTTTGTAAATGTTAATGTACAGTACATAACCAGGGCCAGTCTTTGTAAGGAAACACCTGGAAGGTACACTGGTTCTCAGCAGATATCTCAACTGGAATATTGTACCCCAGGGTGATACTTCATCTGGCACCTTTAGAATATCCCTTAAAGAGGCAAGGAAAATGAAGAAACCATACACGAGCACCAGCTTGTGTACACTTAGTGACTACTTCAGCGGAGCAGGACTACACTTTGTATTCACATTCCCACATATTTGAGAATTGATAATTTGTTTATTCATCATCAGTGTCTGTGCTGGCTGCTTGCCTATGAAATTGGCCAGATTACTAACTCTGACCATGCTCCCATCTTATTGTGAGTTTTATATCCCTGACCCTGCTCCTAGACATTGTAACTGGGCGCACTTAATGACTATAACCCTATTGTAAATCACAGTTGAGAGGCTTTAGTAGACTACATTTACTTTAATGATACTGAGGCCACATCGAGGATTGCCTTATGGGACGCTCACAAATGTATACTGAAGGGTCATTGCATTTAACTAAGGTTATTCCTTATAATATAAAAAATAGAATGCAAAAACTCAATACTTCATTATATTTGGGATCTTGAGACTACGTATACATCTTCCTTTTACTCAGGTCTTGGGTGAGCTTCAGAATGCTAGATCGTTCTTAAATCACCTCCTGAATGAGGGCTAAAAGAGCAAATAGAAGGTGTAGCTTTAGATATTTTCAATAGGGAAACAGGCATGGGAAGCTACTTGCTAGAGAACTTTGGGCCCAGAGATCACTGACTTATTTCCATAGTATTAAAGACAACTATGACTCTCTAAAGCAGGCATGTCCAAACTGCGGCCCTCCAGCTGTTGAGAAACTACACATCCCAGCATGCCCTGACACAGCTTTAGCATTCTCTGACAGCAAAACTGTGTCAGGGCATGCTGGGATATGTAGTTTCACAACAGCTGGAGGGCCAAAGTTTGGACATGCCTGCTCTAAAGTATATGGAAAAACTAATTGCAGGCATCTCTACTCCAAACTCTTCAATTTGTCCCCACCGTTCTCCTCCCAGGAGGTTTCTCTATCACATATTACAAATTGTTTGTAGACAAACTACCTGCCATTCTCGTTTCTGCTTTCAATTATGTTTCTGCAGAGAATACTTTCTCTTCCAATTACTTGACTTCCCATTTTATGGTCATTCCGAAATAGGGAAAAAACCCTGTTGTATGCTTCAGCTACCACCTGATCTCAATTCTCAAAATTGTTTATGAAACTAATAGCAAACCACCTGAAGCCCTTGCTCCAGACTTTGATTTACTCTGAACAGGTGGATTTTTGGGCCTGGTAGAGAGGCTAAAGGTAATACGACAAATTAGATCTTTTATTTGCAGTATCTAATACCTACTGTAGGTGCCTATTCTGCTCTTATCTACTGATGCCAAGAAGGCAATTGATTGAGGGGACTTATGACAGTGGGTTTATGACAGGGGTCTTGGAGCATGGGTGTAACTGGGTGTTAAGTGCTTAAATAGGATTTTAGCACATTATACCTCATCCTCTACCCATATACTAGTGACTGGTCTTTTGTCTGATAAGATATCAATATTTAATGTTACATGTGGTGATTATTAATGTATGCAAATTTCAAATGTACAGTACCTACTGTATGTGAGTGTTTTAATGTTTTGATCTGATTATATTGTTAAATATGTTGCACTACATGTGCCTTTCCAAAATCTTTTTTTTTTGTTTGTTTGTTTGTTTGTTTGTTTGTTTGTTTAATTGTTTTTTCTGAACATTTCAAAATTTCTGATAAGGTCCACATTAAAGAATAAACAGTTTTTAAAAATAAAACAGCTCAATTAATCCTATTGGGTTTATTTGTCCTGTGCTATGCATAGCTTGTTTATGAATTTACAGCAAGATTGGTTGAGCTCATATAGTATTACAGATAATACAAGTTATCTGAATTCCAATTGAATAACTTCAGTGTGGGGACAGAGAATATTGATTCCAAGGTCTTGTCCTTATGAATCTGCTGGTTTAAAAATCACATTTATAGTACAAGGTTAATTTGTTTATAAATACTGCTGCTTCAAGAAAACATCTTACATTGGCTCTATAGCAATGTATGGTGTACTCCATGCTTGCCATCGAATAGAGTAACAATCTGTCCAACATTTAATGAATCAGTGGAATAAGTTTTAGGCTGCACATATAAATCTAGACTGTACTGAGCTAACTTCTGTTTATACTGCAATTGGTTTCCTTAATGTCTTTTGGGTAATTTAATTGGAGGCTTCACTTCTAGATTAGTTAGGAAAGGATCATCGCTGCTGGTAAATCCAGGTCGTAACATAGTGCTGCTGCTCAAACCTCATCTGACTTTACCTACATAACCGTGAGCTGTGCCTGCAAGGATCATTCAGAGTGGATGAGAATGACTTCAAATTTGCTCCAATGAAATAATTTTTATTGGCTTCACCATTATGTTGCTAGGTGTATGTTAGTAGCTAGTGTTCTGTAAGTAGGATTACTGTCGCTGGTTGCAAGTGAGAGTGAAAAGGTCTGCAATTCCAAGGGTCATTACATGACAGACTATAGTGCTAGAGCAGTACTGCAAACAGGTTCCAGGAGGCATTGTCAGTTGGCAGAAGCAGAGATTGGTACACAGTAGCAACAGGGACTTGCGGTGAGGTAAATGGCTCAGCAGGCACTGGCTAGCACCAGAGCCACAAAATATGAGCCAAAGGGTTCAGGTGGGCATTATGCAAAGGTGCAGCAGTATAAACTCCTGGAAAGTTGGTGAGTTTTGATTAGAGACGTGCAGAAAAGATTAGCGCTCACCTGCCATAGACTTTTAACTACATTGTTTTCACTATAAAAATGATTAGAATAATAATAATTTTTATTATAACTCTCACACCCTCCTGACACTTGGCCAACATTGCTGAGTGATCATATCATACAACCCATTAAGAACCTAGCAATCTGGTGGAGCATTATGCACTAGGTAGCATCAATCCTTGTGTATCAATGCCTATTTCCCTATAGATTGTAAGCTTGCGAGCAGGGCCTTCCTACCTCTATGTCTGTCTGTTGATCCCCAGTTTTGTTCTATTACTTTTGTTCTAATTGTAAAGCGCAACAGAATATGCTGTGCTATATAGGAAACTGCTAATAAATAAATAAAGAAGATATTTCTAACAAATTATTTGTAATTTTCATATACTTTATACAGTCAAATCTCTGGTCCAGATGTTAGTACTGTATGACAGGAAAGGCTCTGACTCACCTGCCTCATCCCACCGCACATCACTGAGTAACAAAACATCAGGGCAGAACAGCACTTATAACCTACAGTATCAGCAAAGCTGCACAATTACTTATGTGCATGAGAAATTTCCATATTGAAGCAATTGTCTAGGACTGGTTTTCCCTACAGCAGAGGGCCTTGTCATTTTCTTGTTCTAGTACAAACACAGCTAGGTTATTTAGTACTGGAGCTTACATACAAATTGTTAGATTCATTGGATTAGATTATCAAATATATAATTACTAGATCTGTAAACATTATGCACAAAACATATTTTCTAGGGTACGAAACAACTTTCTCTATGTTCAATCAGAGGTATTGGTAAACTCACCACGGTGATCACACTGTTCTAAATTTCACCAATTATTTTTCTTCCTCATCAGCCACGACTAAAGTGACAAGAGTTTTCTTCTGCAATCTCAGGAAAGTGACTATTTACTGCAGTGTGTGTCTCAGTTTTAATTATATCCATTTGCTAAAACGCATCTCCTGAACTTTCTATCCCCATTAACTGGTTTCCGAATTCTTTTATTTATCAAGTGTTTTATGCAATTACTGAGGACTCCAGCTTTGATTCACTCACGAGTAAATAAGTCTAATAGGTTTGTTCCACCAGTTTGTAGATATCCACACAAAGGTGAAAAAAACAACAGCTTGCTAGCAAACCCTTTGTTCTTAACAAGACACATTCTAGTATTTGTCACAGCAAGTAATACCTACTGTAGTATGTTATGTCGGTAAAATAAATATATTTTCACACTGTGAAGTAATGTAATATTTTGCTCACTTATTCATAGCAACCTCAGAACTGCAAATGAAATCTGTATTGTAACATAGTGCCTGTTAAAGTAGAAATATCCTTACCACTTTCCCCACCATAGTATCCTTCCTTTTAATTGTCTTCCAACACATCCTCATAGTTGTAATTATTATCTTAAATTATTCTCAACTTTAGAAAAAAGCAATCAAGAACAGGAATGTACTGTAACAGCACCTCATTGGTCCCTTAGATACATTTGGAGGGATAGCAGCACCTCTACAAGGGTGGTCTTCAGTTTACCAGCTGTCGGGATCCCGGCGCACAGTATACCGGTGCCGGATTCCCGGCAGCCGGCATACTGACACTTTATCTCCCTCTTAGGGGTCCACGACCCCCCTGGAGGGAGAATAAATAGCATGGCGCGCGTAGCGTGCCACAGTGTCCGCAGCGTGGCAAGCACAGCGAGCCCACAAGGGGTTCATTTGTACTCGCCACGCTGTCGGTATGCCGGCAGTCAGGATTCCGGTGCCGGTATGCTGGTCGCCGGGAGCCCGGCCACCGGCATACAATACTACACCCCCTCTACAATCCCTTTTCTGCTGAGCATGCATAGGGGTCTCTGTTTAAGCAATGAAACCCTATTTGGGTGAGATGAAGTAGTGTTTTACTTCCATCACATGTCCCAGCACAATGGCCATGGGGGGTCATTCCGAGTTGATTGCTCGCTGATGTTTTTTGCAGCACAATGAACAGGTTATTACTGCGCATGCATATGCACCACAATGCGCACGCACGTTGTACGGGTACAAAGCGGATTGTTGCTGGGTGATGGATTTAATGAAGAATCCATTCGCATAGCCGATCGCAAGGCGATTGACAAGAAGAGGGCGCTTATGGGTGTCACCTGAACGTTTTCAGGGAGTGTTTGGAAAAACGCATGCGTGTCCAGGCGTATGCAGGGCGGGTGTCCGACGTCAATTCCGGGACCAAAAAGACTGAAGTGATCGCAGCGGCTGAGTACTTAGAAACTGCAAAAAACCTTTTCATCCCGCTCGGCTGCACACGCGTTTGCACACTTGCAAAGCAAAAACACACTTCCCCGTGGGCGGCGACTATGCATTTGCACGGCTGCTAAAAGTAGCTAGCCAGCGATCAACTCGGAATGACCCCCATGTTACTGTCTGCAACAGTAATACAGTACTTCCAACCCTTATAACAGCACACATTCAGGGCCGGAGCTTCCACTAGGCAGCTTTAGGCAGCTGCCTAGGGGCGCCGGGACCTGAAGGGGTGGCCTGCTACAGCTGCATGAAAAAGGTAGTGAGGTCCTACATCTCATAGCAGCCGCAATCCCCCTGGCACAATTTTCTACAGTAACCGCGACTGCCAAGCTCCTGTATTGCAGCCTCCAGCTCCACCTTGCACAGGCAGTAACTTTGACAGCTCCTGGAGTCCTGGCTGGGGGTGACAAGCAGCGCTGCTCTTCATTCCAGGCTCTTTCACAGACTACTCAGTTCCAACTCTGCATCGCAGCCTGCAGGTAAGGTGGCTGCACAGTGCACTCTCTGCATTTAATAAGAAAAGAGGGGGAGAGCAGCAGTCTGGGGAGGGGGAAGGGGGGGGGAGAGGAGCAGTTGGCATGCACACAGATGGTGGAGGGGATAGAACAGACAACATTTAAAAGAGTGGGGGGGGGGGCAGCAGGAGCCCACACAGACTGAGGAGAAGGGAGCAGCCATACAACAGACGGGGTGGGGGTGAGCAGCAGTATGCCTTTCTCCTGAAGGGCAGGTAGGGGGAAGGGGCAGTAGGCAGAAGTTTTGCCTAGGGTGCCAAGAGACCTTGCACCGGCCCTGCACACATTACAACCTCCCCCACTGCTGTGGTTGTAAACCTATATGTTACACTAAGGTTTGTTAACAAGCAGTATCATGTTAGTTCATGTTAATAGGTATTAGGTAAGTAAGGTGTTGGTAACAGCGAATTTTGCAAGCAATGCATATATTAAGGAGCTCATGAAGTTAAGCCTCTGTTTATTTATAGCATGTACCATATGCATTTGTTTTGCATTATACACATGTGACTCTTAAACCAGGAGAGCCAGAAAAGGAGGCAGGAAATGGAAGGCAGGCATAGGCAGAGGACAGAATAAGCATATTCATGTACTGTAATTGTGACTAAGGTACTGTACACCTGGACACAGATGCATACAGACTTGTCAGGAAATGTACCTCTAGCAGGTACTGATTGACTATCAAAACAAGAAAGTACCTAATTTTTTTAGCTGACTGCAACTTGACTCTTCTAGCTGATAATGTTTCATTCATTCTTTATAGTGGTGGTATATAATAGGAAGTCCCAGTTGTGTATTACCATTTGGTCTGTTGTAGTAAGATTGAGAAACCATTTTAGTTGAAAGAAACAATATATTTTTAACACTATTAGATAGAATGAGTCTCCATTTTGTTTAAGAAAATGCTTTCGATTTAGTCAGCAGTATGTTTAAAAACAGTAGAGCTTAATCTGAGTCAGATACTGCTGTGACTGTGTCTTTTGCTGTAGTAGAATCTGTGACTTTATGATAAGACTAGTATCAGCCCTACCTCTTGTGTACATATGTGTGTCTGCATGCAAAAAGGCTGCAACTCCTACTACAGTAAATGCAGATTTTCCATCACAGTATGGCCTTCAATATACTGCACATTATTTAGTGTCTGAGTCCCAAACCACTCCCATGAAACTCCCATAGCTCTCTCATCAGAAGGGATATCTTGGAGCAGGGTTACTTTTGGGTCAGAACAATCCAGAATGCTGTTCCTGAAGTTCTGATCTAAAATGATCTCATTAGGAATGGCACTTTGGAACATCTGCGGCCTGCCCAAGGCAATGGTGTTAGGGTGAAGTGGCACACAGCCATTTAAAATGTGGCTCTGGCCATCAGCCAATCAGAAGCAGAGCTACCAGCCAACAAACGTAAAATAGCTCACAAACCGGCGCCATATTTAAAATGGCCGCCAGCAGTGGGACACAGTGAAAGGAAGGAGAGACGTTTGCTGTACTCTCCACTCCTCAGACACGGACATCAGAGCAGCAGCAGCAGAAGATGGGTGAGCACTACTGGGGGCAGATTGCATAATTATCACTACTGGGGGCATTGTGTATCTCGCACTACTCTGGAGGGCATTGTGCATCTGGTACTATTCTGCGGGCATTGTTTATCTGCCACTACTCTGGGGGCAATTTGTATCTAGAAATACACTGGGGCATTGTTTATCTGGCACTACTGGGGTCATTATGTATCTGGCAGTATACTGGTAGCATTGTGTATCTGGCACTATACTTGGAACATTGTGTAGCTGGTACTACACTGGGGGCATTGTGTATGTGCCACTATACTTGGAACATTGTGTAGCTGACACTATACTGGGGGAATTGTGTATCTGCAATTATACTGAGGGAATTGTGTAATTATGCCACTACTGAAGCTAAAATTTGGGTTTCTGTATTGCCTTCTGATTATGTTTTAATGTATGCTATCTCCCGCGTAACAACATTTCTGAAACTACTCGCCTCTAGGCAACTCCTTATAGAGTTAAAAGAATATGAATGGCACTAAATATTTATGTACTTTGATTGCCACATTGTCCTGAATCACCCCATGGAGAATAACAAGTCTTAAGTGATGATCTCAATGTTCTTAGACATAATCACACCCCAAGTGCCTATCTTTATGACCACTGTTACCTGGCATGAATATCTCTCTGGACCATGGCCTCATCAATATCTCTCCCGATGAACAGAAGTAACCCTAGACCCGAGAACCATCTTTGTGTTTATATATTAATTAGGACATATTGCCACCTGCCGGGGAACACAGTTATTCAAAACATTTATTGCACTCTGAAACTTCCCCTCCATGACCTAATTAGCAAATGGCATTCTTCTAGGATAATTATGTACACCTTGTCTGTAAATTATTTGTATGATGACAATGTGAAATTAAACATACTGTATATATACTGTACTTCTCTGAGCCTGAAGCCAGAGAAATCATGATTGACTTCTTGCTATATACTGAATCTCTGAATAAATTACCTTGCTTATCATCACGAGGGACTGAAAGTGATTTTTTTTTTAATACCCTACGCACTTTATCCTCTGTATATTAACAACCAGAACTGGTTCAAAGAGCCGAGGTCTGGTTATGTTCAGGAGGGGGGACACCATGCAATTTTTCTGTTTTTTTTAATGCTTTACTATATTTTAAAATAGAGATAGAGATTTTACAAACATGCCAGGCAAAATCAGGTCTATTTGAAAGTTCTATTTGTTTATGTATTCCATGTTTTTCCAGCAATGTATGGCTATTGTTGGCAGTGATTGAGAATATGAATTATTTGTAATTTCCCTCATTGTATGAGGTGTATGTGAAAAACAACCGTGTTTGACCGATGTTGTATTAATTCGTATTTGTGTGGACAGCAGTGTATCTCAATATGAATTAGCCCAACACTGCTGAGATTTGTGTTTAGTAAATTTCCGAGTTACATTTTTGTATGAAAATGCAATCTCGAATCAGGATCTCACTAAATTTCTACATTTGTGTTTGCATAAATGTCACCTGGGCTTGTCTGAATGAGTCCAAGGACAAAGCTATCTCTTCCACTGCTGCCTCTGTTGTCTCTCTGTGGTGAAGATATCGACCTCATCCTCAAATTCTTCTCCCCTTTTAGTGTGTACATCCTCCTCCTCCTCAGAGTATTACTTCGTCCCCATCTGGAATCCACCATCACAAGTCCCTGTGTACTCCCTGGAGGCAATTGCTGGTCAAGGTCTTCCCAGAGGAATTTATAATTCATTTTGATGAACATCATCTCAACATTTTGTGGAAGTAACCTCCTACGCCGATCGCTCACAAGGTTACCGGTTGCACTAAAAACACTCTTTCAGAGTACAGACTGGAGGAGGGGCAACTTAGGTAAAATAAAGCCAGTTTGTGCAAGGCCATCCAAATTGCCTCTTTTTCCTACCAGTATATGTATGGACTGTCTGACATGCCTACTTGGATGCAGTCACTCATATAATCGTCCACCATTCTTTCAATTGTGACAGAATCATATGCAGTGACAGTAGACATGTCAGTAATCGTTGGCAGGTCCTTCAGTTCTTTCAATGGTGAAAGAATCATATGCAGTGACAGTAGACATGTCAGTAATCATTGGCAGGTCCTTCAGCACTCGCTCCTGACTGTCCTGCATCAACACCAGCGGGTGGGCTAGTAAATCTTATCCTTTTCCTCTCAGCCCCAGTTGCGAGAGAAAGTGAAGGAGGAGCTGTTGATGGGTCATGTTCTGCTTGAGTTGACAATTTTCTTACCAGCAGGTTTTTGAACCTCTGCAGACTTGTGTCTGCTGGAAAGAGTGATACAATGTAGGATTTAAACCTAGGATTGAGCATGGTGGCCAAAATGTAGAGCTCTGATTTCAGTAGATTGACCACCCTTGAATCCTGGCAAAGCGAATGAAGGGCTCCACCCACAAGTCCCCCATACTTTGCGGAATCACTCCGTTGTAGCTCCTCCTTCATTTTCTCTAGCTGATTATGCAAAAGCCTGATGAGGGTAATGACCTGACTCAAGTTGACAGTGTCTGAGCTGACTTCACGTGTGGCAAGTTCAAAGGATTGGAGAACCTTACACAAGACGAAAATCATTCTCCACTGCGCTTGAGTCAGGTGCATTCCCCCTACTTTGCTTATATCGTAGGTGGATGTATAGGCTTGAATGGCCTTTTGCTGCTCCTCCATCCTCTGAAGCATATAGAGTATTGAATTCCACCTTGTTACTGCCTCTTGCTTCAAGTGATGGCAGGGCAGGTTCAGGTATGTTTGATGGCACTCCAGTCTTCGGCACGCAGTGGCTGAATGCTGAAAGTGGCCCGCAATATTTCGGGCCACCGACAGCATCTCCTGCATGCCCCTGTCATTTTTCAAAAAATTCTGCACCACCAAATTAATTGTATGTGCAAAACATGGGATGTGTTTGGACTTTGCCCAGATGTAATGCAAGCACAATATTGGTGGCGTTGTCCGATATCACAAATCCCCAGGAGAGTCTGATTGCTACTTCTGGTGTCGCTGCTGTTGTTGTTGTGGGAGGTCATACATCTACCCAGTGGGCTGTCACAGTCTTATAGTCCTTCGTCTGCCCTGTTCTACTTGTCCACATGTCCATGGTTAAGTGGACAGTGGGTACAACTGCATTTTGTAGGACACTGTGGACACTTTTTTTCTGATGTCTCTGTACATTCTCGGTATCGCCTGCCTAGTGAAGTGGAACCTAGATGGGATTTGACACCGTGTACACAGTACCTCAAACAATTCTCTAAGTCCCACTGAACTAATGGCGGATACCACTTTGCAATAGGATGACTGCTGTCATATTTCATCTTCCTCTCAAAGGACTGTTGGACAGTCAATTGCTCAGTTGAAGTAGTACAAGTGGTCTTCTGACTTCTCCCCTGGGATGATGATCGACTCCCAGCAGCAGCTGCAGCGGCAGCAATAGCAGGCGTACCACTCAAGGATCCTCTGGAGGAATCCCGCTTAGGAGAAGATTTTCAGTCTTGCCAGTAACATGGCCTGCAGGACTACTGATGTTCCTGACTGAGGAGGAAGTAGACGTTGAGGGAGTTGGTGGTGTGGCTTGCAGGAGCTTGGGTACAAGAGGAAGAAGCGATTTAGGTGTCAGTGGACTGCTTACGCTCTTACCCAAAGTTTCACAACTTGACACTGACTTCTGATTAATGCGCTGCAGGTGACATATAAGGGAGGATGTTCCTAGTTGTTTAACGTCCTTACCCCCTACTTATTACAGATTGACAGAGGCAACACACGGCTTGACACCTGTTGTCCGGATTTGTACAGAAATAGTTCCACACCGAAGAGGTGGCTTTTTTGGTAATTTGCCTTGGCATCACAATGGGATTATTCATCCCACGGACAACAGGTGTCTCCCCTGGTGCCTGATTTAAACAAACCACATCACCATCAGAAGCCTCATCGTCAACTTCCTCGTCAGCACCAGCAACACCCATATCCTCATCCTGGTGTACTTCAACAGTGACATCTTCAATTTGAATATCAGAAACTGTGGGTGCTACTTTCAGCACTTGCAGAGGGTGTGCAAATGGTGAAAGGAGCCACCTCTTCCTGTCCAATGTTGGTAAGCTCAGGCAACACAACCGCTGACACACTTGGTCTCTCCTTGGGGATTTGTGATACCATCTTAGAATGCAAAGTTCTTTCCTGTGATTTTTCCACCTTAATTTTTATCATTTTTATAGTGGGAGGATGAGGTCTTCCATCGTCATGTGAAGCTGAACCACTAGTCATGAACATAGGCCAGGGCCTTAGCCATTCCTTGCCTCTCTGTGTCGCAAATGGCATATTGGCAAGTTTACATTTCTCCTCAGACCATTTAAATTTCTTTTTTTGGGTCTTTTTACTGAAATTTGGCTTTTTGGATTTTACATGCTCTCTACTATCACATTAGGCATCTTGGCAGACGACGTTGATGGGATTTCATCACCTATGTCTTGACTAGTGGCAGCAGCTTCAGCACTAGGAGGAAGTGGTTCTTGATCTTTCCCTATTTTATCCTCCAAATTTTTGTTCTTCATTATTTTTCTGTAGTTACATAACAATATGCGGTACAGGAGAGTGTACCTCTACACCACACAGGGCAAACCCTGTGAAAATTATTTGGATTAAATATTAATAACACCTTTATTTGGAGTAAATAATATACAGCACAGGACTGCACCACTGAATTTATATGGCAGCACCACAGGACTGGATTTACATGGAATTATATGGATTTATATGGACTTATACGGCAGGATCACTGGACTTATATGGCAGGATCACTGGACTTATACGGCAGTACCACTGGACTTATACGGCAGTACCACTGGAATTACAAAGACACGACCTCTCTCTACACTCTCCAATGCCGGAGTGAAAATGGCGGGGACGTGCGGTTCCTTATATGGAAACCAAACCCCGCGAAAATCTGACAGTGGGGTTGATGACACTTTGCCTCATTCTGGTTTCTGAACAAAAGAAATGCTTTGTGCTCCCAATCACTTAGAGTTAATTGACCAATCAATTAGAGGCAGTCTATCATGGAGAATAATTGACTCAATGAGGCTTGACCCTTTTTTAAAAATATTTTATCAAACAATTAGATACCACATAAACACATAAAACAAACAATACATGAAAAATTTACAATTTAAAAATTCAGAGGTTAATACCTCTAGCATATGTAAGCAGAAACACTGTATCTATAATTATAAATGTGCTATTAAGACAGTATACAATGTAACTAAAGTGCAAAATTGAATATCTTGAGAGAGAGGCTCTCTATCAGAATGTAAATTGATTCTACCACTGGCGTCCCAGTATAAAAGCATATATACTGTCCACAGAAGGCTCCGCAAAAACTAGTATGGGACTATTAAGGCAAAACAAACAATGATAGTTACCCCCGTGCTGGTTCCTGGAGTTTATCACAGGGTCCTGTATGCAAATGCACGAGGTAGATGTAATGATTTTTAGTTGATGCCTCAGTGATAATTGGAAGGCAAACTTGCTGAAGTGCTCTCACCTTCGTTAGAGAAGCCGGCAATTGACCATATGATGATATTATATTAGGAACTTCCCAACAAGGGATGTGATTGATTCAGCTGGTGATTCGTCTTGAGGAAGTCTCCGTTGCTAGGAGACGAAACGCGTTGATGCCCCCTTTTGCGAGTTCATTATTGGACATCTGATATTTGGCCTCAGTGGTCTTGTGTGTATGAGTTCTGAGTAGCCATTGGAATACAGTCACCATAAAGTGCTCCAGTACACAGTTTTTGTCGTATAAAATGAACATTTCTGCCAGTATGTGTCTTCCCAGGGACAGACAAAGCTGCCTCCTCCTCCTCCTCCTGCCTCTCCTCATCCCTAGTTCAAATACAAATACAAGTACAAATAACTCTCTGTCAATAGCACTAAACTCACCTCTACTTCACTGTCTCCTTCACAAACCTACCAAAGGACAAAATAGCCAAGCTGGGAATTATTTAGAGACTGTGAGGCACAACTCAAGCAGCTTTTCAGTGCCAGTGAGCAACTCACATCAGTTTGCGAGATTGCAAGCTTACCCATGAGAAATCACATGTGATGTTACCTGTGAATTATGTAGACCCCAGAAATCTTGCACCTTATTTAATTGAACTCTCATTGAACTCGCATTGAGTAGGTGCAAGTTTGTTCTCATAAACAAACTCACAACTTATTACCTTCAACCCCAAATCTCTGGTTACATTCAGACTGACTGATTTTTGTTGTTTTAGCCTCAAAAGTAAACATTGAAATAACAAGTTACTAAATCGTTGGATATTAAAAATGATTGTTCTGAAAAAAACAATGCACATTTTAAAATATATCCCCATAATAAACCACTATAGACTCTGTTTACAACCAAAACACATATGAAAAATATATATTACAATTGTTTTATTTTTTTCTATTTTCCCAGTGTACAGTGCATGCTTAGCAAATTTCAGATTACCATATTGAAATGCTTAATAGAAATTGCCTTAAGCAAGCTCATTTTGGTAACCTCCTAATAAAGAAAAACAAAAGTTAAATTTTTGTTACTCAGTGAAAAAGAATAAAATGTGATAATGGACTATTACTTTGTGTTTATAAAAAATAAAAAAATGTAAGTGGGTGTTTTTACTGTTTTTGGTACATTTGATACTTGTTTATAAAAATATGCACTTTCTATTTTTTATGTGAAACAACTTTAAATACATAATTATAGAACATTATACTTTATTCGTGTCATTACAAGCCATGGTGCTTTCATCTACAGAGCTAAAGCTGTGTTCAAATGAACTTATGTCCTGTTGATTTTTCAAAACAAATTTTATTAGTGCATAGTTAAAAAAAATAAAAGAGTGAAATCAATTAGCTATATTCCAAATAGCAGTGTTTTAGTGGTGAGATAAGGGCTGCAGGAGCAAGAGAAGTCCTCTACTCTGCATCATGATCATATTAATGCAAGACGGTAAAACACAGAAGCCCCCCATAAGCATAAAGCAATCTAGTAAGTAGTAAATATTATAGGAGGCGGTTGCAGTCATAGTGACATCCATGATAATGTCTATAGAGCCACAGCACTGGATCATTGTAAAAAAAAGGATTTTAATACCTACCGGTAAATCCTTTACTCTTAGTCCGTAGAGGATGCTGGGGACACTTCAAGAACCATGGGGTATAGACAGGATCCGCAGGAGACATGGGCACTTTAAGACTTTCAAAGGGGTGTGAACTGGCTCCTCCCTCTATGCCCCTCCTCCAGACTCCAGTTATAGGAACTGTGCCCAGGGAGATGGACATTTCGAGGAAAAGGATTTATTGTTAAACTAAGGTGAGATACATAACAGCTCACACCTCAAGCACACCGTACAACATGGTAGTCAACAACGCAAGTCAACGGCATGAACAACATCAGCAACAGGTTGACCATAAACGTAACACAATATGTGTGTAACCATAACTAATAACTGCAGACACAGTACGCACTGGGATGGGCGCCCAGCATCCTCTACGGACTAAGAGAAAAGGATTTACCGGTAGGTATTAAAATCTTATTTTCTCATACATCCTAGAGGATGCTGGGGACACTTCAAGAACCATGGGGTTTATACCAAAGCTCTAGAACGGGCGGGAGAGAGCGGATGACTCTGCAGCACCGATTGACCAAACATGAGGTCCTCATCAGGCAGTGTATCAAACTTGTAGAACTTCGCAAAGGTGTTTGAACCTGACCAGTAGCCACTCGGCAAAGTTGTAAAGCCGAGACCCCTCGGGCAGCCGCCCAGGATGAGTCCACCTTTCTGGTAGAATGGGCCCTCATCGATTTCGGTAACGGCAATCCAGCTGTAGAATGAGCTTGCTGAATCGTATTACAGATCCAGCGTGCAATAGTCTGCTTGGAAGCAGGAGCCCCAATCTTGTTGGGATCATACAGGACAAACAGAGCCTCTGTTTTCCTAATCTGAGCCGTTCTGGCTACATAAATTTTCAAAGCTCTGACCACATCTAGAGACTTCGATTCCGCTAAGGAGTCAGTAGTCACTGGCACCACAATAGGTTGGTTCATGTGAAACGATGACACCACTTTTGGCAGAAATTGCCGACGAGTTCTCAACTCCACTCTATCTTCATGGAAGATAAAATAGGGGCTCTTGTGAGACAAAGCCGCCAATTCAGACACCCGCCTTGCAGAGGCCAAGGCCAACAGCATGATCACTTTCCAAATGATGAATTTCAACTCTACCTTACGTAAAGGTTCAAACCAATGAGATTGCAGGCACTGCAACACCACGTTAAGACCCCATGGTGCCACCGGGGCACAAAGGAAGGTTGGATGTGCAGCACGCCTTTAACGAAAGCCTGAACTTCTGGAAGGGAGGCAAATTCTTTTTTAAAAGAAAATTGACAAGGCCGAAATTTGTACTTTAATTGAGCCTAACTTTAGGTCCGCATCCACACCTGCTTGCAGAAAATGGAGAAAACGGCCCAGCTGAAATTCTTCCGTAGGAGCCTTCTTGGATTCACACCAAGACACATATTTTCTCCAAATACAGTGATAATGTTTCACCGTTACTTCTTTTCAAGCCTGAAGAAGTGTGGGAATGAGTTCACTGGGAATACCCTTTTGGACTAGGATCCAGTGTTAAACCTCCAAGCTGTCAAACGAACCGTGGTAAGTCTTGGTACACGCACAGCCCCTGCTGTAACAGATCCTCTCATAGAGGAAGAGTCCAGGGATCTCCTATGAGCAATTCCTGAACATCTGGATACCAGGCCCTCCTTGGCCAGTCTGGAACAATGAGGATTGCATGAACCCTTGTTCTTCTTATGATCTTTATCACTTTTGGAATGAGTGGAATCGGAGGGAACACATATATCGACTGAAAACACCCACGGTGTCACAAGGGCATCCACCGTTATTGCTTGAGGGTCCCTCGACCTGGAACAACATCTCGGAAGTTTCTTGTTGAGACGAGATGCCATCATGTCTATTTGAGAAATTCCCCAATGACTTGCCACTTCTGCAAAGACCTCTTGATGCAGACCCCACTCTCCTGGATGGAGATCGTGTGCTGAGGAAGTCTGCTTCTCAGTTGTCCACACCTGGAATGAAGACCGCTGACAGAGCGCTTACATGTCTTTCCGCCCTGCGGACAACTTTTGTGGCTTCTGCCATCGCCGCTCTGCTCTTCGTTCCGCCCTGGCGGTTTATGTACGCCACTGGTGTTATGTAGTCCGACTGAATCAAGATGGGCAGATTGCGAAGAAGTTGTTCTGCTTGTAGAAGGCCGTTGTAAATGGCCCTTAATTCCAGAATGTTTATGTGTAGACAAGCTTCCTGGCTTGACCATTTTTCCTGGAAATTTTCCCCCTGTGTGACTGCACCCCAGCCTCGGAGGCTCGCATCCATGGTGCCCATGATCCAGTCCTGGATCCTGAACCTGCATCCCTCTAGGAGGTAAGAGCTGTGCAGCCACCACAGAAGTGAGATTCTGGTCTCGAAGATATTTCTGAGTATTCTTGTTCAACACCAGTTCTTGCCCTCAATAAGGAAATAAAATGTACAATAGTATAGTACTGTCAACCTCTGAACAAAAATGATCTAAAAATGAGGTATAATCCGTACCAAATAGTAATGTCTAAATAATAGACAATATGCGTGGTGTAAGAGAGAGGATATGATTTTTCCTTGAGTGGTCCCCAATCTTTCATCCATCCATCACTCCATATGAAACATTCTCATAAAAAGGGATAAAAGCAGATATAGTGTAATACTGATTTAATGGATATAAAAAGCCAAATGGAATGGTTGGACTCTCACCATAATATGGACATCATAAGGCAATATGCGTGGTACAAAAGAGAGGATATGGATTTTCCTCAAATGATCCCCAGTATTTCATCCGCACATCACTCCATAGAAAAGATTCTCATAAAAACAGAATAGGAACAAATATAGTGTAATATTGCTTTAATAAATATAAAAAGCCAAATGGAATGGCTGGACTCTCACCATAAGATAGAAATCACAAGGCAGATAGAAAAATATAACCAGGCATCCCCAGCACCTTGCAAGTCCTCCCACGGGTCCTTTCCAGACTCCCACTTGGTCACCAGCCAACGCGTTTCAATACTTTGAAGTATCTTTTTCAAGGCATGTGTTGTTCCCATCACAGAGGATATCCTATTTATACCCCCACACTGATGACATCATCTCCCAAACATAAACACCTATTTCCAGACATGGATTTACCTATCCTCTAAACATCCTATACTTGACACTGTTAAGCATCCCATCCCCTTATCCTGTCCGGACATTAGTATTCCCCCTTCTTGGCGGCAAATGTTATGACCTCCCAGAATCTGTTTTCTAAGCTCCCGGTTTTTTAAGTGACGTCACATCCGCCAAGTGACCCGCACACGCTTTCTGCTACTCTTTCTGGTAGTAACGTACTTCCGTTTGCGTCACTTCCGGTTACGGCGGTTATGCCACTTCCGGTCCTGGCGGTTTTTGCGTTCCACTGTTAGTTCCGGGATTTTATTTCCATTCAGCCGCTCAGCACATGGCAAAACGTGCTTTGTTGCTGGGGTACTTATTCATCAGGGGAACAGTCACTTTTTTCCAAGAATAAAATCCGGCACCGTATATAAATGGGAAAATGAATACAATTAGACACATACTAACATTATAAAATCTATTAAAAATCATGATTCATAAGTTAATAAATTATCCTTATAAAAACCATTTTAATTCAAAATCTTTGTTGATGCCGTTGGGGGTCAAAGTATTGTAATTATATATCATGGTCATCTCATTTTTGGCTAATTTGACCGCAATATCTCCCCCTCGGGCATCAGGAAGGACCTTTTTCAATACATAAAAATTCTTAATGTGTCTAATATCACTGTCATGAATTTCTTTAAAATGTTTTGAAAGTGCATGTGTGTCTCTACCTTTCCTAATGTTCCCTAAATGTTCCCCCAGTCTTACTTTAAACGCCCTACCCATCCTACCTATGTAAAATTTGCCACATGTACACTCGATGGCATATATAACATTAAAGGAATGACACGTTAAAAATTGGTTGATCTTAAACCTCTTTTTGTTAATCTCCACCTCAACCATTTTTTTACCAAATGTGTTGGGTATTTGTTTACATCCTACACAACTTCCACACCTAAAAAAACCCTTAGTTAAAATATTACCCTGTTTCGGGGAGGGTGGGCACAGACTCTTTACTAATTTATTCTTCAGATTGGGGGCTCTTTTAAAAATGCAATTTGGATTCTCAGGTAGTTCCTTCCCTATGATCGGATCTTTTTTAAGTATCTTCCAGTGTTTTTTTATAACCCTTTTCACCTGTCGATGTTGAGAGCTGTAATTGGTGATGAAGGACCACTTAAAAGCATCGTTATTTTTGTCAATTCGTCTTCCTTCGGTTTTTTTGAAAAGACCCTCCCTGTCCGTAACTTCCACTTTTTTAAGGGATTATGAAATGTCCTGATCTTTATATCCACTGTCCTTAAAATTAAGAGACATTTCATTCGCTTGGGATAAAAACACATCTTTATCTGTACAATTTCTTCTTAGTCTCTTAAATTGACTAATGGGTATCGTATCCAGCCACCTTTTATGGTGGCAACTTTCTATGTCAATGTATGTGCTAGAATCCGTTGGTTTCACAATTTTTTTTGTCTTTATAGCTCCTTGTTCAATATAAATGGTCAAATCTAAAAAATTGACAAGAGAGTGACTTTTTTTGAAAGTTAATATAATATTAGAGTCATTGTTATTTAAGTATGTACAAAAATTGTCTAACTCTTCTATGGGGTGGTAGCATAGAAGAGTTAGACAATTTTTGTACATACTTAATTTTAAGGACAGTGGATATAAAGATCAGGACATTTCAGAATCCCTTAAAAAAGTGGAAGTTACGGACAGGGAGGGTCTTTTGAAAAAGACTGAAGGAAGACGAATTGACAAAAATAACGATGCTTTTAAGTGGTCCTTCATCACCAATTACAGCTCTCAACATCGACAGGTGAAAAGGGTTATAAAAAAACACTGGAAGATACTTAAAAAAGATCCGATCATAGGGAAGGAACTACCTGAGAATCCAAATTGCATTTTTAAAAGAGCCCCCAATCTGAAGAATAAATTAGTAAAGAGTCTGTGCCCACCCTCCCCGAAACAGGGTAATATTTTAACTAAGGGTTTTTTTAGGTGTGGAAGTTGTGTAGGATGTAAACAAATACCCAACACATTTGGTAAAAAAATGGTTGAGGTGGAGATTAACAAAAAGAGGTTTAAGATCAACCAATTTTTAACGTGTCATTCCTTTAATGTTATATATGCCATCGAGTGTACATGTGGCAAATTTTACATAGGTAGGACGGGTAGGGCGTTTAAAGTAAGACAGGGGGGAGATTTAGGGAACATTAGGAAAGGTAGAGACACACATGCACTTTCAAAACATTTTAAAGAAATTCATAACAGTGATATTAGACACATTAAGAATTTTTATGTATATGAAAAAGGTCCTTCCTGATGCCCGAGGGGGAGATATTGCGGTCAAATTAGCCAAAAATGAGATGACCATGATATATAATTACAATACTTTGACCCCCAACGGCATCAACAAAGATTTTGAATTAAAATGGTTTTTATAAGGATAATTTATTAACTTATGAATCATGATTTTTAATAGATTTTATAATGTTAGTATGTGTCTAATTGTATTCATTTTCACATTTATATACGGTGCCGGATTTTATTCTTGGAAAAAAGTGACTGTTCCCCTGATGAATAAGTACCCCAGCAACAAAGGACGTTTTGCCATGTGCTGAGCGGCTGAATGGAAATAAAATCCCGGAACTAACAGTGGAACGCAAAAACCGCCAGGACCGGAAGTGACATAACCGCCGTAACCGGAAGTGACGCAAACGGAAGTACGTTACTACCAGAAAGAGTAGCAGAAAGCGTGTGCGGGTCACTTGGCGGATGTGACGTCACTTAAAAAACCGGGAGCTTAGAAAACAGATTCTGGGAGGTCATAACATTTGCCGCCAAGAAGGGGGAATACTAATGTCCGGACAGGATAAGGGGATGGGATGCTTAACAGTGTCAAGTATAGGATGTTTAGAGGATAGGTAAATCCTTGTCTGGAAATAGGTGTTTATGTTTGGGAGATGATGTCATCAGTGTGGGGGTATAAATAGGATATCCTCTGTGATGGGAACAACACATGCCTTGAAAAAGATACTTCAAAGTATTGAAACGCGTTGGCTGGTGACCAAGTGGGAGTCTGGAAAGGACCCGTGGGAGGACTTGCAAGGTGCTGGGGATGCCTGGTTATATTTTTCTATCTGCCTTGTGATTTCTATCTTATGGTGAGAGTCCAGCCATTCCATTTGGCTTTTTATATTTATTAAAGCAATATTACACTATATTTGTTCCTATTCTGTTTTTATGAGAATCTTTTCTATGGAGTGATGTGCGGATGAAATACTGGGGATCATTTGAGGAAAATCCATATCCTCTCTTTTGTACCACGCATATTGCCTTATGATGTCCATATTATGGTGAGAGTCCAACCATTCCATTTGGCTTTTTATATCCATTAAATCAGTATTACACTATATCTGCTTCTATCCCTTTTTATGAGAATCTTTCATATGGAGTGATGGATGGATGAAAGATTGGGGACCACTCAAGGAAAAATCATATCCTCTCTCTTACACCACGCATATTGTCTATTATTTAGACATTACTATTTGGTACGGATTATACCTCATTTTTAGATCATTTTTGTTCAGAGGTTGACAGTACTATACTATTGTACATTTTATTTCCTTATTGAGGGCAAGAACTGGTGTTGAACAAGAATACTCAGAAATATCCTCAGAAACTCTTATCAAGCGCCTGAAGAGAAGCCGGTGATACTCTGTATTTCTATATTGTTTGTGGTGTGAGGTGACACCTTTTTTTACTTGGTATTCTTTGGGCAGCTCATAGCGCACCATACGTCTTCATTTTTTGTTAATAGATTCTGGTCTTGGACGACAGGATTATCTGTCAGTGCAAATGCAGATGGGACCCGGAACACTTGTCCAACAGATCTCACTGAAAACTCCGGCATGGAATCTGCCAAATGGAATGGCCTCGTAGGCCGCCACCATCTTCCCCAGCAATCGAGTGCATTGATGGATCGAGACTCTCACTGGCTTTAGAATTTGTTTGACCAGACTCTGAATTTCCAGAGCCTTCTCTTCTGGAAGAAAAACTCTCTGTAATTCTGTGTCCAGAATCATTCCCAAAAACGATAGTCGTTTCGTCAGACTCAACTGTGACTTTGGCAAGTTCAGGAGCCAACCATGTTGTTGCAGAACTGTCAGGGAAATCGTAATGCTCTGCAGTAATTAGTCCCTGGATCTCGCCTTTATAAGTACATCATCCAAGTACGGGATAATTGTGACTCCTTGCATGCGCAGGAGAACCATCATTTCCACCATAACTTTGGTGAAAACCCTCGGAGCCAAGGATAGACAAACGGCAATGTTTGGTAATGACAATCCTGAATCGCAAACCTCAGGTAAGCCTGATGCGGAGGATATATGGGGACGTGTAAGCAGGCATCCTCTATGTCGACCGACAGCATAAAATCCCCTTCCTCCAGACTGGAGATCACTGCTCAGAGAGATTCAATCTTGAATTTGAATTTTCTCAGATAGAAATTGAGGGATTTTAGGCTCAGAATTGGTCTGACCGAGCCGTTCGGCTTCGGGACCACTAAGAGGCTCAAATAAAAACCTTCTCCCTGGTGTGTTGATTTTGACACAGCTTTTGTATCACATAGTGTAGTACCTCCCTGTCCGGAAGAGACGCTGGTAAGGCTGATTTGAAAAATCGCTGATGGGGAACATCTTGAAACTCCAGTTTGTACCCTTGGGACATTATTTCTGACACCCATGGTCTAGGGCCGAACGAACCCAGAACTGACTGAAGAGTTGGAGACGTGCCCCCACAGGTGCGGACTCCCGCAGAGGAGTCCCAGCGACATGCGGTGGATTTTGCAGAAGCCGGAGAGGACTTCTGCTCTTGGGAACCTGCCACAGCCGGTGACCTTTTTTCCTTTCCTCTTCAAGCAAGGAAGGAAGATCCTCGTCCTTTTTTTATTTATTGGGCTGAAAGGACTGTATCTGATAGTGGTGCATCTTCTTTTGTTGTGCAGGAACATAAGGTAAAAAATTATGACTTACCCGCGGTAGCCGTAGATACCAGGTCAGCGAGGCCGTCACCAAACAAGACACCACCTTTATACGGCAGAGATCTTAGAGTCAGAATCAGCATTCTGTTGATGAATCCACAATGCTCTTCTAGCTGACACTGCCATGGCATTGGCCCTTGACCCCAAAAGGCCAATGTCTCTCACAGCTTCCTTTAGGTAGGCTGCAGCGCCCTTGATATAACCCAGTGTCAAAAGAATGCTATCCCTATCCAGGGTATCTATCTCAGATGACAAGTTATCTGCCCACTTTTCAATAGCGCTACTCACCCACGCTGAAGCAACGGCAGGTCTGAGCAGCATACCTGTAGTGACATACATGGATTTCAATGTATTTTCCTGCTTACGATCCGCAGGTTCCTTTAGGGCTGCCGTGTCAGGGGACTGAAGCGCCACCTTTTTGGATAGTCGTGACAGAGCCTTGTCTACAGTGGGGGGAGACTCCCACTTTTCCCTATCCCCAGAGGGGGATGGATACGCCACCGGAATTCCCTTGGGAATCTGAAACTTCTTGTCAGGATTTTCCCAAACCTTTTCAAAAAAGCGTGTTCAGTTCATGAGAGGGAGGAAACGTTACCTCAGGTTTCTATCCTTTATACATACAGACCCTTGTATCAGGAACAGCAGGATCCTCCGTGATATGTAACACGTCTTTTATCGCCACAATCATGTACTGAATGCTCTTATCCAGTTTAGGATTTAATCTGGCATCACTATAGTCGACACTGGAGTCAGAGTCCGTGTCGGTATCTGCTATCTGGGTAAAGGAACACTTTTATTTAATAAAGCCACATTTGCATTTAAAGCACGCAAACATTCACCCAATCAGGAGTCGGCGGTGCTGACATGGTCACTCCCACAGCCGTTTCTGTCCCTAATCCAGCCTCCTCCTGAGAAGAGCACTCAGCCTCAGACTTGCCGACACACGTGTACCGACACCCACAGACACACTGGGCATATAGGGGACAGACCCACAGTAAAGCCTGTCAGAGAAACACAGAGGGAGTTTGCCAGCTCACAACCCAATGCTTATCCCGATTCTGAAAACCTTTATACAGAGCCTCAGACCTGTTAGCGCTTTTATAAATACATATATAGCACCAAAATAACTGTGCCCTTGAGTGTGTTCTTGAGGCATACTATATATTTCTGCCCAGACAACAAATTCAATCAGCAATAACCTGCCAATACCTGAGACGCGGATCAGGGTGTTATATATAGTGGACATTTTTTACCAAGAAATTACCAATTCTACTAATAATAGGCTTACCGGTACACTGCACTGAGAAAAGCAATAATATTTGCACTAAGACAATTACAGGATCAGTTTTTACTCAAATTATGGAGATTTATATCCTAGATCTTGAATAATTATTAGATTATTTCGCTACTACCTCTCTAAGGGAACATATGATATGCAATCGATGGGGAGATTGTATGTGCTATGAAGCTTGGACACATACTAATCAACACTGTTATTGTTACTTATATTCTACGCCAGTAGCATCCATTACAACAGGCTGACATTTATGGTAAATCTATCTATAGGGCTACCGCTTCTTGTTTCAGCCGACTATATCATCCTACAATTTGTCTCCTCTTGTTAGGGGACTGTCAATGCTTATTATTGCAGGAACTATTGTCAGGATCAATAACATTGACCCTGACCAGGTCACGTGTATCTCCCCACGGTGTGTTCATACCACGCGTAAATTTAGGCGTGTTTTTTTTGTTGTTTTTTCTTTTTTTGTGAATTCTGGTATTTATGTGTACATGTTCATGTCCTAGTCTTGGTTTGTGGCAACATTTTTTTAATGATAATCAATAAAAGTTATATTTTATGTAATATCTTTCAATGAGTGCCCCCAAAAAACGAGAGTCTCTTTTTCTTCTTTTTTGGTACAATGTACCATTTTTACCAAAACCTGCTTGGCTGCTGAGTTAACACAGACCACCACATTTTTATTCTATATTTCTAGACTTTTTATAATTAAAATACTATATAAAAAAGTAAATTGATATACATATATTTGCAGGGAACCCCCTTTATTGAACATACAGAAATGGAATAGTTTGTAGAAAATGATTATACGAGTATTGGAATGATGAAATGATTTATGTCACACGCTGAGTGTGGAGAATGTGCAGCATGGTCAGGGATAGACTTAGGCATTAGGGGGCTCCGGTTACTTAAGACAGGGGGCCCTAAGGTCTAAAATAAAATAAAAAAATAAAAATATACAGGTTGAGTAACCCTTATCCAAAATGCTTGGGACCAGAGGTATTTTGGATATCGGATTTTTCCGTATTTTGGAATAATTAGATACCATAATGAGATGTCATGGTGATGGGACCTAAATCTAAGCACAGAATGCATTTATGTTACATATTCACCTTATACACACAGCCTGAAGGTCATTTCAGCCAATATTTTTTTTATAACATTCTGCATTAAACAAAGTGTGTCTACATTCACACAATTCATTTATGTTTCATATCCACCTTATATACACTGTGTGAAGGTCAATTAATACAATATTATTAATAACTTTTTGTATTAAACAAAGTTTGTGTACATTAAGCTATCAAAAAACAAAGGTTTCACTATCTCACTCTCACTCAAAAAAGTCCGTATTTCGGAATATTCCGTATTTCGGAATATTTGGATATGGGATACTCAACCTATATATATATATATATATATACCAAACCAGACGGGCGGCACTCAGAGCAGTTAATCAAATGAAAGCGTGCAGTGACTTTATTGTCATGAAGACATCAACGTTTCGGGGTCGCAGCCCCGTCGTCAGGATAAGTGCAAATAGGCAAAAAAAGTGATTTAAATACCTTAGTTGTAGGAGACACTCCTCCCGCTCGTGGAGTCCACGCCGCCCGGATCCCGGTCGAGACATACCTCACATCCGGAAGTGACGTAGTGCCGGTCCGTCCAGCTGACGTGTTGCCAGTGAGGGGGAGATCACCATGGTTACTGGGCACACATACAAATAAAAACGTGAAATGAGTTTACATAAGTGAAATAATTACAACAGTAAATATATATGCATTGCTGTAGTTGATAAGAATTAAAAGTGCAGTGTGTAAAATTATCCAATCATAAAAATACAAGCAACGTGTTAAAAAACTGTGAACACAGAAAAACATATATCATAGAGCAATGCAATGTGTGAAAAATATATAGATAAATAGAGCATGTCAGTAAACCTGTGACATTAATATGAGAACACCTTATAAAAATTATTTAAATTTTTTTAAAACTGGAGAGCAAGTATAAACTCTCTTCATAATGAACTGTAATGTTATGGTAATAAACCTTATTGCCTGGAGTTTGTGAGTCATTCTGACATATAGAGGTAATAATTAAATACTATAAAAGTACAAAGGTACAAATATACAAAACCTACTGCATGATAATAATATATAAGTACGGGAGAAACTTAATAATTATTAATTTATAAGAAACATCTCAAATTCATATGTTCATTTAAACCTTTCGGATGGATAGTATTTAATCTGTGAATCCATCTAGATTCTAATTGCAGAAGTTTCTTAGAGCGATCTCCTCCTCGTAGTGATTTGGGTACCTGGTCTATTATTTTGTACCTCAATGTTGCCATGCCATGTTTGGCTTGGGCAAAGTGCCTGGCTACAGGTTGTTCACTGTCACCTGTTTTAATGGCCTCCCGGATTGCATACCTGTGTTGCGCCATGCGTATTTTAAACGTGCAATCCGTTTTGCCCACATACGTTAATCCGCACGGGCAAATGATGAGGTATATAACAAATTTAGACTCACAGGAAAGTGGGTATTGTATGGTGAATATCTTTCCTGTGTATGGATGTCTAAATTTGTCACCCGGGGTGAGATAGCTGCATGTTGTGCAGCCACTACACCGAAAGCAACCCGGTTTCCTACTAAGGAAGTGTCGTTTATGTGTTTCAAAATTGGATATGTCTGTTTTGACCACATAGTCCCTGATGCTTTTATTTCTGGTGTGGCTGACAAGGAGTTTAGAATCGAAAACTTCACCAAGTTCCTTATCCGTTGCCACTATGGGCCACAGTTGTTTCATTTTTTTAGTAAGATGTATACTACTGGTGTTATATTGTGTGACCCATGGAAATCTACCTGTCAGCGTTTTTTTCTCTTTAGGGGCTAACAGTTGTTCTCGTGAGTGGTCAAGAGCTTGTATCCTAGCTTGTTGTAGCTCATTAAGTGGATATCCTCGCTCTAGAAATTTTTTCAGCATCATATCCAAATCTCGATCTCTTTTTTCTGGTGTGCTGTCAATTCGACACACCCGAAGGAATTGAGAAAAAGGTAAACTACCTGTGGTTGATCTGGGGTGGAAACTGTCTCGCTTAAGAAGATTGTTTCTGTCCGTAGGTTTGACATAGAGTGATGTATTGATTACGCCATTCTGTACGGTGATTTGTACATCCAAAAAAGTAATTGTATTTGTATTGGACTCTATGGTAAATTTAACCGGACTGGATGTCAAATTGTGTGCTTGTATCAATGTGTGTAGTTGATCCAGGGGCCCTGTCCAGAATATCAACACATCATCTATATACCTAGTGTATAGTTTCAGGTGGCAATTGATGTGTTGGTCTTGTAGAAATAGATCTTTTTCTACTTCCCACATGTAAATATTTGCAAAGGCTGGGGCTACCGCTGACCCCATCGCACAGCCTGTGCGTTGAATATAATATCTTTTATCATGTAAGAAGTAGTTATGTGTCAAGGTATATCTGAGTAGTTGTAAGAAAAACTCAGTTTCTGGACCTTTAAATAGCGGATTATTAGTAATAAGACGTCGCACTGCAAGTAGTCCCGCCTCATGCGGTATGCATGTATATAGACTAGTAACGTCTATCGTTGATAGTATCGTATCAGGGGGAAGTATACCTGCTGTCTGCAACATCCTAAGTAGCGAGGATGTGTCTTTTAAATGGGTACTGGTCTGCTGGATACAGGGTTGTAAAAAAGTATCGCAATATACAGCCAGTGGTTCACATAGTGATCCCCGAGCCGAGATAATCGGTCTACCAGGGGGCTTAATGGGGTCCTTGTGGATTTTTGGGATGCAATAAAAAATGGGTACAATGGGGTTTTCTCTACTTAAAGCTTTAGATGTAGATGTCGATATAATCCCTACAGAAACAACTTCAGACAGAATGGCATCTAGTTCACGCTTAAAAACATTAGTAGGGTCATTCTGCAAATATCCATACGTACTAGAGTCTGACAATAAACGTGTACATTCTGTTTTGTATGCATCAGTATCAAGCACCACAATACCACCCCCTTTATCCGCACCCCTAATGATAATGTCCTGCCTTTTACTTAGTCCCTTCAGGGCAGCAAACTCATCCTTGGACATATTGGGGTGTGGATTGTAGTGGGGTTCATCATCTAAATGTTCCATCATCCTGCTAAAAGTCTTGATGGAGGGATTAAGAGAAGTTGGTTCAAATGTAGATTTATTAAGTTTACTCACCTGAGAGGGGATCTCATTAGCAGCCGTGTTGGTGTGTCCCGGTGATTGTTTATGAAAGAATTCCTTTAATTTGAGGGATCTAGATAGTTTATATGTCTCTATCTTCCATTGAAAGGGATCAATAGACCTGGTGGGGACAAATCCAAGTCCTTTGCTTAACACCTTAGTTTCCACGGGTGTTAACACCTTGGTGGATAAATTAAAGATCAGTTGCGTCCCCTCCTCGGTGGCTTTGCGTTGTTCTTGGGTCCTCTTCTTCCGCCTCGTTTGTCCACCTCTCCTCGTGAACGTGCTCCTCTGCCTGCGATAATGGCCCTGGTGCGAACCCCTAAAGGGGCCTCTCCTGCCTGTTGTGTGTTTGTGGGGGTCTCATCCATTTCGCTGGCTGATGTACTGGAGTATGGTTGACGTTGTTCACGGCGTCTGGTAAAATGTTGTCTTACTGGAGTATATCTGGTATTGCTGTTATAAAGCCATGAATATACTCTATGTTGAGCATAGTCTTGTTGTACTTTGATCAACTTTTGTTTTTTAAACTTGATCAAGTTGATCTTATATTGCTCAACTTCTCCTTCCAGTTTAATCATCCAGTCTGGAGGTGGGGAGAGCGGTATGGCGTGCTCTGTGTTAAAAGCTCCAATTTTTTGTTTGGTGATATTCATCTCCCGTGTTGCTTCTTCAATCACGAGGAGTAGCAGGTCCATGGAGCATTTATTTAACACAGAGATCCATTTTCTGCAAAAAGTCACGTCATATCTCCCAATTGTGGGCATATTGTGGATGCGAAATCCGCGTGGGATTTGCTTAGCCCTGAAATAGTCCGACAGTGTCATACCATGATAGAGATAGTCGATCTCCCGTTTGCGTAATTTTAGTAAGTCTCTATACAGATCATCACTTGAGGTTCCTGCCTCCGTTTCAAATGCCGAGGTTTTGAAGAGGATATTCTCTGCCTCAGCTTCAGAGAAACTGAGTGTGTCAGAATTGTCACATTGTAAAAAGTGTGTAGCACCATCAGCTACTTCATCATCCAGTGCAGCCATGTTGCTCAATAAATAATGTCCAGGTAAAGAGACAATGTGATATAAAGTGCTGAGTGCTGTGCAATAATTAGTAAAGTGCAAAACCGCAACCTGTGCGTGTGTTGCGGGTGAAAAGAGTCCTCCTGAGTAAAAATATATAGGATATGCGTGGTGCCCTGGTCAACAAATGGTTAACCCCTGCCAGGAACCAATTTGTAATACAAACAGACAGTGTGACCCGGCACTCACAGTTCCTAGATGAAAGCTTCCTTGGCTCACGGTGCCCTCCCACGGGTAACGACCCGACAATACACCAAACCAGACGGGCGGCACTCAGAGCAGTTAATCAAATGAAAGCGTGCAGTGACTTTATTGTCATGAAGACATCAACGTTTCGGGGTCGCAGCCCCGTCGTCAGGATAAGTGCAAATAGGCAAAAAAAGTGATTTAAATACCTTAGTTGTAGGAGGCACTCCTCCCGCTCGTGGAGTCCACGCCGCCCGGATCCCGGTCGAGACATACCTCACATCCGGAAGTGACGTAGTGCCGGTCCGTCCAGCTGACGTGTTGCCAGTGAGGGGGAGATCACCATGGTTACTGGGCACACATACAAATAAAAACGTGAAATGAGTTTACATAAGTGAAATAATTACAACAGTAAATATATATGCATTGCTGTAGTTGATAAGAATTAAAAGTGCAGTGTGTAAAATTATCCAATCATAAAAATACAAGCAACGTGTTAAAAAACTGTGAACACAGAAAAACATATATCATAGAGCAATGCAATGTGTGAAAAATATATAGATAAATAGAGCATGTCAGTAAACCTGTGACATTAATATGAGAACACCTTATAAAAATTATTTAAATTTTTTTAAAACTGGAGAGCAAGTATAAACTCTCTTCATAATGAACTGTAATGTTATGGTAATAAACCTTATTGCCTGGAGTTTGTGAGTCATTCTGACATATAGAGGTAATAATTAAATACTATAAAAGTACAAAGGTACAAATATACAAAACCTACTGCATGATAATAATATATAAGTACGGGAGAAACTTAATAATTATTAATTTATAAGAAACATCTCAAATTCATATGTTCATTTAAACCTTTCGGATGGATAGTATTTAATCTGTGAATCCATCTAGATTCTAATTGCAGAAGTTTCTTAGAGCGATCTCCTCCTCGTAGTGATTTGGGTACCTGGTCTATTATTTTGTACCTCAATGTTGCCATGCCATGTTTGGCTTGGGCAAAGTGCCTGGCTACAGGTTGTTCACTGTCACCTGTTTTAATGGCCTCCCGGATTGCATACCTGTGTTGCGCCATGCGTATTTTAAACGTGCAATCCGTTTTGCCCACATACGTTAATCCGCACGGGCAAATGATGAGGTATATAACAAATTTAGACTCACAGGAAAGTGGGTATTGTATGGTGAATATCTTTCCTGTGTATGGATGTCTAAATTTGTCACCCGGGGTGAGATAGCTGCATGTTGTGCAGCCACTACACCGAAAGCAACCCGGTTTCCTACTAAGGAAGTGTCGTTAATGTGTTTCAAAATTGGATATGTCTGTTTTGACCACATAGTCCCTGATGCTTTTATTTCTGGTGTGGCTGCACTCGAGACAACTAAATACAAAACGAAAGATGTTGTAATCAACGTTTCAGCGCTTTATTTGTGCGTTTTCATCAGAAAATTTGTGCATTGTATCTTGATGAAAACGCACAAATAAATCATTGAAATGTTGATCACAATGGGTCGTCTTTGTATTTAGTCATCTAGAGTCCCGACACACACGCTTCCATGCAATAAGACCCTGACAGGCTTGACAGGGTTTCCAGGAAAATACCAGGACACAATTGTTGCGTGAAGCAAGGGAGTGTCGGCTTAATGGAATCTTTATTATATATGTATGTACACACAGCAGCAGCGGATCTTGCCCTGGTGCGGCGCCCTCCGGATGGCGCCGGCGCCCTCCGGAAGGCGGTGCCCCGGGCAAAAGTCCTGCTTGCCCGTGGCAAGATCCGCTACTGTATGTATATACATAGATACACACATATATTTCTGTTTATTTATATATATATATATACACACACACATACACACACACATATATATATATATATATATACACTGCATATATATATATATATATATATATATATATTAACCCAGAGGCTTAAGTTCACATTTAAATAATATCTAAAAAAAGTTCAACATAGCCTTTCTTACTATTCCACTGCTGTTGGCAAGAATAGGCTCTGTCATACATTAAAGCAGGGCAGCGAGATCTTCATGCACGTTCCTCCTCTGAGCAGTGAGCACAACACACAATCTCCACATGCGCCATGCCAGGGTCCCGCCTCCTTCTTTCCTGCAACCTGCTTGACAGTCAGTCACTGATCTGCAGGCTGCAGATGCACCTGATATTGGTTAGTTTAGCAGTCACTCGGCAGCCCAGTCCTGCTCTGCGGTGCTGGCAGTGACTGCTGTGAGGAAGTCAGGAAGGTGATCAGATAGTGCAGCGGTGAAGAAGTGAGCGTGCGCGTGCGTGTTGCTCTGGTGACCAGGCCTTGTGTTATGGCGGAAGAGTGGAACTAGGACACTGGAGAGGCTGTATACAGGTCCCAGGATTCGGTCAAAACTTGAAGATCCAGTAAAGGGAAATGTCAGGCACTGCTGCTGCTGCCCAGGACACAGCACTGTCCCTTGCTGCAGCACATGCTCTGCGCTCAACTGGGGACAAGCGTGCACCAGACCCGGCAGCATTAAACCAGGTAGCCGGGCGCTGCAATATTAGTGCAGCACGGCTCCGTGTGTGCAGATGCTGGCACACACCTAGTTACTGCCCTGATGAACAATATTGTGAGCTGTGATATGCTCAAAATTTACTGAAAATTACTGGAAATTATTGGTATTGAGGTTAGTAATACTGTAGGAACAAAGACAGACCAATATTCTGTGATTTTATCTGGTTTTAAGATTTTTGTAAAAACACTGAGAATGTACAGATGGCATCTCACAACTTTTGGACACAAATCTTATGTGATAGAATAATAATAAGCGCCCACTGTATCCATTTAATTATTTATGAAACTTAATATAACAATGTGATACTTTTTTTAATGATACTGTGTAAAACTGTGTATGACAAAGCTTTTTCTGTTACCTGATTATTTTGCTTTGTTGAATATCTGTGTTTAAATGTTATATATGATTAGGGAGATGTATCAAAGCTTGGAGAGAGATAAAGTAGAGAGCTATAAACTACCAACCAGTTACTGTCATTTTTCAAATACTGTGTAAGAAAAACCAATTTGTGTTCCCTAATGCACACTGAGTGAGTAATAATACTACATAATAGTCAGATAATACGGAGATCTTAGTTGCGTATATCTGCAGATATAGGGTTAAGCCCCCAGGCCGATCGACAAGGCTTCTCCATCACTGGGGGTCCCTAATACTAGGTATGGGTCCGGGGTGCAGGACCCCATCATGCCGGCACAGGTCAGCTACCCCAGGTCAGCACACAGGTGAAAGTTAATAAGGGTTAATAAGAAGCACAGAAGTGCTATATAAGTGAAGTGTGATTAAATACAAAAATATATACAAAATGATAGGGAAAATCATGAGTGTGAATAAAGTGTTAGGGTGTGCCGACCTGAAGCCACCCAGCCATACCGACACAGGGGCCACGCACCCCACACCCACTCCATAAATAATTACATATATGTCTGGGTCTAAATGCCCAGTGTAAGGCCACATGATAATGGCTCCTACAGCATCTGAGAACCAGCTTACCTGGAGACACCCCTGGATTCCCCAATGGCACTCTGGAGTCAGCAATCCCTCCTAATGCTGACCCATCCATGCCTCTCTAAATTCAATGCACAAAATGGTAAGCTGCTCAATCAGATGTAATATCAGTCAGATATACGCAACTAAGATCTCCGTATTATCTGATTATTATGTAGTATTATTACTCACTCAGTGTGCATTAGGGAACACATAGTTTTTTCTTACACAGAATAACCCCTCCCTTTTAGCACCTGACTGATATTACATCTGATTGAGCAGCTTACCATTTTGTGCATTTTTCAAATACTGCCTACAAATTGATAGTTAGGAGTTTGGTGGATGGTACTTTATCTCTCTCCACTTTCTCTCTCTCCAAGACTTGATACAACTCAAAGTGATGCATATTAAGGTTGTAATTACCTCACATATATGTTACAATTAGCTATTGCATATTAAGGTTGGAAGTATCCCACATGTTTAATTGTTAAACAGTACATGGTAGTTTAATACAATCATTGTGCTGCATATGTGCAGTGGTGCAGAGAGAAGGGGAAAGAGGGTACAAACTACCTGGGCCAAGGTCTGATGGAGGAGCCATGTCCCCTCCTGACCTGCCAGCAGCTGCAGCTTTTCTTCTTAGCCCTGCACACACTACTGTGTACTGGCGTGCAGTGTGACCAGGGAAGTGTTTAAAATTCAATATTTTTCTGTATTTTATTCTAAGGGTGCATGCTCACACCTCCAGTGATTAGGTCACGCCCATTGGAATTACCTGAGCCCAACCAGGCTCTCTACTGCCCTGCATCTGTCACTACTCTCCCAGTCCATATATTTGTCCTTTATTCAGTTAAAAATATCACTTTTGTTTCAGTATACCCTACCTTAATCCCACTGCACTCAATTCCTTTAGATAATAACATTTAATATTTCTACATGGGTTTTTATTACCCCTTTTCTTATTTTTTATATCAATTGACATATTACCCCCTTTTCATGCCTAAAAAACTATTTTGACACTTATTATATTCAACCACCCACTTATACAGTATGCATTTTGGTCCCTCCTTTCTTCTTTGTTTTCAGCTCTGTTTGCATGACATCTCCTAGTTTTGTGTCATTCAAACGTATCCCCTTATCCCATGGCAATGGGTCTGGGAAAGCAATGGATCATATGTCTAATAACATGTTCAGCATCAGCTGTCAGTCAGGAGGGTTTCTGATTCAATATTGCCGGCTATGTTCCCTGACAACTATTGTCACCTCTAATATGGATCACTCAGCAGTAATTGAAATATTTATATTAGTACTCTCCTTTACCTGCTGTAGGTAAGATACTGAACAAAATATCAGACATCACCATTGACAATTTTGGTTTATTATCACTCAAGTAGCAAGATATATATTACTCACTCATGAATTTCATTATCTGGTATCCCCTATTCCCATATCCATTATGTCCGACACTTGTCTGATTATTCCTTTATGCAAACCTTTTAATGAGAAGGCAGTGGGTGACAGAGAGAGGCAGTGGGGGAAAGGGGTACAAGTACAAAGTCCAATGAGGTGAGGAGAATGGTGGTCTACCTTGGAGGGAGTCCCATCCCCACTGTTTCCTTAGTTTAGCAATTGCTCAGGAATGCTCTGGAAGCACCAACTACATCAGACATAAGGGGTTTCTTATTCACAGAGAGTCTGTGAATTAGAGGCAGTACATGGAAGTAATCATCAGCAGTGATAGGCAGCCCAACAACCCTATCTATCCACCTCAGATGGCAGACTGATGCAGCTGCACACACCAACAAGGTCATCCCCACCTCCCTAAAGTAAGAGGCAGGTCACTCAGACAGGGTGACCCACTCTGCTCCAAGCTCTGGGCCAGTCGTCTGATATTATCAGAATGGTCAGGTAGCCTGCCAAGGAAAACTCATTGCTGGTCTTAAGCACCCACGGGCCTTGGTGCAATGCACCAGATTCACCAGTAGTAACTCTGCCCCTGCTCTTTGCCATTTACCCAGAATTTCCCTGATTGCTTTCTAACACCTTATGACTGACTGAAGATTTGGATTGGTGCCTTGAAGAACATTGCAGTTTTTTTTTAGTGATTTTCGGATTCATTTTGTGCCATATTTTTATTCATATGTATTTTAGGACATCTGTTTTTACTATTTTGAACATGTGAAGGAATTTAAATTGATTTTATGCAAAGTACTTCCGAGAATCAGTGTGTAGCTTTATATTGATATGTATTTCTCTTTGACAATTTGTCATGATTTATGTAAAGCAGGGCTGGCCAAACCGGTCCTCGAGATCTACCAACAGTTTATGTTTTCCAGGTCTCCTGGAGACCTGTAGAACTGTCAGTTAGGAATGAATGCAGCACATCTTAATTAGTAATGACTACACCTGTGCACTAGCCAGGTGGTCTGGAAAATGTGTACTGTTGGTAGATCTCGAGGACCAGTTTGGCCAGCTCTGATGTAAAGGATATGTTTGATTCTCCCAATAAAATATTGATTTGATTCACAGTTTTGTTTGGATATTCCTGGTTTACATCACTATGTGTGAGTAAAGGATGTGTTCTATAACCTATGTGTCATAGACACTAAACCAAAAATTAGGCAACAATTATGTGAGTAAGGGGTTACTCATTTGTAATGTTGCAATTATCATTGTGTTATTTACACTTTCATTTAATTTAATCCATGCCCTCATTATCTTTACTTTGACTTTAGCATCATGGTAGTATTCATTTCAGCATTCTTTGTTCTCTAACATGAATACACACATTTGCCTCTGCTCATAATTGTCCTTCCCAAGTTGCTTTATACAGTCAACCAGATGTCTTCTGGTGACATTGTATAAAAGGGTATGCGGTCAATAGATCTGCAGTGTCCAGTTAGACAGTCAATAGGAAGACACTGTATGGTTGACATGTATTAGGTTGACATGGTCAAAAGGTCAACATGGTTATTAGGTCGACATATGAAAGGTTCATAGTGCTTATGGTCGACAGAAACAAAATGTAATCAAGTTTAAATGGTCGACATGCCAATGGTCGACACACATATGGTTGACATAAGTTTTTGTTTAAATCTCACTTTTTTTAACGTTTTCATACTTTATCATCCATGTGGACAATTACTGGGGATAGTAACCTGTGCCAAGTGCAGCGGTAGTGGAGTGAGGAACCTTGCCCGAAGCATGGCGAGTGAAGCGAGCCATGCAAAGGGTCACGGTGCACTGATTGATGGTCCACATGCGCAGACACCAGATGCACAAAAAAATGCAAAAATGTTGTGTCAACCTTTTCCTGTGTTGACCATTTGTACCTGTCAACCTTTTCCAGTGTCGACCTTTCATTGGTCGACCTAATGACCATGTTGACCTTTTTGTACATGTCAACCTATTCCCCGTCAACAATATGGTGTCGACCTAATGATTGTAGACCTTCTTACTGTAGATCTATTGATCCATAACCATATGGAAGAACTTTAAACTGCTCCTGCTACACCTGTCTGAGAAAGACTCTCTCTCGTGACTAGTCCGAGGTATCAAAACAGTAATACTTTTATATCTCTTTTACCTATCCTTGCCTAAAGACTTTTAGGGTTTAAAAGTATGACAAGTTGATAATAATAAATAATGTATGAAAATGCTTGTTGTTTTTTCCCCGTTTGTTTAAAGAATCACATGCATGTGTATTCTTATTGATTCACTAAATATACATTTTTACTAAAGTTTCTGACAGTAAACAGTACCAATTGGTTTTTCACCTTAAAAAATACATTTTATAATACAATAATAAAAACATCAGTTTGATTAACAATAAGACACAATGAACCCACTCAAAGTAATGCCTCATCGGTTTATGCTAGTCATTTAACTCAGAATAATGTTTCATATATAGTTTAACATCTGCTATTTGCAATTCCAATAGGACATAATAGTTAAATCATACTAAGTGGAAATGGTCGTGCTAGTTATTTCCTTTACAACTAAATGCTAATGCAGCTATTTACTTGCTTCCCTTTAGTATTATGGAGAGAAAATAATTCATGAAATTGTTGTTGTGCTCAGGGCCCCAATGGGAAAATAACAAGCAGAGTCAACATTTTTACCAAAGCTAACTCGATATTCTACAGATTGGTCATGGCCTTTCTGGACAAAGGACTTTAGAATGATGGTGCTGGTGATTTAATGACACTTTATTATACATTTGCAAACTTGACCTGAGCTATTGATAGAAAAAATGTTGCAAATTATAATAATGCATAATAATCAAGATTGTACCTTGGGCTTATTAGGCATGCTTGCTCAGTACATAATGTTTTCAGATAACAGGATTTAATGGCTAATATAATGTGTTATGCAATATTCAAAAATATGTTCCAGAAGTTGAGGCATCTGTATAATTTAGGTCTGACTTTTAAAATACCTTTTAACATCAAGCAAAAATATCTAACGTGTAGAAAGTGCATTCATTTATTTAGTTGAACTTCTAATAAATTAACAAATTTCTATGTATTTGTAAAATTAGCTGAAGAGTTGATTTATGCAGTAATGCTCGGCACAGTGTTATACCAAAATCTCTAATCCATTGCGGATTCACAACAAAAAATGAACGGGATTAATATACATATATATATATATATATATATATATATTTATTCTATATCTATATTCTATATCTAAGCTGTGGTTTGCCAAAACAATAAAAGCAAACTAGGAGAAACAGTGCTACAGGTACAGTAGTTGACATGTTGCTGTGAAATAGAAGTAGATGTGCTATCTTCTGACAGATTTTAGCTTACCTGTGTTTACCTGATGATATTAAATTAATTACACAATGTTTTCTGGGTTATGGTACGTTGTTTAATGGAGTAAAGTTTACATAGGCACAATGACTGGTTTTGTTTACAAAACAGAAACATAATTCCCATAGGTTTGAGCTGATTATGTACAGCATATCGGGCAGTGGTCTTTCACCCTTCTGCAACCCCTTGCTTCAGGCTGTTTATCACATTAGCAGGATCAGTTAACGTTCTAAACAACCTCATTAGCAATTAACATTCTAATCACTTGGGCCATGGAGTCCATTCCAGAACAGCTTAAGGTTATTTATTTATTATTACAACAGGCCATTTAAAGCCTTTATTTAATAAAACATCTTTAAGAATGTGTTCAGTGAGCTCATATTTTGGTAATTTCATTTAAGGTTTAATGAGTAGGAGTCTGAGCTATCAAGATCATTACATTGGAACCACTAGGTGAAAAGTTTGCAAACAGGGGCCTCAATTTTGTCCATTATCCTGTCTCCGTGTTTTAACTTGAAACCATGGTTTTATAGCAGGACATCTTGAATTTAAGAAAGAACAACAACAGACACAAAGCTTTAATTAAAAGGTCTTACTTAAAGTTAGTTACATGTCAGTGGCAGATCTACATTTTTGGGTCCCTGACTGTTGAACTCTTATAGGGTGTCCTTCGCAACCAGCAACAATAGAGCAACATTCAACAAGGTCCAAAGGGCCTTGCTGCCCTTGTAAGGACCTAGAGGCTCAAATGGCAGAGAACGAGGTGGTAGGGTGGAAACATCTCATAGGCAACCCCCTTTCAAAATTCACCTCACAAAATCCCCACTTAATTACTTTGTAGCACTTTCTTTTCTTCCCCTCTTCAACAAATACCTGACAGCACACAACGCTCAGCGCCAGCAAAATGACCTTGTTATTAGCAAAATTACCTTATTGTCCTGGGCTCTCTCTCTTTTTTCATTGCTCCCAGCCTCCTTCCTGGGACAGGCCCTCTCATGCTCCACCATTCCTAGGAATGTCACAAAGAAGTTCTGCAGGCTCTCTGTAATTGTAGTTTAAAATGGACGTTTCACGCTATTTGTAAAATGTATTATTCCTCCATGAATTTCCTTCCTTCATATTGGTCAGAGTTTACATTCAGCCGCAAGCTGATGTGTGCAAGGCATAATGCTAGCTTGCCGACCAATTATTACTGTAGTTATTGATCTTGGGTACTTTAACAAGCATTCAAGAGTGGAGATAGGGATAGGTTTTTATTGGCTAAGTACACATTTGGCAAGGCAATCAAAGAGACCAAACAGTATTCTAAGTAGCTGGCACGACAATTCACAGCCAATGACTCTTCGTCAGTCTGGAAGTGTCTTACAAGGGAGATTACAAACTACAAAACCAAATCCCCCCAGTCTATGAATGATCTCAAATTGGCAAATTACCTATATGAGTTCTATTACAGATTTGATTGATAAACACACCCTTTCTTTCCAGTCTAGACTAGAGATGAGCGGGTTCGGTTCCTCGGGATCCGAACTCCCCCGAACTTCACCTATTTTACACGGTTCCGAGGCAGCCTCGGATCTTTCCGCCTTGCTAGGGTTAAACAGAACGCGCCCGAACATCATCATCCCGCTGTCGGATTCTCGCGAGATTCGTATTCTATATAAGGAGCCACACGTCGCCGCCATTTTCACTCGTGCATTGGAGATTGAATGGGGAGGACGTGGCTGCGTTCTCTCCCTGAAAAGCTCCATAATCTGTGCTCAGTGTGCTGCAAATATCTGTGCTCAGTGTGCTGCAAATAATCTGTGCTCAGTGTGCTGAAAATATCTACGTTCTCTGCCTGAAAACGCTTCATATCTGTGCTCAGTGTGCTGCAAATATCTGATCAGTGTGCTGCATTGTGGGGACTGGGGACCACCAGTATATACTTTTCCATAGCTTCTATACTGCTTGTCAGGACACACATGGGTCACAGTTACACCGCTCTGTACTGATATATACAATAATATATATACTTTTCTATAGCTTCTATACTGCTTGTCAGGACACATGGGTCACAGTTAAACTGCTCTGTACTGAAATACAGTAATATATATACTTTTCTATAGCTTCTATACTGCTTGTCAGGACACATGTGTCACAGTTACACCGCTCTGTACTGATATATACAATAATATATATACTTTTCTATAGCTTCTATACTGCTTGTCAGGACACATGGGTCACAGTTACACCGCTCTGTACTGATATGTAATATAATATATATACTTTTTTTATTTTCTATAGCTTCTATACTGCTTGTCAGGACACATGTGTCACAGTTACACTGCTCTGTACTGATATATACAATAATATATATACTTTTCTATAGCTTCTATACTGCTTGTCAGGACACATGGGTCACAGTTACACCTTTCTGTACTGATAAATACAATAATATATATATACACTTTTCTTATTTTCTATAGCTTCTATACTGCTTGTCAGGACACATGTGTCACAGTTACACTGCCCTGTACTGATATATACAATAATATATATACTTTTCTATAGCTTCTATACTGCTTGTCAGGACACATGGTCACAGTTACACAGCTCTGTACTGATATATACAATAATATATACACTTTTCTAAAGCTTCTATACTGCTTGTCAGGACACATGGTTACAGTTACACCGCTCTGTACTGATATATACAATAATATATATACTTTTCTATAGCTTCTATACTGCTTGTCAGGACACATGGTCACAGTTACACTGCTCTTTACTGATATACAGTAATATTGTATATACTTTTCTATGGCTTCAATACTGCTTGTCAGGACACATGGTCACAGATACATCACTCTGTACTGATATATACAATAAAATATAAACTTTTCATATTTTCTTTAGCTTCTCTACTGCTTGTCAGGACACGTGTCACAGTTACACTGCTCTGTACGGATATATACAATAATATAAATACTTTTCTATAGCTACTATACTGCTTGTCAGGACACATGGGTCACAGTTGCACCTTTCTGTACTGATATATACAATAATATATATACTTTTCTTATTTTCTATAGCTTCTATACTGCTTGTCAGTACACATGTGTCACAGTTACACTGCCCTGTACTGATATATACAATAATATATATACTTTTCTAAAGCTTCTATACTGCTTGTCAGGACACATGGGTCACAGTTACACCTTTCTGTACTGATATATACAATAATATATATACTTTTCTATAGCTTCTATACTGCTTGTCAGGACACATGTATCACAGATACACTGCTCTGTACTGATATATACAATAATATATATACTTTTCTATTGCTTCTGTACTGCTTGTCAGGACACATGGTTACAGTTACACCGCTCTGTTCTGATTTACAGTAATATTATATATACTATTCTATAGCTTCTATACTGCTTGTCAGGACACATGGTCACAGATACACTGCTCTGTACTGATATATACAAAAATATATATATAATTTTCTATAGCTTCTATACTACTTGTCAGGACACATGGGTCACAGTAACTCCGCTCTGTACTGATATATATAATAATATATATACTTTTCTTATTTTCTTTAGCTTCTATACTGCTTGTCAGGACACGTGTCACAGTTACACTGCTCCGTAACGATATATACAATAATATAAATACTTTTTTATAGCTACTATACTGCTTGTCAGGACACATGGGTCACAGTTACACCTATCTGTACTGATATATACAATAATATATATACTTTTCTTATTTTCTATAGCTTCTATACTGCTTGTCAGTACACATGTGTCACAGTTACACTGCCCTGTACTGATATATACAATAATATATATACTTTTCTAGAGCTTCTATACTGCTTGTCAGGACACATGGGTCACAGTTACACCGCTCTGTACTGATATACAGTAATATATATACTTTTCTATAGCTTCTATACTGCTTGTCAGGACACTTGGGTCACAATTACACCTTTCTGCACTGATATATACAATAATATATATACTTTTCTTATTTTCTATAGCTTCTATACTGCTTTTCAGGACACATGTGTCACAGTTACACCACTCTGTACTGATATATACAATAATATATATACTTTTCTATAGCTTCTATACTACTTGTCAGGAAATATGGGACACAGTTACACCGCTCTGTACTGATATACAGTAATATTATATATACTTTTCTATTGCTTCTATACTGCTTGTCCGGACACATGGTTACATATACACCACTTTGTACTGATATATACAATAATATATATACTTTACTTATATTCTATATCTTCTATACTGCTTGTCAGGACACATGGTTACATATACACCACTTTGTACTGATATATACAATAATATATATATACTTTACTTATTTTCTATATCTTCTATACTGCTTGTCAGGACACATGTGTCATAGTTACACTGCTCTGTACTGATGTTTACAATAATATATATATACTTTGCTTATTTTCTATAGCTTCTACACTGCTTGTCAGGACACATGGGTCACAGTTACACTGCTCTGTACTGATATACAGTAATATTATTTATACTTTTCTATAGCTTCTATACTGCTTGTCAGGACACATGGGTCACAGTTACACTGCTCTGTACTAATATATACAATAATATATATACTTTTGTAAAGCTTCTATACTGCTTGTCAGGACACATGGTCACAGATACACCGCTCTGTACTGATATATACAATAATAAATATACTTTTCTTATTTTCCATAGCTTCTATACAGCTTGTCAGGACACATGGTCACAGATACAACACTCTGTACTGATATACACAATAATTTATATAGTTTTATTATTTTCTATAGCTTCTTAAATGCTTGTCAGGACACATGGGTCACAGTTACACCTTTCTGTACTGATATATACAATAATATATATACTTTTCTTATTTTCTCTAGCTTCTATACTGCTTGTAAGGCCACGTGTGTCACAGATACACTGCTCTGTACTGATATATACAATAATATAAATACTTTTCTATAGCTTCTATACTGCTTGTCAGGACACATTGGGTCACAGTTACACTGCTCTGTACTGATATATACCATTATATATATACTTTTCTATAGCTTCTATACTGCTTGTCAGGACACATGGGTCACAGTTACACTTTCTGTACTGATATATACTATAATATATATACTTTTCTTATTTTCTATAGCTTCTATACTGCTTGTCAGGACACATGTGTCACAGTTACACTGCTCTGTACTGATATAAACAATAATATATATACTTTTCTATAGCTTCTATACTGCTTGTGAGGACACATTGTGTCACAGTTAAACTGCTCTGTACTGATATATACAATAATATATATATATACTTTTCTATAGCTTCTATACTGCTTGTCAGGACATATGGTCACAGATACACCGCTTTGTGCTGATATATATAATAATATATATACTTTTCTTATTTTCTATAGCTTCTATACTGCTTGTCAGATCACATGGATCACAGTTACACCATTCTGTACTGATATATACAATAATATATATACTTTTCTATAGCTTCTATACTGCTTGTCAGGACACATGGGTCACAGTTACACCGCTCTGTACTGATATATACAATAATATATATACTTTTCTATAGCTTCTATACTGCTTGTCAGGACATATGTTCACAGATACACCACTTTGTGCTGATATATACAATAATATATATACTTTTCTTATTTTCTATAGCTTCTATACTGCTTGTCAGGACACATGGTCACAGATACACCGCTCTGTACTAGTGTTGAGTGGGTTCGGTTCCTCGGAATCCGAACACCCCCGAACTTCAACTATTTTACATGGGTCCGAGGCTGACTCGGATTCTCCCTTATGGTTTGGTTAACCCGAGCGCGCCCGAACGTCATCATCCCGCTGTCGGATTCTCACGAGATTCGGATTCTATGTAAGGAGCCATGCGTCGCCGCCATTTTTCACTCGTGCATTGGAAATGATAGTGAGAGGATGTGGCTGGCGTACTCTCACTTTGTTTCAGGGGGCTGCAAATATCTTTATTCTGGGGACCAGCAGTATTATAGGAGGAGTACAGTGCAGAGTTTTGCTGACCAGTGACCACCAGTATTATACGTTCTCTGCCTGAAAAACGCTCCATATCTGTGCTCAGTGTGCTGCATATATCTGTGCTCACACTGCTTTATTGTGGGGACTAGGGACCAGCAGTATTATATAGGAGGAGTACAGTGCAAAGTTTTGCTGACCAGTAACCACAAGTATTATATGTTCTCTGCCTGAAAAATGCTCCATATCTGTGCTGCATTGTAGTATATAGTAGGAGTACAGTGCATAATTTTGCTGACCACCAGTATATAATATATAGGAGTACGGTACAGAAGGCGAGTGCTCTACCTACCTCTGTGTCGTTAAGTATACTATCCATCCATACCTGTGGTACATTTCAGTTTTGTACAGTTTGCTGACCACCAGTATATAATATATAGCAGTACGGTACAGTAGGCCACTGCTCTGCCTATCTCTGTGTCGTCAAGTATACTATCCATCCATACCTGTGGTGCATTTCAGTTTTGCACAGTTTGCTGACCACCAGTATATAATATAAAGCAGTACGGTACAGTAGGCCACTGCTCTACCTACCTCTGTGTCGTCAAGTATACTATCCATCCATACCTGTGGTGCATTTCAGTTTTGCACAGTTTGCTGACCACCAGTATATAATATATAGCAGTACGGTACAGTAGGCCACTGCTCTACCTACCTCTGTGTCGTCAAGTATACTATCCATCCAAACCTGTGGTGCATTTCAGTTTTGCACAGTTTGCTGACCACCAGTATATAATATATAGCAGTACGGTACAGTAGGCCACTGCTCTACCTACCTCTGTGTCGTCAAGTATACTATCCATCCATACCTGTGGTGCATTTCAGTTATGCGCAGTATATATAGTAGTAGGCCATTGCTATTGATACTGGCATAAAATTCCACACATTAAAAAATGGAGAACAAAAATGTGGAGGGTAAAATAGGGAAAGATCAAGATCCACTTCCACCACGTGCTGAAGCTGCTGCCACTAGTCATGGCCGAGATGATGAAATGCCATCAACGTCGTCTGCCAAGGCCGATGCCCAATGTCATAGTAGAGAGCATGTAAAATCCAAAAAAACAAAAGTTCAGTAAAATGACCCAAAAATCTAAATTAAAAGCGTCTGAGGAGAAGCGTAAACTTGCCAATATGCCATTTATGACACGGAGTGGCAAGGAACGGCTGAGGCCCTGACCTATGTTCATGGCTAGTGGTTCAGCTTCACATGAGGATGGAAGCACTCATCATCTCGCTACAAAAATTAAAAGACTTAAGCTGGCAAAAGCACAGAAAAGAACTGTGTGTTCTTCTAATTCACAAATCCCCAAGGAGAGTCCAATTGTGTTGGTTGCGATGCCTGACCTTCCCAACACTGGACGGGAAGAGCTTGCACCTTCCACCATTTGTACGCCCCCTGCAAGTGCTGGAAGGAGCACCTGCAGTCCAGTTCCTGATAGTCAAATTGAAGATGTCACTGTTGAAGTACACCAGGATGAGGATATGGGTGTTGCTGGCGCTGAGGAGGAAATTGACAAGGAGGATTCTGATGGTGAGGTGGTTTGTTTAAGTCAGGCACCTGGGAAGACACCTGTTGTCCGTGGGATGAATATGGCCATTGACATGCCTGGTCAAATTACAAAAAAAATCACCTCTTCGGTGTGGAATTATTGTAACACAAATGCGGACAACAGGTGTCAAGCCGTGTGTTGCCTTTGTCAAGCTGTAATAAGTAGGGGTAAGGACGTTAACCACCTCGGAACATCCCCCTTATACGTCACCTGCAGCGCATTCATCATAAGTCAGTGACAAGTTCAAAAACTTTGGATGACAGCGGAAGCAGTCCACTGACCACTAAATCCCTTCCTCTTGTAAACAAGGTCCTTCAAACCACACCACCAACTCCCTCAGTGTCAATTTCCTCCTTAGACAGGAAAGCCTATAGTCCTGCAGGCCATGTCACTGGCAAGTCTGCCGAGTCCTCTCCTGCCTGGGATTCCTCCGATGCATCTTTGAGTGTCTCGCCTACTGCTGCTGCTGGCGCTGCTGTTGTTGCTGCTGGGAGTCGATCGTCATCCCAGAGGGGAAGTCGGAAGACCACTTGTACTACTTCCAGTAAGCAATTGACTGTCCAACAGTCCTTTGCGAGGAAGATGAAATATAACAGCAGTCATCCTGCTGCAAAGCGGATAACTCAGGCCTTGGCAGCCTTGGCGGTGAGAAACGTGTTTCCGTTATCCACCGTTAATTCACAGGCAACTACAGACTTGATTGAGGTACTGTGTCCCCGGTACAAAATACCATCTAGGTTCCATTTCTCTAGGCAGGAGATACCGAAAATGTACACAGACCTCAGAAAAAGAGTCACCAGTGTCATAAAAAATGCAGTTGTAACCAATGTCCACTTAACCACGGACATGTGGACAAGTGGAGCAGGGCAGACTCAGTACTATATGACTGTGACAGCCCACTGGGTAGATGTATTGCCTCCCGCAGCAAGGACAGCAGTGGCAGCACCAGTAGAAGCATCTTGCAAACGCCAACTCGTTCCTAGGCAGGCTACACTTTGTATCACCGCTTTCCATAAGAGGCACACAGCTGACAACCTCTTATGGAAACTGAGGAACATCATCGCAGAATGGCTTACCCCAAATGGACTCTCCTGGGGATTTGTGACATCGGACAACGCCACCAATATTGTGCGTGCATTACATCTGGGCAAATTCCAGCACGTCCCATGTTTTGCACATACATTGAATTTGGTGGTGCAGAATTATTTAAAAAACGACAGGGGCGTGCAAGAGATGCTGTCGGTGGCCCGAAGAATTGCGGGCCACTTTCGGCATTCAGCCACCGCATGCCGAAGACTGGAGCACCAGCAAACAGTCCTGAACCTGCCCTGTCATCATCTGAAGCAAGAGGTGGTAACGAGGTGGAATTCAACCCTCTATATGCTTCAGAGGATGGAGGAGCAGCAAAAGGCCATTAAAGCCTATACATCTGCCTACGATATAGGCAAAGGAGGGGGAATGCACCTGACTCAAGCGCAGTGGAGAATGATTTCAACGTTGTGCAAGGTTCTGCAACCCTTTGAACTTGCCACATGTGAAGTCAGTTCAGACACTGCCAGCCTGAGTCAGGTCATTCCCCTCATCAGGCTTTTGCAGAAGAAGCTGGAGACATTGAAGGAGGAGCTAAAACAGAGCGATTCCGCTAGGCATGTGGGACTTGCGGATGGAGCCCTTAATTCGCTTAACCAGGATTCACGGGTGGTCAATCTGTTGAAATCAGAGCACTACATTTTGGCTACCAAGCTCGATCCTAGATTTAAAACCTACGTTGTATCTCTCTTTCCGGCAGACACAAGTCTGCAGAGGTTCAAAGACCTGCTGGTGAGAAAAATGTCAAGTCAAGCGGAACGTGACCCGTCAACAGCTGCTCCTTCACATTCTCCCGCAACTGGGGGTGCGAGGAAAAGGCTAAGAATTCCGAGCCCACCCGCTGGCGGTGATGCAGGGCAGTCTGCAGCGAGTGCTGACATCTGGTCCGGACTGAAGGACCTGACAACGATTACTGACATGTCGTCTACTGTCACTGCATATGATTCTCTCACCATTGAAAGAATGGTGGAGGATTATATGAGTGACCACATCCAAGTAGGCACGTCAGACAGTCCGTACGTATACTGGCAGGAAAAAGAGGCAATTTGGAGGCCCTTGCAGAAACTGGCTTTATTTTACCTAAGTTGCCCCCCCTCCAGTGTGTACTCCGAAAGAGTGTTTAGTGCAGCCGCTCACCTTGTCAGCAATCGGCGTACGAGGTTACTTCCAGAAAATGTGGAGAAGATGATGTTCATCAAAATGAATTATAATCAATTCCTCCGTGGAGACATTCACCAGCAATTGCCTCCAGAAAGTACACAGGGACCTGAGGTGGTGGATTCCAGTGGGGACGAATTAATAATCTGTGAGGAGGGGGATGTACACAGTGAAAGGGGTGAGGAATCGGACGATGAGGAGGAGGTGGACATCTTGCCTCTGTAGAGCCAGTTTGTGCAAGGAGAGATTGATTGCTTCTTTTTTGGTGGGGGCCCAAACCAACCAGTCATTTCAGTCACAGTTGTGTGGCAAACCCTGTCGCTGAAATGATGGGTTTGTTAAAGTATGCATGTCCTGTTTATACAACATAAGAGTGGGTGGGAGGGCCCAAGGACAATTCCATCTTGCACCTCTTTTTTCTTTCATTTTTCTTTGCATCATGTGCTGTTTGGGGACTATTTTTTTGAAGTGTTATCCTGCCTGACACTGTAGTGCCACTCCTAGATGGGCCAGGTGTTTGTGTCGGCCACTTGTGTCGCTTAGCTTAGCCATCCAGCGACCACAGTGCACCTCTTTTTTTCTTTGCATCATGTGCTGTTTGGGGACTATTTTTCAAATCGACCATCCTGTCTGACACTGCAGTGCCACTCCTAGATGGGCCAGGTGTTTGTGTCGGCCACTCGGGTCGCTTAGCTTAGTCATCCAACGACCTTGGTGCAAATTTTAGTACTAAAAATAATATTGTGAGGTGTTCAGAATATACTGAAAATGAGTGGAAATTATGGTTATTGAGGTTAATAATACGATGGGATCAAAATGACCCCCAAATTCTATGATTTAAGCTGTTTTTGAGGGTTTTTTGTAAAAAAAACACCTGAATCCAAAACACACCCGAATCCGACAAAAAAATTTCAGGGAGGTTTTGCCAAAATGCGTCCGAATCCAAAACTCGGCCGCGGAACCGAATCCAAAACCAAACAACAAAACCCGAAAAATGACCGGTGCACATCACTACTCTGTACTGATATAAACAATAATTTATATACTTTCTTATTTTCTATAGCTACTAAACTGCTTGTCAGGACACATGGGTCACAGTTACACCTTTCTTTACTGATATATACAATAATATATATACTTTACTTATTTTCTATAGCTTCTATACTGCTTTTCAGGACACGTGTCACAGATACACTGCTCTGTACTGATATACAGTAATATTATATACATTTTCTATAGCTTCTATACTGCTTGTCAGGACACATGGGTCACAGTTGCACCGCTCTGTACTGATATACAGTAAAATATATACGTTTCTGTAGCTTCTATTCTGCTTGTCAGGACACATGGGTCAAAGTTACACCGCTCTGTACTGATATATACTATAATATATATACTTTTCTATAGCTTCTATACTGCTTGTCAGGACACATGGGTCACAGTTACACTGCTCTGTACTGATATATACAATAATATATATACTTTTCTATAGCTTCTATACTGCTTGTCAGGACACATGGTCACAGTTACACCGCTCTGTACTGATATATACAATAATATATATACTTTTCTTATTTTGTATGGCTTCTATACTGCTTGTCAGGACACATGGGTCACAGTTACACTGCTCTTTACTGATATACAGTAATATTATATACATTTTCTATAGCTTCTATACTGCTTGTCAGGACACATGGGTCACAGTTACACCGCTCTGTACTGATATATACAATAATATATATACTTTTCTTATTTTCTATAGCTTCTATACTGCTTGTCAGGACACATGGTCACAGATACACCGCTCTGTACTGATATATACAATAATTTATATACTTTTCTTATTTTCTATAGCTTCTATACTGCTTGTCAGGACACATGGGTCACAGTTACACTGCTCTGTACTGATATATACAATACAGGTTGAGTATCCCTTATCCAAAATGCTTGGGACCAGAGGTATTTTGGATATGGGATTTTTCTATATTTTGGAATAATTGCATACCATAATAAGATATCATGGTGATGGGACCTAAATCTAAGCACAGAATGCATTTATGTTACATATACACCTTATACACACAGTCTGAAGGTAATTTTAGACAATATTTTTTATAACTTTGTGCATTAAACAAAGTGTGTCTACATTCACACAATTCATTTATGTTTCATATACACCTTATACACACAGCTTGAAGGTAATTTAATACAATATTTTTAATAACTTTGTGTATTAAACAAAGTTTGTGTACATTGAACCATCAAAAAACAAAGGTTTCACTATCTCACTCTCACTCAAAAACGTCCGTATTTCGGAATATTCCGTATTTCGGAATATTTGGATATGGGATACTCAACCTGTAATATATATACTTTTCTATAGCTTCTTTTAGAGATGAGCGGGTTCGGTTCTTCGGGATCCGAACCCCCCGAACTTCACCTATTTTACACTGTTCCGAGACAGCCTCAGATCTTCCCACCTTGCTCGGTTAACCAGAGCGCGCCCGAATATCATCATCCCGCTGTCGGATTCTCGCGAGATTCGTATTCTATATAAGGAGCCGCGCGTCGCCGCCATTTTCACTTGTGCTTTGGAGATTGAATGGAGAGGACGTCGCTGCGTTCTCTCCCTGAAAAGCTCCGTAACCTGTGCTCAGTGTGCTGCTAATATCTGTGCTCAGTGTGCTAAAAATAGCTACGTTCTCTGCCTTAAAATGCACCATATCTGTGCTCAGTGTGCTGCAAATATCTTATCAGTGTGCTGCATTGTGGAACTGGGGACCACCAGTATATACTTTTCTATAGCTTCTATACTGCTTGTCAGGACACATGGGTCACAGTTACACCGCTCTGTACTGATATACAGTAATATATATACTTTTCTAAAGCTTCTATACTGCTTGTCAGGACACATGGGTCACAGTTACACCGCTCTGTACTGACATACAGTAATATATATACTTTTCTATAGCTTCTATACTGCTTGTCAGGACACATGTGTCACAGATACACCGCTCTGTACTGATATATACAATAATATATATACTTTTCTATAGCTTCTATTCTGCTTGTCAGGACACATGGGTCACAGTTATACCTTTCTTTACTGATATATACAATAATATATATACTTTTCTTATTTTCTATAGCTTCTATATTGCTTGTCAGGACACATGGGTAACAGTTACACTGCTCTGTACTGATATATACAATAATATATATATATACTTTTTTATAGCTTCTATACTGCTTGTAAGGACACATGGGTCACAGTTACACCGCTTTGTACTAGTGATGAGCCGGTTTGTGCAAGGAGAGATTGTTTGCTTCTTTTTTGGTGGGGGCCCAAACCAACTAGTCATTTCAGCCACAGTCGTGTGGCAGACCCTGTCGCTGAAATGATGGGTTCGTTAAAGTGTGCATGTCCTGTTTATACAACATAAGGGTGGGTGGGAGGGCCCAAGGACAATTCCATCTTGCACCTCTTTTTTCTTTCATTTTTCTTTGCATCATGTGCTGTTTGGGGACAATTTTTTTGAAGTACCATCCTGCCTGACACTGCAGTGCCACTCCTAGATGGGCCAGGTGTTTGTGTTGGCCACTTGTGTCGCTTAGCTTAGTCACACAGCGACCTTGGTGCGCCTCTTTTTTTTCTCTGCATCATGTGCTGTTTGGGGACTATATTTTTGAAGTGCCATCCTGTCTGACACTGCAGTGCAACTCCTAGATGGGCCAGGTGTTTGTGTCGGCCACTTGGGTCGCTTAGCTTAGTCACACAGCTACCTCATTGCGCCTCTTTTTTTCTTTACATCATGCGCTGTTTGGGGACTATTTTTTTGAAGTGCCATCCTGTCTGACACTGCAGTGCCACTCCTAGATGGGCCAGGTGTTTGTGTCGGCCACTTGGGTCGCTTAGCTTAGCCATCCATCGACCTCGGTGCAAATTTTAGGACTAAAAATAATATTGTGAGGTGTGAGGTGTTCAGAATAGACTGATAATGAGTGTAAATTATGGTTATTGAGGTTAATAATACTATGGGATTAAAATGACCCCCAAATTCTATGATTAAAGCTGTTTTTGAGGGTTTTTTGTAAAAAAACACCCGAATCCAAAACACACCCGAATCCGACAAAAAAATTTCAGGGAGGTTTTTCCAAAACGCGTCCGAATCCAAAACACGGCCGCGGAACCGAATCCAAAACCAAAACCCGAAAAATTTCCGCTGCACATCACTAGCTTCTATTAGAGATGAGCGGGTTCGGTTCCTCGGGATCCCAACCCCCCGAACTTCACCTATTTTACACGGTTCCGAGACAGCCTCAGATCTTCCCACCTTGCTTGGTTAACCAGAGCGCACCCGAATATCATCATCCCGCTGTCGGATTCTCGCGAGATTCGTATTCTATATAAGGAGCCGTGCGTTGCCGCCATTTTCACTTGTGCTTTGGAGATTGAATGGAGAGGACGTGGCTGCGTTCTCTCCCTGAAAAGCTCTGTAATCTGTGCTCAGTGTGCTGCTAATATCTGTGCTCAGTGTGCTGTAAATATCTACGTTCTCTGCCTGAAAATGCTCCATATCTGTGCTCAGTGTGCTGCAAATATCTGATCAGTGTGCTGCATTGTGGGACTGGGGACCAACAGTATAAACTTTTCTATAGCTTCTATACTGCTTGTCAGGACACACATTGGTCACAGTTACACTGTTCTGTACTGATATATACAATAATATATATAATTTTCTATAGCTTCTATACTGCTTGTCAGGACACATGGGTCACAGATACACTGCTCTGTACTGATATATACAATAATATATATACTTTTCTATAGCTTCTGTACTGCTTGTCAGGACACATGGGTCAAAATTACACCACTCTGCACTGATATATACAATAATATATATACTTTTCTATAGCTTCTATACTGCTTGTCAGGACACATGGGTCACAGTAACACCTTTCTTTACTGATATATACAATAATATATATACTTTTCTTATTTTCTATAGCTTCTATACTGCTTGTCAGGACACGTGTCCCAGATACACTGCTCTATACGGATATATACAATAATATGTATACTTTTCTATAGCTTCTATACTGCTTGTCAGAACACATGGGTCACAGTTACACCGCTCTGTACTGATATACAATAATATATATACTTTTCTATAGCTTCTATACTGCTTGTCAGGACACATGGGTCACAGTTACACCTTTCTGTACTGATATATACATTAACATATATACTTTTCTATAGCTGCTATTGCGGTTCCTTAGCAAACTCTTGATTGTGCTGATCCGCAGTGGTATTCAGTGTACACATGCTATTATAGCAAGGCTGTACACGCAGCTGTAGAGAGGAAGATTCATGCTGCAAGAGAACCTCCAATGGGAGGACAATGCTCTGGTGCCGGTCCCCGAGATGTATGGACATGAGGATAAACCGGCATCCAGCAATTGAGCACCGAGGAAGGAAGTTGTATCCACAGCCGGTGTGATAATGGCAGAATCTGGAATAGAGCATTTAGTTCAGCAGGGGGATTCCCTTAGGGACTCTCTGGCAGAACAAACATATTAATATGGCAAATGAACCTTTATTTAACCACATTCGCTTGCATATGCATATTGATTGATTTATTGGTTTAATTTTTTTTTTGGGTGCCAACAGAGAATAAATAGTTTCTGCAGTGTCTTTGACACGGTATTTAGCCACCACCTCCCCATTCCCCTTTCTCCGTTCCCTAGTAGCCTGCTCATTTCACAGGGAGAGAGGGAGATCAGGTTACAATAAATTGACAACACAGCATTGTATGTAAATGAAGGGCTGATAAAGAACTGCAGTCACTTTGATAGAGACACAAGCTCATGTGTAAATGTCAGCAGTGATCCCTTCTCATTGGTTTTGCTTATGCTATATTACAGTACTGTAGCTATGGGACTTTAACACTCACCTACAGTACAGTACAGATTCTCTAATGTCAATGAACTACAGAATTGCTTGAACACAGTTGGGGGCTGAGGCTGATCTGGGGAAGCCTCAGATGTAGGGGCTGTCATGTATGTGAACCATAGAGATAGAATAGGATTCTTGGAAATGCAGGAAGTAAATCACCGTTTGCCCAAAGGCATGACCACAACAACGGAGTATATAAAACAAAGTCTGTTTATTGAACACAGTTTAGACACCTTGATAGTTCAGATAACTTTCAACAGTAATTGTGCAAATAAATATAGTAGTACAGTCCTGTGAGCGCAGTGGTAATGAATACTGTAGCAATGCAGGATAAGATATAACAAAGTCCTTGCAAAATCCGGAGTTGGAAAGTTCGTAGGCCATGGCTAACGACTGTAACAGGGAACTATCTGGTACTTCCCAGCAGATGACACACTGGAAGCTGGGTTGGCACAAGTGCACAGAGGTTGAAGAGAACTTGAAAGAATTGCCGTGATGCCGTATGGAACAGGTGCAGGCAGAAGGTGTATTGAACTCACCATTGAAGATAGAGTCTGATGGTGAGTATCAATGGTGAACTAAGTTCGATGTTGTGTGGTAGATGATGTTGTGTGGTAGATGATGAACAGATTGATGCTGGAACCCCGCTAGAGATGGAGAGCGATATTGAAAGTGACACAGGATCCCCACTGAAAGTTGGAAGCGAGACTGGAGCAACGCTGGAAGCCGGTGATGAAGTCACTGTGGATCACAGAGAGCGATGTTGGTAGGCAATGAGAGCTAGGAGTTATGCTGGAACACCACTGGAAGCAATTCTGGAACAACACTGAGAGCCGGAAGCTGGTGATGGATCACTGCAGGATACAGGATGCAATGTAGGAACACTGCTGTAGTCAGGCAGCACCACAAGATGGTAACTGGTGTGGGGTCTCTTTAAGTGGAGCAAGGTCACAGGAGCTGGAATACCTGGATGCACAAGCTGGAACATCCACAGACAGGAGAGACATTTACCACTGGGATAGACAACCAAAGCACTGATGATTAGGCAGCCTTGATGCAGGATATTTATACCAGATGGGAAGCAGTTAATGGCTGGGTAATCAGGCATAGTCCAGTGTGCACTGGATAGGCTGTAGAATGACATGTGATGAAATCAAACATGGCTTCTCACATGTTTGAATCTGGAGGGAAAGCATGTTTGAACGTTAGCATGAGGAAATCAGTGGTGATGGCGGAGGATGCGGGTGACAGGAGACGTCATTCACTATGACATAAGGGATTGACTGTATGGTACATGTAAAATCTGTGTGAACACTTCTATTGAATGTGAAGGTATGTTAATATGAATAAAAACCTTAAAATTAATACAGTGTAAAAAAAAAAGAGCTGGCATTAACACCTTGGGAATCGAACCCGGGACTCTAAGCATGGGAAGCTGCAAACTTCACCACACGGATGCGACGCCTCATGACAGATACACAAGCTCATGTGTAAATGTAAGCAGTGATTCCTTCCCATTGGTTTTTGATTTTGCTGTAATGGCTATGGGACTTGGATGCTCACATACTGTACTGTATCCATAATGGACCATAGCTTTAACATGTTCTTTTGTGTTTGTATACACTATTTTTATTAATTGCTCATTCTAAATTACCTCATTGTCACTGTGTATTTTAACTAGTGTATTGAGATGATCCTTCAGCATTGGCCTGATTTTTGCAAAACTGATGCCATTGTTTGTGCCATAGCTGTGGGCTTCCATGAGGTGCTGGGTCATGAGTGGCAGCCATTTTGTGAACCCACTCTGCGATCGACTCTGGCCTGCTATAGTACTGTATGTGTACCATACGGTGCATAGAGCTCACTTATCCTCATTGCCGCTGTGTATTTAAGATAGCGGAATAAGACACTCCGGCAGCATTGCCCTGATTCATGTAGAACCTGTGTGCATATTTCTATTGAATGTGAAGGTACTGTATATTAGAATAATTTTTTTTTATAAAGTTTCAGAAAAAAAAGCATTCGCACTTTGGGAATTGAACCCAGGTCTCTGAGCATGGGGAGTGATATACTTCACCACTCGGCCATGATGCCTCATGACAAATATGGAATTTCCACACTCACATACAGTACAGTATCACAAACATCAATGAAGTATTGCTTAAACACAAAAGTTGCAATTGTATACACTTTATTTATTGATTTGTCAAGGTCAAAGAACTACAGTATTGCTTTAACACATTAGTTGCATCTGTATACACTATTTTTATATATTGATTTGTCTATGGGACTTGGAGGCTCACATACACAGCAATGTACCATTGCTTTAACACGTTTGTTTACATCTGTATAAACAAATTTTTTAATTGACTTTCTCCGTCTGACCATTGGTCTGTGTGTACAGTATACAGTAACATTACAGTCATCACTGACCATTTGCTAGTACTGGATTAGTGGTGCATTAGTCGCCCAGTGGTGGAGATGTGTATTGCATGCTGAGTATTTAATTGTGCCTCAACGTGACTTTCTGTGTCATAAACTCAAAAACCTAAGCAATTGCCTAGGTGCGACTAAACCTCCGTTTAGGTGGAGAATCTTCAAAGATAAGGGAGGCTACATCTGTAGTTTTACGATATGCCAGTGTTTTTGCGCCATGTTCTCTATTAGTGCCGTATTACTATTGTATTGTGTGATGAACAGGAGGTCGAATATAGCTCTCTTTTTTATTGTTTTGTATTCGATTAACTCTTTTCTGTCTGTTGTTTGTTGTATGGTGAATTGTTTTTGAATCTCTGTCTCTGGGCATCCATTCTCCATGAAATTATTCTTTATTACTTTGCATTACTTTGGTTAGCGTAGCTAGGTGCAAGTGGAGTGCCCATTGCTGTCCCGCACTTCTGAAGGTTAATTTTCATATCATACCAAAAATATTTATAATTTAATATAAATTCAATGTTTGCAATAATGAAATGTATTTGATGGTTGGGTAGTTTGGATTGTGATGAGAGATAAGGTCTGGTGTGTGCACAACCTATTTCATGTGAGATGTAGGTGTAGAGTGATTTTACATCGCAGTTCGCAATTTGTATGATGATTTCTATTCAACATTTTCCAAAATTTGCAGTATGATTAGTGTGTCTTTAATATAACTTCTCTGTTGTGTTACTAAGGTTTGAAGATAGTAATCTGTGTATTTTGTTAAATTTGAAATGATGGAATTAAGTCCAAAGATTATTGGTCAACCTGGTGGTTGTGTAAGATGTTTATGAATTTTTTGGTAGAAAGTAAAAGGTTGGAATTTTTGGATTTAGTTGTCTGAGAAATTCAATTCTTCAAGATGGTTATTCAATTACCTTCCGAATGCCTGTTTGGGCTCTTGGATGAGTATTTTGTATGTTTCAGAATCACCTAATAGCTGTTCTGCCTCTTCTTCATATTTCTCCCTTTTTATGATTGCCATTCCTCCACCTTTCTCGGCAGGTTTTATTACTATAGTGGTATCTTGTTTCAATTATTTGAGTGCCACAATTTCTTCTTTGGTCAAGTTAAATTTTATTTTTTGTTTCTGTGGGATTTTTTTTACTGTCCTCTTACAATATTTTTTTTTAAATGTGTTGATGTATGGACCTTTACAGTGTTCTGGATTGAAAACAGATTTTGCTTTATATTGAGTATGTTGATTTTGATCCAAAGTTTCTTCTACGTTGACTGCTTGATTATTGTGAAAGTATTTTTAATGCATGATTTTCGAACAGTTTTTGAACATCGATATATTAATCGAATTGGTCTATTCTTGAGTGAGGAGCAAACTTCAAACCTTTTCTTGAAAGATTTTTCTGTGCTATTGTCAATTCCTTTTGACTCAAATAAAAAATTGTTAGTTTGGGTTCTAGTTGTGTGTCTTTTTTCTTGCTCTTAACTCCTCCTCTTGTTCCTCTTTGCCTAGTTCTCTGCTTTTTATCTTTTTGTTGTTGTGTGGTGTCGCTGTGTGGTCTGGAGGTTTTCTGGTGATCGCCTGTCTTACTCTGGGGACAGCTCATTACACGGACATCAATCCACCCGCACGGCATGACAGCATCGGGTGGCTATTGGAAGTGGGAGCGGCACAAGCATTGGAGAGAACAGAGACGTCCGGTGCCTTCGAGCCAGCTCCTTCCAATTCAAGTATTGCTGACCCCTCTTTTGAACATTATCTAAGTGCGTCCATGGTGGTGAGCTTGATCCATATACGTATTTGAGCATTTATACCGGTTTATTGCATTACCAATTCATCTTCAAGCTTATCAAGCACTATTTCTAGTGCTCGGGACTGGCACCTCCTGGGACATTTACCCTTATTGTTTGCGGGACTGTACCAATTGAGATCTCGTATTGAATTTCTTTACATCAGTGCACTGATTTATTTCAGGTTGATCTACCTCTTATTAGGAATTAGAGAAATTGACAACTATCACTGATTATTATGTACATTTTTTAATGGTTAATATTTAGTAGGAAGATATTTCTGCTATGTAATTTATTATATTCAGGTATTTATACATACATATATTTTTTATATCTTTTATTATGGTTGATATATATTTTTGTCTAAAATTAGATTAGAATAAATAAACTATTAACAGCATTGCCTGTGTTTTCAATCATCCTATGGACCATATTGAAATAAGCGCAGAGTAACTATATATTTTTATCCCTGACACATTATGCCACATACCACAATGCCTCTAGTACATTATGCCATGCGCCACAATGTCTGTAATACATTATGCCACACACCGCAATGCCTGTGATACATTATGCCTCACTCTGTAATGCCCATAATACATTATGCCACTCACCACAATGCCTCTGACACATTATGCCACACATTGCAATGCCTTTGAAAGATTATTCCACACACCACAATGCCGTGACACATTATGCCAGACACCATAATGCCTCTTACACATTATGTGACAAACCAGTGTCCATGATACATTATGACACACACTGCAGTGCCTGTGATACATTATGACACACAACATAATGCCTGTGACACAATATGCCACACACTACAATGCCCCAAAATATTATGCCACATACTTCAATGGCCCTGACACATTATGCCACACAGAGTTTTCATGTTCTGGATTTTATGCTCATTGCCATGGGTTTCATGATCTGGGTTCCATGCTTGTTGGCAGATGTTTCATGCTCTGGGTGTCATGCTTATTACCAAGGGTTTCAGGTGCTGGGTTCCATGCTCACTGCCAATGGTTCAATGCTTTGGGTGTAATGCTTCTTGGCAGGAGTTTCATGCTCTGGGTGTCATGCTCATTGGCAGGGGTTTCATGTTCTGGGTATCATGCTCATTGTCAGAGTTTCATATGCTCTGGTATCATGCTCTTAAGCAGGAGTAAATGCTCATTGCCAGGGGTTTCATGATCTGAGTGTCATGCTCATTGCCAGGGGTTTCATATGCTCTGGATGTCATGCTAATTGCCATGGGTGAATGCTTGTTGTCATGGGTTTCATGCTCTGGGTGTCATGCTCATTGTCAGGGGTTAAAGTTCAATGCATGGGGTTCTATGCTCATTCCCAGGGATTCCATACTCAATGCTAGGGGTTTCATATACTCTGGCTGTCATGCTCATTGCCAGGGGTGTAACATGTTAGTCCCAGGTAGTAGCTGGTGCCTCCGCTTGTGCTGAGTGCTCCAGGCACTTCCAGGTAATGCTGCAGTGCTGGGCAGGGACAGGAGAGTCAGACACTAGAGGTCAAGTAGGACCTCTAGCATCTGTCTCCTCCAAGGTAGCAGCTATTTTCAGAGGGTCATTAGCAAATTTACATGGGGACAGCTTGTCTGTATGGGAATCTTGTGCACCTCCTTCCTTTCCTGGTGCGTCCAAGCCAACACAGTGGTTGTGGGGGCTATAGTTACACCAGTGTTTAGTATATAAATCCAGGCTGGAACCAGAATACCTTAGCACAGGAATCCAGGCTGGAACTGAAATGACTTGGCACATGAATCCAGGCTGAATCCAGAATAGGTTAGCACAGGAATCCAGGTAAGAGCCAGAATAGCTTATCACAGGAATATGGCTGGAACCAGAAAAGCTAAGCACAGGAATCTGGGATGAAACCAGAATGTCTAAGCACATGAAATTAGGCCGGAACCAGAATGGCTTAGCATGTGAATCTGGCCTGGCTCCAGCATAGCTTAGTACAAACATAATATGCTAGGCAAACAGCAAGGCAGATAAATATGTGTCCTTGTACATCTTGCCACAAAATTCCACCCAGCAGGAGATGCCTGGCATGAGTCAGCCGGGAGCTCCTGGGCAGCTTTTTTTTTCCAAAAATGCTTCTTATTCACATTGCTATTAACTAGGACACAAAAGCAGCTTATTATGATTAAAATGATGTGCGGCATGCCTATATTCTTTGTGTGACTGCGGCAGTATCTGCATATGAAATGCTATGCAACAGCAATTTCCAGGAAAATACTGTAACATAGTATTTTGTAAACAGACACAGCTACAGTCACACTCAGAATATAGGCATGCCACATATCATTTTAATTAGCATAAGATGCTTGTGCATCCTATTCACAAAGCAATGCAACTTAGACACATCTGAACTACCAAGTCATGTCACAGCAGAGAGAACTGGTAAATCAAGACGGTGCAGTGCAGGTAAATACATCCAATAAGAGGCTGATGGAGGGTATATAAATGTAATTGTTATTACTTCATTTTTGTTCGTGATGGAAAGCAGAAACCAAAAACATGTTGAATAAAGTATAACAATTTACCACTGACATAGTCTCAAGAGTGCTACCTATTCATGCTAAGCTGCATACAGGTACAATACCTAAGGCGAGTACTAGAGCAGGACAATAAGAGGATGAGTGCAGGGACAAGGGGTGGATGTTTTTAGTATAACCCTTGCAAGTATTCTAAATTGGATAATGGTATAGATGTAGCCACTCTCATCCACGATGTGACCATGCGTGCAACTTAGTACGCCAAGCTGCATTTTAATATGCCACCCATGGATTCCTATGGGTGCAAGTACTTTGATGCACACATACATCCTAGTCGTTGGCACACTTGCTGTGCCTGGCTTCCCGTGAATACAGCAAGCTACAGGCTAGATAAGCATGGCTACATCTGTATGTGTACCAAGTTTATTCAAGATCCATCAACTCATTTAGGAGCTTGTGAAGAACATACATATTTTCTCTTTTAGTATATATATATATATATATATATATATATATAAATAAAGCAAATTTGTCAGCTTTTTCATTTTATGTACCATGTCAAAAGCAATAACGTGCTATATAATCAAACTTCTGTTTAATTCTCTCTCTCTCTGTTATTGTATCACATGTCATTCCTGTTTGCTATTTTGCACTTCTTAGACTTCTCTCTTATCCATAGGGATACATGTTAAATGGTTCGGTGAGCACTGTTTTGGGTCTCAACAGGTAACCTACAAACCCTGTGGTAAGAAGCTAAGTTCATGCCTAGACTATGGATGCAATCATTATACCCTTCAGTGATTACATTCTCTTACTGAGTATGATATGTCAAAAACAGCTATCTAAAGGCAAGACAGTCCCACACCTGATGACACATCACAGTATAATGAAAACAAGTTTGGATTCTCAAAAAAAACATTCTGCTCAAAACTGACAAGAAAAACAGTTTAGAGAAATCCAATAACATTTTACCCACCAGAAACCTCTCTTTTTTATATAACTACGTGCATTCTTCTGTAGTTCTCATTCACATTTTCTTAAATCATTAATGGTCAGGAGTATAACTTGTTAAATATGTCAGTACTTTAAGTGAATTACAGATAAAAGTAAACAGCACTTACGACTGTATTAGCAATACTAACAACCAACAGCTTATAGTCAACAATACATTTCTGAGTTTATGAGAGGCTAAAGAGGATATAACACACTCCCTCCTGTCAGTAGACAGAGATGATGGATCAGATGCAGAGATTAATAGAGGCGCTCATGGAATCCACACACCATGTTTTCACAGGTTCAAAAACAACCAAAGAATCAAATGAATTAATAAAAAGTATATATATTTATTATTCACAATAATCTGTTAAAAATACCCTCTAATAAAGATAATTCATAAGTGTTGTTAATCGTAGCTTTCTAAATTACCACATACATATTTTTAGGGTGCTCAACAGCAGGTTAATTGAGCAAAACCCAGTGGCGAGTGGATATAGTTATACACGCCACGTACCCTCCAGTTACACAATTTACTGGGCAAATTCTGGACTCACCCGAGGACGCTCGGGTTCACCAGCCCTTTTGGAGAGATAATTTTTCTTCCTATACAATTAAATTATGCCGTTAATCTTCATTGAAGCTCAATCCTGAAACGTGCAGCTACTGTGTCTCATCCAGGAATCATATTTAGAAGTTTTAGCAACAGTGTTTCCAAAGGACTGTAACACATTGTTACACTTTGAACTTTTAATCATCCAGTTCAGTGGAATTTTTAATGTTACACATAATAATGGTTATAGCCTAGATAATTCATGTATTTCTAAACATATGTATGTGGTAATTTAGAAAGCTACGATTAACAACACTTATGAATTATCTTTATTAGAGGGTATTTTTTAACAGATTATTGTGAATAATAAATATATATACTTTTTATTAATTCATTTGATTCTTTGGTTGTTTTTGAACCTGTGAAAACATGGTGTGTGGATTCCATGAGCGCCTCTATTAATCTCTGCATCTGGCTAATCCCTCAGGAGTACCGCATATCTCCTTATAGCGGCGAACGTGTTCCCATACTATCAGTTCCAGGTTCATTCCATTGAGACTGATTAGTTTATTGACAAACACAGGCGCAGCAAAATATTTTTTCTTTCTTTTCTGTTTGTAGAGATGATGGATCAGCTATATAATCATTGTGTTCTTTAACTTCTTCCTACAGAAAGGCACAATCATTTTCAGGGTTAGTGAAGTTGTTGTAGGTGTTACCATCAAATAAACATAGTCATGTTGGATAAACAGTATGTGCGTAAATGTTCTCCTTTTTTTATCAGGGGAGAGCAAATGAATGAAAACACTTTACATGCCCTTGAGAATTCCACCAAATAATTTTGGAAAATGTGCAGCTTCTTTCCTTTCCAAGTAATAGAGAGTTGTTTTCAGGAAGCAGTTCAAAATGCAACCTTAGTGTATGTAGATAATATAGATCATGCAATAGAGTGACTCTTGGTCTGGTCTTGGTCTTTTATAAATTGAGGCAACTCTGGATGCATTCAATAACCAGATATTTGATTTCCCTACTCTATACCAAGCAGTGAGGGGAAAAAACTGAGTTAGAGCAGGACCTTTAATGGCTAGTATATATATTAATGTTCGATTTTCAGCTTTCAGGGGGTTGGCATACGATTTCTATTTAATTTTGACTTTGCAAGTTTAATTAAGGGGAGGAATAAAATGTCCAAATTGAACATATAAATGAAATTCATCTCTATTACCACTTAAAATCGAATTTCTGAAAAATGTCAATGTTTTCCCATAGTCCCATATAGGATTCAATCATTTAATAACATTCGATTTGCAAACTGAAAGCAAATTGATGTCAGAATCGAACTTGAAATAAATGAAATGACTAGAATAATAGGAGACAGGAGATTTGAGCATCTACACCATTCTATTGGTAGGGAGGCAGAGATTTTGTTACCAACAACTGACTATATGAGTACAGAAAGTGTAATGCAGATTAGGGATACACTTATTGCCAACTATTTCAGCTGTATTTAGGGGGTAATTTTGAGTTGATCGCAGCAGCACATTTGTTAGCAGTTGGGCAAAACCATGAGCACTGCAGGGGGGGGGGGGCAGATATAACAGGTGCAGAGAGAGTTAGATTTGGGTGAGGTGGTGTTCAAACTGAAATTTAAATTGCAGTGTAAGAATAAAGCAGCCAGTATTTACCCTGCACAGGAACAAAATAACCCACCCAAATCTAACTCTCTCTCTGCACATGTTATATCTGTCCCCCCCCTGCAGTGCACATGGGCCCTCATTTCGAGTTGTTCACTCGCTAGCTGCTTTTAGCAGCATTGCACACGATAAGCCGCCGCCCACTGGGAGTGTATCTTAGCATAGCAGAATTGCGAACGAAAGATTAGCAGAATTGCGAATAGAAAATTCTTAGCAGTTTCTGAGTAGCTCGAGACTTACTCCTACACTGCGATCAATTCAGTCAGTTTCGTTCCTGGTTTGACGTCACAAACACACCCAGCGTTCTCCCAGACACTCCCCCGTTTCTTCAGACACTCCCGCGTTTTTCCCAGAAACGCCAGTGTTTTTACGCACACTCCCATAAAATGGCCAGTTTCCGCCCAGAAACACCCACTTCCTGTCAATCACACTACGATCAGCACAGCGATGAAAAAGCTTTGTTATGCCGTGAGTAAAATACCTAACTTTTGTGTAAAATAACTAAGCGCATGCGCTCTGCGAACATTACGCATGCGCACTTAGCGGATAATCGCAGTATAGCGAAAATCGGCAACGAGCGAACAACTCGGAATCACCCCCATGGTTTTGGCCAATTGCTAACAGAATTACCCCCTTACTTTTTACAATTAAATAACACAAAATTATATTCTAGAGTGAGGTGTTCATGTATAAAACAGTGTTAAGACAGATTTTTATGGTAATGTTACTTTTTTGTATGGGACAAAAATAATCACTTTAAAAACTTACACAGATGTGTCCACATACACCTTTCCTATATCCTGCCATGTATGGCTCAGCTTGGCATGCCATAGACTCAGAGATTTAGTCATGCTCTGTGATTTTTCTTAATTTGCTTCTTTAATATTCTTCTTTATACATATTCTATCATGGCAAACAAACATTTTAAAATACATCCACTCACTACTTGTAGAAAAAGAGCTTACTATGCATGCCAAACAGAGCAACATAGAAAAGGTATGGATATTAATACAAAATAACTCCCTTTCACTTTCAGTTTTCTAGAGTGTGAACAAGTGCTTACAATTTCCCCCCTGTTAATTAGTGTGCATGAGATAAATTTGGCCCACTAGGAAGAAAATAGGTAGTTAAGTTTGAGTTTACATTCGATTTTGCATTCAATTTGGCAGGTGACTTCATGATCATTTTTGGAAAGGAATTCCAAAACCGAACAGAAAATACCTTGTTAAAACCAACAAAAAATCGAATTCGACTGAAAATTGAATGTAAAATTGAAGATTAGTAATTGAGGGATATTTTTTAAGTATTTTGCAGTTCAAATAGAATCAAATACCAAATCGGATTTTAGTAAATTTGCCCCCAGGAGCCCTACAAATCTAATATTAATCCAGTGTGACCTATTTTCTAAGTCAATTTCTTTAAAAAAAAAAAAATAATTTTCCCTCTCAAGCTTCACTACTAAGCACTGTAGTTTGACAACATCATGAGAGAAAGATCCTATTCTATGTTCATTCTCAGACACTTTCTGTGTGAGGTGCAGCATCTGTGTAGAGATGTCAGCAACAGCTTGAGAGAAGAGTGGCCATTGTAGTTTTAATTGCCTAAACAATAATCACCATAACATACAGGGGATTCTATTGGGTGGAAGTGGCTTTTATGGACAACAGTCTTAGAGAAATTAGCAGTGTAAGGAGATGGTTGTAACACTACAGTTATGGTTGACACAGCATTTCATAAAGCCAGTTGGTTGGGCATGGTTTACATGATGTTTGGAATTTAATTATGGTTGAAATTGGTCCAGATTACGTTTACAAGTAAGTTGGATACACTGTACATATTCTTTGGTTACTGGAGTTACTGGACATGGTGGGCTGCAGCCATAAGTGGTTAGAAAGATGATTGACTAATTTCTTTTGGATTGTTCATTTATTAGGGTCTGACTTGATTGGGCATTGATTACATGATTTTTTTAATGCAAAGAAATGCAAAAATATAGCAACAGCAGTAAAAAAAAACTATGATTACTTGAAAAATTTGGAACATCACAGAATTAAAGTAGTTGAAAAAAATAAGACGTTTGTTGAAATTTCAATCTTTTACAGTATATGTTACATGCAAAGGTATAGAAGAAAAAAAAGGAGAATAAGAAAAATAAGGTCACTTGGAAAAATTATAAACTATTGTCAAAAATTTGAATGGTGTGAAAAAGACATTGGTTATCATTCTCAGTGTTATAGACATTAGGTTAAATTTACTAAGATGGGAATTCTATTTAAGATGGTATGTTGCCAATAGCAGCCAATCAGATTCCAGGTATTATCTTCTAGAAGGTGCTAGATACATGAGAAGTAGAATCTGATTGGTTGCTATGGGCAACATACCGCCTTAAATAGAACTCCCATCTTAGTAAATTTACCCCATTGTGTGAAAATTAGATGTTGTGAAATATCTGGCATAGTAGAGGGATACTGTTCATTTCAAAAAAGCAATATGTCTGCAAAACATGTCTTTTTAAGGAGGGGGCATGAATTTCTGCCATAGAATTAGTAAAAATGTTAGTAAACTTTTAATTCTGTTTTGTACTTAAGAAAAACTTTGATTTTGTTTTTGGAGTCAAGTACTCGGCAGTACTCCTAATTTTAAGCAGCTTGCTCTAAAAAGGTGATACTAGACTGCTCACAATAGAGATACAAATTGGATTAAACTATTTTCCTTTTTCAATGAAGAAAGACTTTAGTTAAACTCCATATTGACTGAAAGCAGAAAATATGTGATTCTGGATGGCAGGAAATAGAAGGAATATAAATAAGTAGAAACAATAGGATTTTTAACTAAAGAAAGCCTTTAATTTATTTTTTGAGGTGTTGTTAATTGCAAGAGTCAAACATCCACAATGTGATACTAGAAAGCAAACAGTAAATAGAGAAATAAGAATAAACAGTTGGATTGAATACTGGAGGAAGTTTTTCATTTTTAGATGTGATAGAAAATACACTTCCACACTTCCACAATAACATTTTGCTATCAATTTGGGAAGGCGGCTGCAAATTTTACTACAGTTGTAGTACCTCTGTGTCTTTAGCTTAATGCTGCTTCCAATATTTAGATGCACGATCTATTACACCTTTGAAACCTGCAGGGGAGGTGGACCTTGAACTGCACACCCTAATTACAAATATAATGAGAGTTGCTATCATGCTGAGACTTGTTGTTCCACACTGAAAAAGTAAATATGTCAATGCACACTCTATAGTACTAAGGACTGCTAATCAGAATAATTATAGTGAACACTGCAATCTAACATACAGTAGAGCAAAATCAAGGTATTTGCATATTTTTTTAGCTAAAACTTATGCCAATATCATAATTGTGCTCTATCCTAGAGTGGAGAGTTCATTATAATTATTCTGGTTAGCAGTGTTTGGTACTATAGAGTTTGCATTTGCATTATTATTGCTCTTTCTAGGTGGAACTTCAAGTCTCAGCGTGATAGCACTTCTCATATTTGTAATTAAGGTGTGCAGTTCAAAGTCCCCCTTCTCTCTTGTAGTGTATAGTGTGTACATAATACACTTGAAGGCTGATGCTCCTTCATGCATTCCTCCCACCTGCCTTGATTGTTTTTGACAAATATGGCTCTCTAGCATTCACAGACTGCATATTGGGAAAGGCACTATGATAGTAAGTGCTGTATACATTTATACCATTTGTCAGTTTTAGGGATGAGTTTGGAGCACGGGCCACTTGAGTTGTTGTGGTCAGGTTGCTTTGGGTGGCACATTATAACACTTATGTTAGCACTTTTTTAGCACTTTCAAATATTTTATTTTTGTAATACAACACTTTTTAGCATTTAATTTATATCTCCCACCTATGTAAGTCTTTAACACATAGCTTTTGCTTCTATCTTATTAACATTTACAAACACCTTAGCCTCTAATCTAGTGTTCTGCCCTTGGGTGGCTGACCTTCACTGGCTTGGTGGGGTCTCCACCACTGGCTCAAACTTAGTGTTAGGAACCCACCACACGAGGTCACCTGGATGCTGGTTGATAGGATAATATTTTTTGAGGAAAAAGTATACCAAAACCTCAATTTGTTCTACTCTAGAATTTCAGTGTTCACTATAATTATTCTGATTAGTAGTGCTTGGTACTTGGCATTATGTTTTCTCTTTCTATGTGGAACTATTGAAACCTGCACTAGACCTATGGCAGCAACAGTTTTTCCATATGCTCTCCTGTGTGTTTTTGAAAGCAGCTGCTTTCAGCAAAACACCACAACACATCTGCGTAAGTTTTACAAACCCCTTTGTTACCTCTCAGGAAAGCCCACTAAAATTCATAGACTCTGTGCTGTGTCTGATTATGTACTGTGTCTCTGTGTGCAGACAATCAGGAATTAAGCAGTGTGCGACTCAGATGCATGCATAGTACAAAAAACATTGGTCAACTGTTCACATACCGGCCCTGCATCCACATCTGAACCATAGCATACTTTTTTATATAAAGTGCACCTCTATAGTGTAAAAGGCCTACCATTTACAGTATACAATAAAGCCTCATGTCTGTCACCTACATGGAAATTTATGAATCCATTTCATTTCAAGAAAAAAAAAAACTATGCACACTTTCCTGCTAACCCATAAATAATGTGCTCCCTCCACTCTTTAAAGCTTGTTTTAATAAAATATTGCATAAAGCTAAATCTTACTACAGGACTGAATTAATTACTTTTTTTAATTACTTTTTATATATACAGTATCTAAAAGGTCATCAGGTGGACTCTGCAGAGTGGGGGTCATCAGTTTTATTCTAGGAGAGCACTGGCAAAGTGAATGACAGTGAAGACAAAAAAGGGGACAATCTGGAAATAATTACATGATCTTATCAGACAGTACATGATGCCTACATTGGTATAATAGTGCACTGTTTTTTAGTTAAACATTCAATTTATACTATTATAGTTATCACATTAAATATATATTTATAAGTTACTATAATAACACCTCAACCGGATAGGTTATTATTTTTCTGGTAACAATTCCTACTTTCTACAGCAAAATAAAATGTTTTCATGAATTTTGCATACCCAAGTAGTAACAATTTTAATTGCTTATTATGAAAGAAGGAATTATACTACTTCACAGCATATCATGTTTAATGAAAATAAATTCCATTTCTAATCCTTTCCTTTCTTATCAAGAAACATTTACAACAAGAATGAGTTGATGATTATAGTAATAGTACATTATGCTGTGATTTTTCAAATCTTTAAATTATTGCAATTTTAAGCCGAGAATAATAAAAGAAATAGGAAGAGATAAGATATAAGTTAATTCTACACACATTTAATCCTCAGAGAAGAGTATGATACTGTAGAACCTAAAATTCTATGTACATTTTATTCTTTATTTATGACTTATTTCAACTAGACATTTATGTCAATCCTAGCATATAATACTATTTATTAAATTTAAGTGGAAGATGAATAAAGATGTAAGTCAAAGAATCAAAGACAAATCATACAAAATATAGTATACATTTAATTGAACATCCCTATACCAATTTGAAGCAAATCATAATATGGTAACATATTTGTAGACTTAAAGTATATATGTCCTATGTAGCGCTAAGTTGACTTATCAGTGAGTCTCTTTGAAAAGGTAAGCTTTTTCCTGCTAAGAGCATTTGCAAGAGAAACTCAAGCAGGAGATGTATCATGTGCCACTTGAGCTGCCAACTTGCTCACAAGGAGCTCTTTGAAAACCTTTAAGATTTGTGTCAGTTTGAAATAAATACACTAAATAGTATTTAAACGTAGGATCAAGCATGGTTACTAGATTATAGTGATCTAATTGCAAGATGTTACAAATCCTTTGAACCCGGAGAAGCAAATAAAGAACTTGGGAGTTGATATATCAAGCAGTGAAAAAAGAGAAGTTGAGATGTTGCACATAGCAACCAATCAGGATATACTGTATCTTTCATATTATAGAATGTACTTGATAAATGCTTCCTCAAAGATGATTGGTTGCTATGGATAACTTCTTCACTGGTCCACTTCATCTCTCTTTTCATTGTTTGATACAGAAACCTCTTAATCTACAAGTCCAACATACTGTACTTAGTGGAATCGCTTGGTTTCATCTCCTTTACTTTTTATGGTAGTTGTAGTAAGTATGCGGCGTGACTCAGGCTGGCAAAGTCTGAACTCACTTCATAGGCTACAATTTCATATGGTTTCTGCAGCACTCATAAAACTGAGAGTATTCTCCAGTGTGCTGCAGTATGTTAACATGTCCCTACCTCCCTAACTCATTGCTTGCTGTGTACATAAGTCATCATGACATGTTGCTGTTCTTCCAGTTGCGGACGCATAAAAAGGGTGTAATTCTACCTGGCTATTACCTAAAGCCGGTGGTATGGTAATTGAACTTTCCTTGCAGCTGTTGCAATGTTCTACATGTGGTTACTGAACCCTGAGGAGAGTCTAAGAGTGCCCTTGAGGGCTATGTGTGAGCCTAAACTTTCTGATACTGTACTTGCAGAGAAGTCACCTGCCACAATTTCTTCTCCCTCTGCAAATGTGGAGATTTGCAGCATAAGTGTAGCTGATAACACAGAAATTAAGGATGCCACCATGGAATTGCAATAGGATTAGGCAAATATTTGTGTAGCTGACACTTGTCCTAATAAGGATGTTGAGGATGAGGATGTTGTTTGTGTAAGTCAGGCAGCTCTTGGCCATGATAAGAAGAAGGTCATTGTCAAACCTAAGCTAAGAATCAATAAATCCACCTCTTAGGTGTAGAATTATTTTTACCCAAATCCTGACATTTGTCAAGCCATCTGTAGCAATTATGAAATCATAGTTAGTAGAGGTAGGGATGTTAAGCATCTAGGAATCGTCACCCTGTTACATCATTTTCAGCAAGCTCATGAGAAGTTTTTGATAACATCAGAAATGAGTGCTAAAAAATAACATCAAGCAGTCCAGCATCAGCTAGCTCCCTTCCCTCAACTAGATCCCAGCACCTGCAATCTCCACTGCCAACACCTTCCTCTTCAATAGCTTCAGTAATGACCGGAGGTAGTTCTGAATCCAATTTGTTAAGGCTAGATGACTTCTCCTCTTTCCAGGATTCCTCAGAACACTCCTTGAGCATTAGGCCTGCTGCTTCTGGCGGCGGATCTTCCTCCCAGAAGTGGGCCAAGAAGACTACTTGTAGTAGTTTCACAAAACAATTGACTGTTAAACAATTCTTTGCAAGGGGAAGCAAGTATGACAGCTCACACCCAGTCACACAGTAGATCAATAACGCCATGACAGCTATGCTAGTATTAGATCTGTATTAAATATCAACAATTAATGCAGTGGGTTTTACACAGTTAATTGAGGTAATGTGTCCTTAAAATCAATCTCAGTTCCATTTGACCCAAAAAGCCATTTCTCAGCTGTACCAGGATGTAAAGAAAACCTAATTAGTGGCCTGAAAAATTCCATTGTACCCACTGTCCACTTAACCACAGATATGTGGACAAATGGTAATGGGCAAACTAAATATTACATGACTGTGACAGCACACTGGGTGGGTGAATCACCTTCAGCAGAAGCAGTATTTAACAATCATTGGGGGTCATTCCAAGTTGATCGCTTGCTGCTGTTTTTCACAATGCAGCGAATAGATTACTACTGTGCATGCGTATGCACCGCAATGCGCAGGCCCGTCATACGGGTTCAATGCGAATCGTTGCTGAACAATGGATTTAACGAAGAATCCATTCATACAGCTGATAGCAAGGAGATTGACAGAAAGAGGGCGTTTATGGGTGGCAAATGACCGTTTTCAGGGAGTGTTTGGAAAGACACAGGCATGTCCAAGCGTTTACAGCAAAAAGTCATACACAGCTACACAACAAGCCATGACATTGGGAGAGAAGGGTGAATGTACCTTTGTCCAGAGTGGTGTAGTATACTTTCTGTCTTGTGCAAGTTGTTGAAACATTTTGAAGTAACCACCTGTGAAATGACTTCAAAAACTGCTAGCTTGATTCAGGTGATTCCCCTAATTAGGCTTTTGGAAAATCATCTGGATAAACTGAAGGAGGATATGAAACAAAGTGATCCTGCAAAGTATATCTGACTTGTAGATCAAGTCCTTTATTTACTTCACCAGGATCAAAGTGTTCGGATCACTACCTTTTGTCAACCGTGCTTGATCCTAGGTTTAAGTTGCATATTGTATCTATCTTTACAACTGACCCAGATCTTAAAATGTGCAAAGAGCTCCTGGTTAGTAAGTTTTCTGCTCAAGTGGCACATGCCACTATGACATCTCCTCCTTCAGTTTTTTCAGCAGCAGCAAGGAAAAAAACCTCAGCTTTCCCTAAGTGGTGATACAGATAAGCTAACACCACATTTTGACATCTGGTCGGGTCTAACGGAATTTCCCAACATTAGTGACACATTCACAGTAACGCCATCTGATATGGTCACCATTGAAAGAATGTTCTCCGAGTACTTGAAGAAAAAAAATTCAATTTGGAGGACCTTGTACAAACTGGCTTTATGATACTTAAGCTGCCCACCCTGTAGTGCAGGCATTCCCAACCGCGGTCCTCAAGGCACACAACAAGGTTTTAGTGATATCAGCACAGAAGGTTAAATCAAAATAACTGAGGTACTAATTAAGTCACCTGTGTTCAAGCCTGGATATCACTAAAACCAGGACTGTTAGTGTGCCTTGAGAACCGAGTTTGGGAAAAACTGCTGTAGTGTGTCCAACTCATAGTGGTTACATATGCTATAAATAGGCACTCTCAGTGTGGCTAGGCATGCCCATGTCTTGCTGACCTGCAGCAATTGCCATTCCCATTTATGTGAATAGGGTGAGTGCGCATCTAAGATTCACACTTGCCCCATACATGCACACAGTCGAACCTAACAAGGAGTGATCGCTGCATGATGTAGCCACGATGAGCGTGGCTATATCTGTACTTGGTGTGAATTTTCAGCACAGCCAGGAACCTTGTCAGCAAACAGTGTAGAAGGCTATCCTCTCAAACTTTGGAAAAGATTATGTTCATCAAAATGAACTGGAAATTCCATGAGGAAGACATTTCCCAGCAATTAAGTTAAAGTACAAAGACTTCTGTATTGGTGGATCCCAGAAGGGATGAATTAATATTGTGTAAGGATAATGTACACACTGATGAGGTTGAAGGTGAGGATGGCAATGACGTGGACATCTTGCTACAGTAGAGCTGTTAGCTTAGTTGCCTGAAGCCCATCAGTAGCTTGTTTTGTGGGCTCCCAAAGAAAAGAAACCAAGTACTTTAACCACAAAAATGTCAGTTCCTGTTGCTGAAGTGCTTTGTTTGTTAAAGTGTGCATGTCTTTTTTAATATCTAACATAAGGATGGATGGGATGGCCCAAGGAAAGTTCCATCTTGCACCCCTTTTCTTTTCAGATATGTGGCAAAGTTTCACAGATGTGTTAGTAACTGCCGCATGTTTATGCCACTGCTCTGTCACTTAGTAACCAGTCAGGCTCACTGCACCCTTTGGCCACTATTGTGACCCATTGGAAATATTGCATGTTCATGAATCTCATTGATCAGGTACATGCAGGGCTTCGGAACCCTCTCACATGGTACGTACTCGCAGCTGAGTTTCTTGTTTTCAATAATGGCCCACAAGTCTCCCTACTGGACACCTTGAATACTAGATGTACCGTTCTCAGCTGTGTTCATCACCTCCGTCCTATGACACTGGGGGTCATTCCGACCCGATCGTTCGCTGCTGTTTATTGCAGCGATCGGGTCAGTACTGCGCATGTGCCAGTGCTGCAGTGCGCTGGTGCATGCCTGCCATCATAGCCTAGCGATCGCTTCTGAGGCAGAGGTGGTCGCTGGGTGGGAGGGGGCTGGATAGCTGCTGCGACCCGGGGCAGTGAAGAGGTTCTCCCGGCCAGCCGCAGGAGCTGCGCTGGCCAGGAGTAACTCCTGAGATGCAAAAGCATCATTACTGTGCAATGCTTTTGCATTTCTGCGGGGGGGACTTAATCCCCTCGTTTAATGACTTAATCCCCTGCTGTATTGTTCTCTGTATGGTATTGCAGCTAAGAACAATAGATGAAGGGTTTATGCTAATAAATCATGTTGTGACTAGGCACAGAAAAATAGTCAAGACTAGCAGGGCAGACTAGCATGTCTGAGTGCCTGATCATAGCTGTGCTAAATTTAGCACAGCTACGATCGACTCAGAATGACCCCCACTGCTTCCACTATGATCATGATTTAGGCATACCATGTAGATCGGAATGTGCAGTGTGACCCTACCTTGACTTCATTCAGCCATTTCTCCCATACCACTAAGGCACGCCTGATACCGTTCCCGATTGCCCAGACACATGATGAAGCAATGTAACACAAGGAAAAATACTAGATCCTAACCCCAATCCTCACGAATTACAGTGTTTCTCTTATGTCCTAGAGGATTCTGGGGACTCCGTAAGGACCATGGGGTATAGATGGGTTCCGCAGAAGATATCGGCACTCTAAAGAACTTTTAGTATGGGTGTGCACTGGCTCGTTCCTCTATGCCCCTCCTCCAGACCTCAGTTAGATTCTGTGCCCAGAGGAGAATGGGTGCACTACAGGGGAGCTCTACTGAGTTTCTCTGATAAAAGAATTTTGTTAGGTTTTTTATTTTCAGGAAGCACTGCTGGCAACAGGCTCCCTGCATCGTGGGACTGAGGGGAGAGAAGCAGACCTACTTAAATGATAGGCTCTGCTTCTTAGGCTACTAGACACCGTTAGCTCCAGAGGGATCAGAACGCAGGTCTCCCCCTGCCGTTCGTCTCAGAGCCGCGCCGCCGTCCTCCTCGCAGAGCCGGAAGATAGAAGCCGGGTGAGTATAAGAAGAAAGAAGACTTCTAAGGCGGCAGAAGACTTCAGATCTTCCCTGAGGTAAGTGCGCAGCGGTAACGCTGCGAGCCATTGCTCCCACACATTAACGGACAGGCACTGATGGGTGCAGGGCGCAGGGGGGGCGCCCTGGGCAGCAATATATACTTCTGTTTTGGCATGTTATTACACATATGGGCTGCGGAGTCAGTGGATATGTTCATCCCCCGCCATTAATTGTGAATTTGAGCGGGACCGAAGCCCGCCACTAGAGGGGGGCGGAGCTTGGTCGCACAGCACTAACCAGCGCCATTTTCTCCACAGTGTGCTGAAGAGAAGCTGCTCCCCAAACTCTCCCCTGCAGAACGGTGATACAAGGCTGAAAAAGAGTGGGGGGGGCACATTTTGACGCAGTGAGTGTATTACAAGATTAACATATATATAAAAGCGCTATATCTGGGATTGGTTTCCAGTGTCAGTTGCGCTGCGTGTGTGCTGGCATTCTCTCTCTCTGTCTCTCCAAAGGGCCTTGTTGGGGAACTGTCCCCTTATAGATATATCCTTGTGTGTGTGTACGGGTGTCGGTACGCGTGTGTCGACATGTCTGAAGCGGAAGGCTCATCCAAGGAGGAGGTGGAGCAGATGATTGTGGTGTCTCCGTCGGCAACACCGACTCATGATTGGTATGATATGTGGAATATTTTAAATGCTAATGTGACCTTATTACATAAGAGAATGGACAAAGCTGAGTCCAAGGAAACAGCAGGGAGTAAATCCGCGGATTTGACTGGGTCACAGGGCCCGTCAGGGTCTCAAAAGTGTCCCTTATCACAAATAGTAGACACTGATACCGACACGGATTCTGACTCCAGTGTCGACTATGATGAGGCAAGGTTGCACCCTAAGGTGACCAAAAGTATTCATTATATGATTATGGCAATAAAAGATGTTTTGCATATCAGAGTTGACCCCTCTGTTCCTGACACGAGGGTACACATGTTTAAGGGGAAGAAACCTGAAGTATCGTTTCCTCCATCTCATGAACTGAACGAATTATTTGAAAAAGCTTGGGAAACTCCAGACAAAAAACTGCAGATTCCCAAGAGGATCCTTATAGCGTATCCTTTCCCAGCAAAGGACAGGGTACGTTGGGAATCCTCGCCCAGGGTGGACAAGGCATTAACGCGTCTGTCCAAAAAGGTGGCACTACCGTCTCCAGACACCGTGGCCCTTAAGGATCCTGCGGATCGTAGACAGGAGACTACCTTAAAGTCTATTTATGCACATACGGGGGCTTTACTCAGACCGTCAATAGCATCGGCATGGGTCTGTAGCGCTGTTGCAGCATGGACAGAAATCTTGTTGGCTGACATGGATACCCTGGACAAGGATACCATTGTCCTGACTTTAGGTCACATTAAGGACGCAGTCTTGTATATGAGAGACGCTCAAAGAGACGTGGGGCTGCTTGGTTCCAGAGCCAATGCCATGGCAGTTTTGGCAAGACGAGCTCTGTGGACCCGCCAATGGTCGGGTGATACCAACTCAAAAAAGCATATGGAGGTTTTACCTTACAAGGGTGAAGTTTTGTTTGGGGATGGTCTCGCGGACCTGGTTTCCACAGCTACCGCGGGTAAATCTACATTTTTGCCTTTTGTTCCCCAGCAAAAGAAACCCCACAATATCAGATGTAGTCCTTTCGGTCGCATAAGTCCAGAAGAGGTCGGGGCTCCTCTTTCCTCGCCAGAGGTAAGGGTAGAGGTAAGAGAACACCTGCTTCGGCTAGTTCCCAGGAGCAGAAGTCCTCCCCGGCTTCTGCTAAATCCACCGCATGATGCTGGGGCTCCACGGAGGGAGTCCGCACCGGTGGGGGGCACGTCTTCGACTCTTCAGCCAGGTCTGGGTCCTATCAGGCGTGGATCCTTGGGCATTGGAAATTGTATCCCAAGGTTACAAACTGGAGTTCGAAGAGGTGCCCCCTAGCCGATTTCTCAATTCAGCCTTGCCAACCTCTTCCCTGGAGAGGGGAGTGGTATTAGATGCAATTCAAATGTTGTGTCAACAGCAAGTGATTGTCAAGGTTCCCCTAGGCCAACAGGGAAAAGGGTACTATTCAACACTGTTTGTGGTCCCGAAGCCAGATGGTTCGGTCAGACCAATTTTGAATCTAAAATCCCTAAACCTATACTTGAAAAAGTTCAAATTCTAGATGGAATCACTCCGGACTGTGATATCCAGTCTGGAAGCAGTGGATTTTATGGTGTCGCTGGACGTGAAGGATCCCTACCTTCATGTCCCCATATTTCCTCTTCATCAAGAATACCTGCGTTTCGAGGTATAGGACTGTCATTACCAGTTTCAGACGTTGCCGTTTGGGCTTTCCATGGCCCGAGGATTTTCACCAAGGTAATGGCGGAAATGATGGTGCTCCTGCGCAAGCAGGGTGTCACAATTATCCCGTACTTGGACGATCTCCTGATAAAGGCGAGATCAAGGGATCAATTGCTGAAAAGCGTGTCACTCTCCCTGAGAGTGTTACATCAACACGGTTGGATTCTCAATCTGCCAAAGTCTCAGTTGCTTCCAACGACTCGACTATCATTCCTAGGCATGATTCTGGACACAGAACAGAAGATGGTTTTTCTACCAATAGAAAAAGCCCAGGATATCCAGAACATAGTCAGGGACCTGCTAAAACCAAAAAGAGTGTCTGTTCATCAATGCACTCGAGTTCTGGGAAAAATGGTGGCAGCCTACGAGGCTATCCCCTTCGGCAGGTTCCATGCGAGGACGTTTCAGTGGGACCTTCTCGACAAATGGTCGGGGTCCCATCTACACCTTCATCAAAAGGTAAGCCTGTCCCCCGGGGCCAGGGTGTCTCTCCTGTGGTGGCTGCAGAGTGCTCACCTTCTAGAGGGTCGCAGGTTCGGCATTCAAGACTGGGTTCTGGTGACCACGGACGCGAGCATCCTAGGGTGGGGAGCAGTCACAAAAGGAAGACATTTTCAGGGGATATGGTCAAGCCAGGAGGCTTGTCTACACATCAACGTATTGGAATTGAGGGCAATATACAACGGCCTATGACAAGCGGAGTATCCACTTCACGACCTACCAGTTCTGATTCAATCAGACAACGTCACAGCTGTGGCTCATGTAAACCGCCAAGGCGGGACAAGTAGCAGAGTGGCAATGGCGGAAGCCACCAGAATTCTGCGCTGGGCAGGAAATCACGTAAGTGTTCTGTCAGCAGTCTTCATACCGGGAGTGGACAACTGGGAAGCAGACTTCCTCAGCAGACACGATCTCCATCCAGGAGAGTGGGGACTTCATCAAGAGGTCTTTGCAGAGATAGCAAGTCTTTGGGGACTTCCTCAAATAGATATGATGGCGTCATGCCTCAACAAAAAGCTTCGGAGGTATTGTGCCAGGTCAAGGGACCCTCAGGCAGTAGCGGTAGACACCCTAGTGACACCATGGGTGTTTCAGTCGGTCTATGTGTTCCCTCCTCTACCTCTCATCTCAAAAGTGTTGAGAATCATAAGATGCAACAGAGTACAAACAATACTCGTGGTTCCAGATTGGCCTCGAAGGGCCTGGTATTCGGATCTTCAGGAAATGCTCACAGAAGATCCGTGGCCTCTTCCTCTCAGGGAAGACCTGTTACAGCAGGGGCCTTGCATGTTCCAAGACTTACCGCGGTTGCGTTTGACGGCATGGCGGTTGAACACCGAATCCTAGCAGAGAGGGGTATTCCGGAGGAAGTTATCCCTACTCTGATAAAGGCTAGGAAGGAAGTAACGGCGAAGCATTATCGCGTATCTGGAGGAAGTATGTATCTTGGTGTGAAACCAAGAATGCTCCTACGGAAGATTTCCATCTGAGCCGTTTTTCTCCACTTTCTATAGACGGGAGTGGATATGGACCTAACATTAGGCTCCATTAAGGTACAGATTTCGGCCCTATCTATATTTTTTCAAAAGGAATTGGCTTCTCTCCCAGAAGTCCGAACTTTCGTAAAGGGAGTGATGCACATCCAGACTCCTTTTGTGCCACCAGTGGCACCATGTGACCTTAACGTGGTGTTACAGTTCCTTAAATCACACTGGTTTGAACCTCTTCAAATGGTGGAATTAAAATTTCTCACCTGGAAGGTGGTTATGTTATTAGCCTTGGCATCTGCATGGCGGGTGTCAGAGTTGGCGGCCTTGTCTCACAAGAGCCCCTACTATTTTTAATGTGGATAGAGCAGAGTTGAGGACTAATCCTCAATTTCTGCCTAAGGTGGTCTCCTCTTTTCATATGAACCAACCTATTGTGGTGCCTGTGGCTACGGGTGACTTGGAGGACTCCAAGTCCCTGGATGTGGTCAGGGCCTAAAAAATTTACGTAGCCAGGATGGCTAGGGTTAGGAAAACAGAGGTTCTGTTTGTCCTGTATGCAGCCAACAAGTTTGGCGCGCCTGCTTCTAAACAGACTATTGCTCGCTGGATCTGTATCACGATTCAGCAGGTTTATTCTACGGCTGGATTGCGGGTACCGAATTCGGTAAAGGCCCATTCCACCAGGAAGGTGGGCTCTTCTTGGGCGGCTGCCTGAGGCGTCTCGGCATTACAGTTGTGCCGAGCAGCTACTTGGTCGGGTTCAAACACTTTTGCTAAATTCTACAAGTTTGATACCCTGGCTGATGAGGACCTTGTGTTTGTTCAATCGGTGCTGCAGAGTCATCCGCACTCTCCCGCCCGGTTTGGAGCTTTGGTATAAACCCCATGGTCCTTACGGAGTCCCCAGCATCCTCTAGGATGTAAGAGAAAATAAGATTTTAAACCTACCGGTAAAACTTTTTCTCCTAGTTCGTAGAGGATGCTGGGCGCCCGTCCCAGTGCGGACTAAATCTGCAAGACTTGTATATAGTTGTTGCTTACATAAGGGTTATGTTACAGTTGGAATCGGTCTTTGACTGATACTGTTTTTTCGTTCATACTGTTAACTGGTTGCGTATATTCTAAGTTATATGGTATGATTGGTGTAGGCTGGTATGAATCTTGCCCTTAGATTTACAAAATCCTTTCCTCATATTGTCCATATCCTCTGGGCACAGTTTCTCTAACTGAGGTCTGGAGGAGGGGCATAGAGGGAGGAGCCAGTGCACACCCATACTAAAAGTTCTTTAGAGTGCCCATATCTCCTGCTGAGCCCGTCTATACCCCATGGTCCTTACGGAGTCCCCAGCATCCTCTACGGACTAGGAAAAAAAGATTTACCGGTAGGTTTAAAATCTTATTTTCACTCATTTTTTAAGACTCCTGTCAGTGATCACAATCCACTTCCACCTGCAACCCCTAATTCAGCAGTCGCCCAGATGGAAAGTAGCGCTGCAAAGGAACAGCATCAACCCGCTCCAATGAAATCCTCTGGGGCTGACATTACCGACATGGCCACCATACTGGCACAATTACATTCCCTCGCAACATGCCAGGATATTCAGCAGGATTTACAGTCAATGGAGAAACGAATCCAAGACTCTATCCAGTGCAGAATTTCGGCCATACAAGTGGATTTAACACAGGTGGGCGATAGAGTGGAAACGCAGGAAGAATGTACATATGGTATTGAATCCAAAATCACTGATCTGCATGACCTGATATCATGTCACTCCCGCTCTCTTATGGATACTACACGTAGACTCACGGATATGGAAGATAGGGGTCGTAGAAAAATTCTCCTAGTTAAAGGCATCCCTGATCATGTACCGCCCCAAGGCATCATAGCTGCTTTAATGAAGGTATTCAATGAGATACTGGGTGCCTCTACAGACTCACAAATATTATTTGACAGGGTCCATCAAGCTCTTCACCAAGAGCCCCACCTCTGAAAGGCCTTGTGACATCATCTGTTGGTTACAGTATTTTCATGAAAAAGAAGAAATACTGCGAAGATCTAGACAGGTATCAACCATATACTTTAATGGCCACCACGTTCAGATTTTCCAAGACCTATCATGGCACACTCTGCAGCAGACACACCTCCTGAAGCCTCTCACAGATACCCTTTGGAAACGGGAGATTAAATTCCAGTGGGGCTTTCCATTAAGTATCCAGGTGACACATGAAGGTGACACATGAAGCATCACATTACAGGAATATGACGTCCCTCAATTCTGTAAAACTCTTGGTCTACCGGTGATCAATTTACCGAATTGGCTAGATCTCCTTACACAACACACTTTAAAAAAGGGGCATCTCCAGGTCTTTGTTCCTGTCATTTCCCAGTAGGCTTTTTTAATAACTATTCAGGCACTATCTTATTCGCTAAACATCTTAGGATCAGTGATGTAACGGAAAGATCGATATGAGACAGTAGAGTGTTGATGATCAAAGCCACCATAGATCAACAGGTGTTTACATTTGCTAATCTTTACTTCCATAACCAAGGGGGTAATTCCAACTTGACCGCAGCAGGAATTTTTTTAGCAGTTGGGCAAAACCATGTGCACTGCAGGGGGGGCAGAAATAACATTTGCAGAGAGAGTTAGATTTGGGTGGGTTATTTTGTTTCTGTGCTGGGTAAATACTGGCTGCTTTATTTTTACACTGCAATTTAGATTGCAGATTGAACTCACCACACCCAAATCTAACTCTCTCTGCAAATGTTATATCTGCCTCCCCTGCAGTGCACATGGTTTTGCCCAACTGCTAAAAATATTCCTGCTGCGATCAACTTGGAATTACCCCCCAAAACCAGACAGACACCGTTTTTCAGACATAGCCTGAAATCCATCAAGGATTGCATAGAGGGTTTCTTGATAGTGGGTGGGGATTTTAATTGGACACTAGAACCAGTAATTAATTCCTCAACTGGTACATCTAGGACCTCGCTAAAACAGGCCAGACATTTTAGGTCAATCTTGCATGATTTCCAGTTGGTAGATTCATGGTGTCTCCTCCACCCAGCAGACAGGGACTTTACCTTCTATTCGAACCCCCACAACTCATATTCTCGAACTATCTCTGTGTGAGCCACAGACACTTGGATATGTTGTTAGACGCTTCCATTGGCCAAATAGTAGGCTCGGACCACTCCCCTATTACACTTGCGCTATCTTTACGGAGTTCACACACCAACACAGTGGCAATGGCGGTTTAATGAGCAGCTCCTCCGGGATCCCAACTAGAGACAGCTATATAGATGAGTATATTTCCCTAAACTCTACAGATGACTGTTCACCGATAACTATTTGGGAAGCCTATAAGTGTGTTTTAAGGAGTAAATGCATTCAGATGGGTACGTATATTAAAAAGAAAAAGAACGAGTGCCGTTTAGCTCTGCTAGCAAAAATACAGACATTGGAGCAAACTCATAAAGCCTCTCTCGCACACAATACACTGGTGGAACTTCAAAAGGCACGTGCTCCTTTAAAAAAATTACTTGATGATGGTACCCGTCGAGCCTTCAGATGGTGCCATCATAAATATCACAGGTGGTGTAATAAGCCAGGGAAGTTACTGGCTCGGGCACTCAGAGCACAAAGGTCTCTTACATTTATAACTAAACTGAAAGACTCTAATGGCAATCTACATGCCATGAACAAGGACATAGCAGCAATATTTCACTAATATTATACAGACTAATATAACCTGTCGATGCAACGCTCACCTGCAGCCATCGCAGCTCATAAACTAGAGCTAGGGAACTTCCTGCACACAGTTTATTTCCCTAGTCTTCCTTTAGTGGTGACCTGGGTGCTAGAAGCCCCTTTTACAGAAAAGGAGTTGTTCACAACCATAGGTACCTTCCACTCTGGCAAGAGCCTGGGACCAGATGATTTTCCAATAACTTAGAATAAGGCAATTAAAGAGAAACTTGTACCACTCCTTCTGTGGGCCTGCAATGCAGTCTCAGTGGAGACCACTTTCTCTAGCCAATCTCTTGGTGCCCACATTACGGTGCTACCAAAGGAGGGCAAGGACCCCTCACTCCCGTTTAGCTACAGACCCATCTCATTATTAAACAGAGGTTAAACTATATGCTAAATATTTAGCCAACCGTCTGGACCCTCTCCTGCCAGAAATTGTTTACCCTGACCAAGTCGGCTTTGTGCCAGGTAGGAAGGCAAGAGACAACACCTTTAGGGTGTTTGCCTTAATAGTGCATGCTCAAGATAATTACTCCCCACTGATGCCGAGAAGTTATTTGACCGCGTAGACTGGGCCTTTATGGAGGCAATATTACGGAAAGTAGGTCTTGGTGACACGTTCCTTCAAAAAATACTTTCACTTTATCGGGCTCCAATGGCACAGGTTAGGGTCAATGGAACCCTGTCTGATCCAATAAAAATAGCCAACGTAACCTGGCAAGGGTGTCCGCTCTCGCCCGTGATATTTGTCCTGGGCATGGAAGCCCTAACAAGCTTGATCAGACAGAATCCCACTATCTCGGGCCTGCAGGTCGGAAATGTAGACCATTGCTTAGCCCTATTTGCTGATGATTTACTCACAATCCTGACAAACCCCATGACCTCCCTTCCAAATCTTATGAAGGAATTTGACCAATTTAGTAAGCGATTAAATTTCAAAATCAATTTTACCAAATCCACAGCTCTAAGTATATCCCTCTCGACAGGGGTAACTTTGGCCCTAAAAGCTTTCTTCCCCATTGAGTGGCACCCATCATATGTCAAATACCTAGGAGTACTAATTCCCTCTTCCCTCCAGCAAACAACTAAAATCAACCATGACCCTTACCGAGAAAGAGTAAACACGAGATGGCACAGTGGCTCACGTAGAGATTTTTATGGCTCGGCCGCATGAACATAATTAAAATGAATGTATTACTCAGACTGTTGTATATCTTCCAGACAATCCCCCTTAAACATCCCCATTGTTTCTTGATATATACGCAAAGCAATCAGCCACTTTGTCTGGGGGGGGGGGAACCCAGATTCAAACACAACTACCTATCTAGAAGTAAATCACAAGGAGGCCAACAATTACCCTTCATCTCAGCCTATTACCAGGCCTCCGTACTTTATAGGATCCTAGACTGGACATGCCCAGAATCACATAGGAAACAGTGGGTAATACTTGAATCTTGCACAACACAAAAGAACCTCATATATATTCCATGGCTCTCCAAAATTGATAAAATCGTACACCCCACAGTGGGTTCTACTCTAGATATTTGGAAATTGATTAGGTCTAAATATGCCCTTTCAACCAATAAGTCCCCTCTCATGACCATCCTAGGTAACTCTACATTCTCTCCAGGGTTGTCAGGGGAAATAGCTGACAGATGGAATAATATTGGACTAGAACGGGCACATCAGATGTATAATCGAGGCACACTTAGATCCTTTTCGGATATATGTGATTCGGAAAATGTGCCCCCCAAGGACTTTTGGTACTACCTGCAACTCTGCCATTTTGTTCAATTACAGGGAAAGAACCTAAATCTCAACAGGGAACTCACCCCTTTTGAGAAACTATGTACGCAGGTTTTGGCCCCTGTACATGTAATTTCTAAGGTCTATCAGATTGTCCTGGGTGGAACATTTCCTGATACTCCCTCTTTTTATATGTATTGACTGGAAAAAACAAAGTGCTATGATAACACAAAGTTCAACCAGCTTGGAAGTCAGTGAAACTCAGTACAAGCTATTGACAAGGTGGGTTAGATGCCCCACTCTACTCCATAAATGCTATCCATCTGTACCTCATTTGTGTTGGAGATGTGGAAGAGACAGAGGTACATTAATGCATATCTGGTGGGACTGCTCTCTCATAACCCCATTATGGCACGAAATTCTAAAACTGACATCCAAAATAGTGGGGTGTGATGCACCCAGCGAACCCGAGTTCTGGATGCTTTCACACTCCTTTATCCCTTTGACCATATATAAAGACTCACTACTGAAACATTTAAGTAACACAGCAAGAGCAGTGATTCCAGTGCACTGGCGCTCAACATTACAGTGCACTGGCGCTCAACAGCAGCACCTACGATCTGGGAATGGTGTCAAAGAATGGACTTTTACATGCATATGGAGGATATCTACTACACTGCTCTAGAAAAACAACCACATATACATTAACCTGGTATCCGTGGATTGAATTTAAGACCACACGAGAATACACCACGCTGACTCCAGCGAACCATGCTTAATGACAGCTCCCCCGAGAATTGCACAAAATCAGATAAATGCTCCAGCTTACAAAACGACTTACCTGTACCCCAACCCTCATCTTACCCATCCTTCCCTCCCACCTCTTATTATTTGATTTAGTATTAATGTTATTTTCTGTTCTTGTAAAATACACAGAACCTTTCTTCTTACACATCTGTTATGTACAGTATGAGACAAACAGCCGTATTGTTTAATGCTTTGTATTTGAGATATGAGAGCTATTTGTGCTTTTGTCATTTCTTTTTTCTGCTGAAAAATTTAAAATAAAGAAACTATAAAAACAAAATAAAATAAAGCCATTGTTATGCATGGGCATAACACAAAAAATTGTTTTGTAGGGGCTCAAAAAAACCAAACACTTTAGCCAAAAAAGTTGCAGTCCCTGTCACTGAAGTGGATGGATTGTTGAACTTTGAATGTACTTTTTAATATCCAATACAAGGACAAATCTATCTTGCACCACTTTTCTTTTCTGCCACTGATGTGTGCCAGTGTTTCATAGATGTGCAATAAACTGCTGCGTGTTTGTGCCGTTGCTCTGTTAGTAACCAGCCAGCCTGCTGCAGCCTTTGGTCCAAACTGAATGAAAACAATATTGTGAGCTCTGGGGTGGTCAAAATTGACTAGGAATGAATGTTATTGAGGTGACTAATGCTGTAGCAACAAATCAAGGCCCACAACATGTGAGTTTAGCGGTTTTTATCAATTAAAAAAATAAATCCAAAACCAAAATACGTGAGGGCAGTTTTTGCAAACCAAAATACCACATTAATACAGATTAAAAACCAAAACACAGGGGTTGATGACACACATCGCTAATATATATATTTATATATATTAACATACCATTGCATAATGGCATCACCCAGCTCTCTTCTCTCAGAGGCTCCAACAGTCATACCTCCAACTGCTCTTGTTTTTTATAAATCAACTTTGTTTAAAATGGCACTGGCCTCTATGCTCTTTCCCAAATGGCCTAATTTGAGTATGATCTCACTAGTCATGAAATGGTTGTCATCAGAATTCATTGTAAAGTAATATTTTGTGACAGCAGCATACAGTATTATATATGTATCGGACAGGTCTTTAAGTGACACCTCAAAACTGCAGGGTATCACACTTATATAGCATCTTCTATATTTAATTCTACATGTGATCAAATGACTCCTTTTTCTCACAAACCTTATCTTTACATCATTAAGTATTTCTGACATGAAAAGTATTGCTAGATGAAAACTAAAAATAGTAACATTTGGAGCAACTTGTGACAAAAGTTATATTTTAACTACTGTATACAGTGTTTTTAATTTGTAATACAGTATGTGCTTGGGAATTCTTTAAAATAAGTAAAATCTGGCCAAGCTACAGTACCATTCTACATGGTTCTGTAACATATTTTATAAGCTAATTTACTTATTTTTATTAACATGCAAAATAGGTTACATTTATTTTATAACAAAGCATTCTATTTATGCTTACTAAGTGAATCTAATAAAATCTGGATGATTTCAGTTATTGATTAGTGCAAATGTGGTTTAACGGCAGAATCATTATATTTTAATCTTAAAACTGCCAGCCAGTACTGTTTTGCAGTGAACCTTGGGTACCTCAATTAAGGAATGTCATTATTAATTGTTTTTAAAGTCATGCTAGAAACTACAGTACCTAGTTCAAAAAGTTTAGCTCCCTGTAAGTATCGCTAAGATAAAAATAATTTTTGCATCTTTTAAGATATATTCAGGTTTTCATTTGTTTTGAAGTAATACTTTTTCATTTGTGCCAAAGTCAGATAATGTTAAGCATGTTTATATTTAATAAAATATACAATATGAATCAGGTACAGTACATGTACTACCATCCACTGTCAGAAGTTCTAGCAAATACATGCTATAAACCAGTGGTAGCCAACCCTGGTCCTCGAGAGCTACCAACAGTTCACTTTTTCCAGCTCACCTAGCAGTGCACAGGTGTAGTCATTACTAACTGTCACATTTTAAAAGCTCCACAGGTGGAGCTTATTACTTAACTTGTGATTCTGTGAGGAGACCTGGAAAACGTGAACTGTTGGTAGCTCTCGAGGACCAGGGTTGGCTACCCCTGCCATAGACAAATCATGCAAATTGTGCTAAGTGCTTTCAGAGTCCTCCAAGACACCTGTGGGTAAATTTATTAAAGCTTCTAAAATAGACAACTGTGGTGTTGCCTAAAGCAACCAATCAGATAATATAATTTTTAAGAATACAATAGAGAAAAGCAGCTGCTTACTGTACCTGTCTGGCCGGGGGCTGGCTGATCTCCACCCAGCTGCAATCCCTGACCTCCCGGTGATTGATGGCTGATGTCACAGTGAGATGGGGTTTAGGGCCAGTGGCAGCAGAGGCAGGAATTAAGCCTAGGGGTGGGGCTTAACTCTTGCACTGTTGAACAGGCTGGCTTATATAGACTGCATCTGCTGCAGCCCATATAATCCAGATAGGGCTGCCGGTATAGAAAGGGAGTGGCTTCCCATGGGAAGTGCTCCCTCTGCAATTGCAATCTGTTCTGGCAGTCCCTGGGACTAACTGGCTGTGATTAGCAGCGAGTGCTTCCAATAAGAAGTCACTGCCATAGGTAAAATCCACCAATAGAGAAATTATAGAATCAGCTAGAATCTAATTGGTTGCTATGGGCAATACCACCATTTCAATGTTTTAGAAGTTTTCGGAAATCTACTCCCTTGTGTTCACTAGGAGCTAGCTATTTGGATCAATTGTCGAGACGTTGGAAAAAGCTTTCCCTTTTCTTTGTGAATACAGGTGATGTTTCTACAGTATTTTGTAGTAAAGGAATCAAGTTAATGTGTGCCCATCTGTTACTTTTTTATTCACTAAACCTTCTCTTTTCCTTATGCATGTGCGTATATTTCCATGTATGCATTGCTTTGTACCTCAATAAATGTTTAATATAACAACCTTCAGCTTTTTATTATTATGACTTTCATTTTTTATTGATGGATATAACACAGTAAAAATATATTTTGGAGAAAATTACCAAGGATGGGACATGGGCTCCATAAGCACATGCAGTAATTACCTTTGGATCCCTCTACGGAAAATATTCAGAAGTTTACCTCATAGATTACAATGGGATAACACCATATAAAAATGATGGGGCTGTTGTAGCAAACTCTATAGAGTGGATAAGTGGACCAGTGGAGTAGTTACCCCTAGCCAATAACTGGGCCGATAATTAGTTTTATTTCAATGTATGTATGTATGTATGTATGTATGTATGTAAACAGTGTGTGCACCTGTGCATACAGTATGTTACCATTTCTGTGGATGTAGTTAGGATACCAGCGTTCGGGACACCAGCATGCAAAATACCGACACCGGAATCCCAACTACAGCAAAATGCTGATGCCAGAATACTGACAGCTGGAATCCCGAATGCAAGATTAATGGGTAGGTTAGGGTTAGACTGCAGGAGGAGATTTAGGGTTAGGATGAAGGCAGGAGGGTTAGGTTTAGGCTGTGTTTTAGGCTGTGGGGAAAGGAGGTTAGGGTTAGGGGGAGGATTAGAATTAGAGATACTTACCTCCACTGCCCCTGTTGGGATTTCAAGCAGTCAGGATGCTGGAGTCAGTATTCTGACCACAGGCATCCTGAAAGCCAGCATCCCATACAAAACCCCCATTTCTGTGTATGCTCATGGTTGGCTTTTGTCACAGTGTTTTTGTAACATTAAATTCAACATATTATTATGATAATCATTTTTTAAGACTTTCTTTATCAAGTAAAATGGGGGATGGTATAAAGAAAACAAAAGACAGTATGATAATATTTTTTTCACACAGGTTAAAGCAGATATGCTTAAATATATAGAGACGCTCCAAAAACACAAGAAAGATAGATCTCAGCATGTTGGTAGCATGCATTTAATAACAATTTAATAAGATGTTATATACTGTAATTAAAATGTGTCTAATTACAGTTCTCTGTACCAAAGCAAAATATTCACTTAAATCTACATTATTAGTTTATATGTAGAGATTTAGTTATCCCAGTAAATTTCAGAAAAGAAATAGAGCAATATTTATCCTACGGTAAATTAGACAAACTTTTTATGAAAAGCTGAATTTATTTTAGTAATTGTGTATAACAAATGTTCTCTATATCGTAACTTTCTTAAAATGAGCAAGCTTACCAGTACAAATGTGTACTTATTTCAGTTAGATATTCTGGGAGAACAAATGCTATCCAGCATTTCTAAAATTAGCAAAATCATCAGTACAAATTCCATTCAAATCAATCAAAAACATAAATTGTTGAGTTAAAATGGAGGTTTCAAAGTTTAAAAAAAATGGTGACCCATTGATTGACATTACTTCCTTCCATCCACATTAGGGATTTCCATCTGCATTCTGTTGGTCTGCTTGTTATTTTTTACAGGGTTTTTCAGATTTTGATAAATAATTTGCATAAACTCACTAAAAATGACAGGGAGGAGGTGTCTAGATGGTTAATGTCCCTGCCTCTAATCACTTTGGACTCACAAATGGTACAGATGACTTGACAAATGTCAGGATTTAAGAAAATAATATTCCACATGAAAGAGGTGGATTTTGTTGGTCTCATACCCAGGCATAACAATGTCCTTTTTCTTATCACTTGCAATAACTGCTGAAATTGGTGGTGGACTTACTTTACTTTGGCACAAACAACATCCTCCTCCTGAATTTTAACAACTTATTTTCCAACATATTTATCAACATCCTCATTTCTGTCAGATACACAAATACCCCCTCATCTTGTTGCACTTACACAGTAGCATCCTTACTTTCCATTTGACTCTAAACCATCACTATCCTTAGTTTTACAATTTTTACTACTATACATCCTTACATTTGTAAAGACTTCAGAAATGGTTGAAGGATGCTTCTCTAGAATTACTGTGTCACTCTTCATGATTTGTGAAGTTTGTGAACAGTTTGTTCTTCTATCTTAGTGTTCTTTTTGTGCACTGCTTTTGCTTGTTTTAAAGGTGACATATAGATGTCAGAAGATGCACCTCTATATTTGGTCCCAGTTTTCACAATTATCACTCTGGTATATAAAATTGCAGTAGCAAAACATCTACTCATAAATAAAGGCCATGTTCTGAGCCTTTCAGTGCCACTTTATGTGGTGTTTGCCATGTTGGCAATATAACTTTATTTTTGCAGTAAGTTTACCCTTCATCAAAGTTTAAAGTGATGCTTTATTCAGGATTGTGAAATGTTTAGATTTGAGATAGCTTAACACCTTTTATCTTCTTGATCACCTATAATAAAGTTGTTGTTGAGGAAGCACTTTGACTGGCCCCAGCACTAGCACTGGGTTGCTCTTGCTTTTGTATTGACTGATCAATGGGGGTAATTCCGAGTTGATTGCAGCAGCAAGTTTGTTAGCAATTGGGCAAAACCATGTGCACAGCAGGGGGAGGGGGGGGGCAGATATAACATTTGCAGAGAGAGTTAGATTTGGGTGGGTTATATTGTTTCTGTGCAGGGTAAATACTGGCTGCTTTATTTTTACACTGCAATTTAGATTTCAGTTTGAATACTCCCCACCAAAATCTAACTCTCTCTGCACATGTTATATCTGTCCCCCCTGCAGTGCACATGGTTTTGCCCAACTGCTAACAAATTTGATGCTGCGATCAACTCAGAATTAGGCCCAATGATTGGTTTTATTTAGTAAAAGTTAACCCAGGATAGGAGTAAAGCTACCAACTGCCACCATAGCAAGTGAACATACAATGAGACAGGGAAAGTAGGATAAATGTTACTTTTACCATGCAGTTTTAGTAAAAGACTAAAGATTTTTCTGAAACCAGCAAAAAATTATTTTTATTCTACTTATGTTTTTTGCAGTGCAGTTGATAAAGGTATACCACCGTACACAGCAGCTGACACTAAAAAATGCACTATGCTAATTTATAAATTTAATTTTAAAATAGTAAGACATGCTATTTTATTAACACACTACTGTAGGTTCATAAAAGGTCTTCTAATTGTTTTGTGGTGCAGATGACGAAGGGAAACAGCGGCAGACACTAAAAATAAAACTATACTAATTTTTTTATTTGGGTATAGAAGAGTAAGACAATCAATTTTTTTTTTTTTTTTTTACACACTAGTTACAGAAAAAGTGACTTTTGCAAGAATTATTTTGGCGTAAAAATGTTGGGGATACCACAAATACAGTAAGAAGAGACTAAATGGGCCAAGTGGTTATTATCTGCTGTCAAATTCTATGTTTCTTTGTTTCTATGTTACAGTAATATATGCTCTAAAAGAAGATGTGCAAATTTTTTGTTCAATTATAGAAGAGTAAGTCAGCCAACTTTTTTTACATACCAGGAACAGAAAAGTCACCTTTGCAAGAATTATCTTGGAGTAAAGATGGTGGAGCTACCATGCACCAAGAAAGATCAAAAATATATGCTGTGTCTCAAAAACACATGCATTTTTTTAAATTTGATTATAAAAGAGTAAAAGAGTAAGATAGGCAATTGTTTTTATATGTCAGGAACAGAAAAGGTCACCTTTACATTAATTATTTTGGAGAAAAGAAGGCAGGGACACCATGCACCCAGTAAGAATAGTAACATATACTGCATCTCAAAAATACACTATGGCAATTTTTTTATTTTAAATATTAAAGAGTAAGAGAGGTAATTAAAGAAAAGGTCTACTAGCGGTAATTGTTTTAGGGTAAGATGATGGGGGGGGATACAACCACACAAAGTCGTTGACACTGAAAAACACTATGTAAATTTTACAATTTTATCATGAAAGAAGACTGTTCTTTTTACAGATCAGGAACATAAAAGGTCTACTTGCAGTAATTGCTTTGCAGTGGAGATGATGGAGGATACCACTGCACACAGTACAATAAAATACACTGCACACTTCAACATACAATATTTTTAAATTGAATCTGAAAAGACTTCAGGTGGTTTTTCTAAATACAGGAAACAGTCAAAAGAGGTGTTTTGGCATGCAGCTCCAACACAACAAAGTATTGTTTTGATACATAATCTTGAAATTAGCACTGTTTCTGCCCTCATACACAAGTGATACGCAATATACTGCACTTCTGAATAATTTCCTGGAGGAAAAAACAGTGCAGGTTCACTTTAACAAACAAGAGCCTTTTAGTTTTTTAGTTTTTTTTTTTATATAGCCTTTGTGAGTGTGCAGTTGTGATAAACACAAATTTGCCAATTTGTGGCAGATGGGAAGCTTGACTGGGGTGGTATACCTGTCAAACCATAATTCTGGGGTTCTAAGGCAATCTCAGGGTGTACAGAAAACTCCTGTGGAGAAGGCCAGGCAATGATGTCTGCATATACCCTTCCCACTCACCTACTCCTGTCTCCAGTGGCCTACTATTATAAAACTCTATACCTAAAATACAGCAATTCCTAATGGTACCCCAATGGTGCCCTGATGGCTTGCTAATGGAAGTTTTTTTAACACAGTGCTAGCCAACCCTATCCCTCAAGATCTGACTCTGGGAAAATTATGTTTCGCTTTATTCTGGGATCCAAGCTTGGTTGGAAAACCTGTCCCAGGACTCAGAAACACTTTAATTCCATTAGTTCAAGTGTGTTCAGTTTTTTTAAATTGTCTCTAAAGGCGTGTACACATGGTGAGATTTATCTGTCCAATCTGTCTGGTGAGAACAAAAATCTGGCAATGGATGAGAGCAAATGGCAATCAACCATTTTCTCCCAAACACTGGAAAATGGATTAAAACTATTGATTTAACACATTTTTCCAAACAAACTGATTTAACCTATTTGTTTGAACAACCATTGTCTATTTTCCAGTGGTTGGGAGCAAATGGTCTATTGTCATTTGCTCTCATCCATTACCAGATTTTTGTTCTATATATATATATAGTCCCTCTATTGCTGAATTAGCAAATGGGACGTCACTCCAGGTTACTGAAAAAAGGATTTTAATAGTCCATGACAAATTACATGGTCAAGCAATAGTTAAATGTGCAGCATGGCAAAATCTCAACGGCTCGGTTTCAAGACCTAGTCTCGTCTTCAGGCTCTGCAGCACTTTATGCTCTTTTCAACCATGTAGCACACAAGCAGCGGCAATAAATCCTGAAGACGAGACTAGGTCTTGAAACCGAGCCGTTGAGAATTTGCCATGCTGCACATTTAACTATTGCTTGACCATGTAATTTGTCATGGACTATTAAAATCCTTTTTTCAGTAACCTGGAGTGACGTGCCATTTGCTAATTCAGCAATAGAGGGACTATTCAAACATAGCACGGGCACCCAGGCCACTGTTTTTTTCCCATATCAGGAGTGCCGGATGATTTAAAGATACATATATATATATATATATATATATATATAGAGAGAGAGAGAGATGCTGCTATAATATGTATATATGGTGACATCCTGCTGCTATAATGTATGTATATGGTGATTAGAGATCAGTGGCTCGGTTCCCATAGAATCAAGCCCACTCAAACTGACAGGATTTTCTCTGCTGTTTGGTAACCACTACTACTACTTATGAGCAATGATATTTCATACACAATACTTTAAAAATTTCAACAGAACACAATACAACATAGAAATTTACTAAGTAATTGCTAGGAGGTCTGATTGGCTATTGCTAAAAAATGACTAAATTTGCAAAACATTTGTAAACAGAAATATCTGCCGTGTGTTTGTACCACTGCTCTGTTGCTTAGTTTAGCAGAAAGCCTTTGTGTGGGCTGTGAAGTGGTCAAAATTGAGTGGAAATTACTAGAAAGAAATGTTATTGAGGATAATAATGCTGTAGGAACCAAAAATAATGTGATTTTAGCCGTCTTTATCAATGTTTAAAAAAAAATACAGATTCAAAACCAAAAAACTTGAAGCAGTTTTGGTAAAACATAATTCAAAACCTGACAATGAATTGGAACCAAATCCTAGTAACCTCAATCTCATTTATTATATATAGTATGATACTTGACTTACGTCACTAGGTGCTAGATGTAGAAAGCCTTGGAGTGATAAAGTAGAGCTAATTAAAGTACATACCTCCCAACATGACCCTCTCCAGGAGGAACAGAATGCTCTGCTCCTGGGCTTACCTCTTAAACTATGATTGCCAGCACCTGTGCTGAAACACCTTTCTTATCCATTAACCTGTTCAACACAGGTGCAGGTAATCTGAAATTAAGAGAAAAGTCCAGGAGGGTATGAAAGTACCAACCAATCATCTCTAACTGTCATTTTACAGGCGGTTTGAAAAAATGACATTTAATAGCTGATTGATTCATATTTTATCTCTCTTTAATGCTTGATAAATCTCGCCCTGTGTACTGAATTATAAAGTACACTTTATTTTCTATTTTAATAGTTAGTTATTGTGGTTAAAGTTGATTTTGTCCTTATAAGACTCAAATTGACTTGTACATTGCACTTAACATACTCTAGTATTGTAGTGATTGCTGACTGAAGTACTGTAATTGCATTCATATTTCACATTCTGACTAGCACAGAAGGGATCAATAAGCAGCAATCCAGCATGAAATTGATCACTCTGACTGCCAAGATATTTAGTGCACACCTCATTGAGGTCGGTCTTTTCAGTTTATTAACATCATAATTGGCATGTGTCTCCAGTAGTTAACTTTCTTAAATGTAAGCCAATTTATTAAAATTGGATACATATAATTTAGAACACAATTCAGAGGATTTATTTAAGTTGCTTTGGTGCCAAAATACTGTATGGCATTGTTATTACTATTTTTGATATTTATTTGCCATTTCAAAAATATTTCAATACATTTTTACAAACCTTTACATAGTACAAGTTTATAAAATGTTTCAGATAATAGAAACACAAGTCATTCACTCTGGATAACATCACAAAAGTTTCACGAAATCTAAACTATGGGCGGGATGTAATGCATAGTTTAGCTTTGTATAGAATTGCCCCTTTAAAAAAACATCCAAGTTTGACCACCATCCCACACATCCAGCTTACTCGGACTCTATTACATCCCCGCCCTATATTTTAATCAATTGGAAAAAATATTTACTGGGTATTGGGTTATAAAGAAAACTTCCATATGCATTAAGTTGCAAACTTTTGTATAACAGTGTTAAAGAGAGGCATGACTGCTCAAACTACAAATATTATAACTGGAAAAGTAAAGCAATCCATCAAAACATGGGCAGAAGTGTCTGTGACGTGCTTAATGTAAACCTGACACATATGCTACTGGTACAGACTTACACATTCTGTATCTTGTGATAGGTGCAGCTATGCATATGCACAACTGCTGCTTTTTAATACATTTCATGCCTGGGATTAAGATTGCAATAGCATCCAATTCTGCATCAACCATACCAATTAAGGTTTGTAAGTAAAGCAAAAAAAGCAAGCAACTGGGCAAAACCATGCTGCACTGCATATGCAGAGAGAGTTAGATTGGGTGGGGCATGGTCAAACTGAAATCTAAACTGCAGTTTAAAAATAAAGCTGTCTAACATTTGTGGGCTACATGCACAAGCAGCCGGTATTTACCCTGCACAGAAAAAATAACCTACCTAAATGTAAATCTCTGAGCATATGTTACATCATTCTCGCCTGAAGTGCAATATGCATACCTCCCAACAAGACCCTCTCCAGGAGGGACAAAAAGCTCTGCTTCTGGACTTTTCTCTTAATGTATGATTGCCGGCACCTGTGTTGAACAGGTTAATGGATAAGAAAGGTGTTTCAGCACAGGTGCTGGCTATCATAAATTAGGTAATAAGTCCAGGAGAAGAACATTCTGTCCCTCCTGGAGAGGGTCATGCTGAAGGTATGCAATATGGTTTTGGCCAGTTGCTTTGCTTACAAACATGAATCAGGCCCAATGTGTTTAGTATAGCCAAAAGTCCAACGAAGTTCACCATTCTGTCCTAATTCAGAAGTGGATGCAGTACCGTTGTACAAATATTATGACTGATGGTGTGTGGATGGTGGAGTAATTGAATCCAACAGTGCACCTGAGCATTGCTCAAATATGCAAAGTGGTCGTCACAGAGTTATAGGCCCTACACACTGGCCGATACGCCGCCGAGCTGCCCGAAGGCGGATACGGCCGACTAGCGACCCGGCGGCGGGGGGGCAGTGAGCGGGGCAGTGAAGTTTCTTCACTCCCCCCGTCAGCCGGCTGCGTTGAAGTGCAGGCAAATATGGACGAGATCATCCATATTGGCCTGCATGTACAGCCGACGGGGGACCAGCGATGAACAAGCGCGGGGCCGCGCATCGTTCATCGCTGGAGCCTCCACACTGCACGATATGAACAGTATCTCGTTTATTAATGTACGAGATCGTTCATATCGTGTAGTCATGTCGGCCAGTGTGTAGGGCTCTTTAGCTAAATCCTTTGCAGAAGGGGAATACTTAAACATGCATTTGCATATTTTCACATTTGAGAGTCCCTGAGAAATTGCAGCCACACATGATTTGCGTTCACTTATGAATCAGGCCCCTTATACTTTGTATATTACTTTTAAAAATGCTATTCGTTTCATTATTTTTGTTTTTAACTTTTCTTATAAATGGATTATTCAGATCAGAACATGACATCTACACTTATGAATCACTCATCTTTATACTAGTCACCTCAGCTGATGGACCAGTCAGCTTGGAACCCGTTAAGACAAAGAAACGGCCGCGCAATATACCAAGGGAAATGTGAGAGCCGATGTGTATAAGATAAATTTATTTACCATAAGCACAATAAACAATTTTTAAAACAAATAAAATATAATATAAAATACAGTACATTGATCTAGCGCACACCTTGATTATCAATATATATATAAATATATCACGCTGAATAAAGCAACAGCTGTTTAGTCCTCTAAAAGAGTGTCCACAAGCATCATAGGAAGTTCAGCTGGTGTATTTATAATGGAGCAGTAAGCAATAGGCAATCCCAAAAGTTTGGTAAATTTGCCAACATCAAACTGGATGGTGAGAATATAATGATACCTCTCCCGTGGACTGGTCCAAAGCCGAGCATCCTCGGCTATGTGTCCTGCGATGCCCACTAGTGCTGAATAGCAGGGAGGGGGAAGCCGTCAGTTCACTCAGAAGTTGGAGCCGCGTGCTGATGTAAGCGGCTAGTGGGGAAAGGCACGTCCGCAACGGATCACACGGTCACTATAGCACACCTTCAATACAGACACCCGAGGCAAGGAGTGCTGGAGGAGGCAGGACCTGTGTTGATGGAGGTGGCTGGCAGAGAAAAGAGCACGTCCGCAAAGGCTCATACGGTCACTGCAGCTTACTTCCAATGTGGACACCTGGTACAAGGTGTGATGAAGGAGGCGGGATCTAACGCGTTTTGTCACGTGACCCGTGACTTTATCAAAGGTATAATCCTGCCTCAGTCTGGATCGGTATTTAAAGCCCAATGGTTAAGTGGGCTTTAAGTACCACCAACGCCTGCAATCCACACAGCCTGGACACTGACCTCCCTGTCTGATTAAGTAACAGCCATACTGCTCTCACACATTGCTTTTTGCTCCTCATTTATACTCTCTTCAACCACTGTGTAACATTCTCAGTGTTTCCATTCCCTCCATTATTTACAGAAAAACTGGTCTCCACTGTCTCTGCTTTGACTACATCCCCCTTCTCATTGTTATTTCTTTATTACAGCCACTCCATTCAATACTATTCCTCTGAACAACACTACTGAACAGGAATTATGGCTCCTCAATCCTGTCCCATCCCAATCCTCACTGCTAGATCACCTGCCACCCAAATTTCCAGACTACCCACACGCATTAAGAACCCAGCCAACCTGATCCCCATTACCCCCATCCCCTCCCTTCCCTTCTCCTGTGCACTCTGGAATGCTAGATCAATCTGCAACAAGTTGCCAACTATCCATGACCTCTTCATCTCCCACTCTTTTAACCTTCTCGCCATCACTGAAACCTGGCTCTCCTCCTCTGACACCACCTCCCCTGCTGCCCTCTCCCACGGAGGCCTCTCCTTCTCCCACACGGTCAGACCTGATGGCCGTCAGGGTGGAGGCGTGGGCATCCTTCTCTCTCCTAACTGCACCTTTCGTGTCATCCCACCTGAGCCCTCCCTCACCTTCTCCACCTTTGAGGTTCACACTATCCGCCTCTTCTACCCCATTCACCTCCATGTGGCAGTGATCTACCGCCCCCCTGGCCGCTGTACACCTTTCCTTGACAACTTTGCTGCCTGGCTTCCCCACTTTCTCTCCTCCGACCTCCCCTCTATCATCCTCGGTGACTTTAACATCCCTATCGACATCACTAATGCAGCTTCCTCTAACCTTCTTGCTCTTTCCACCTCCTTTGGACTTTCTCAATGGTCCTCCACCCCTACTCACAATCTCGGCCACTCCCTCGACCTTGTCTTCACCCACCGATGTGATCTCTCTGATTTCTCTAACTCTTCCTTCCCTCTCTCTGACCACCATCTGCTTTCTTTCACCCTCTCATCTTCCCCTCTCTGCTCCACACCCAGACCCACCATCACCAGACGCAATCTCGGGTCCCTCAACCCGCTATCATGTCCTCCCTCGAGACCTTCCTCTCTCCTCTTTCCACTATGACTTGTCCCAACCAGGCAGCCTCCTTCTATAACTCTTCCCTTACTGCTGCTCTTGACTCTGTGGCCCCCCTCTCATCTGTCCCCCTCCGCCGCTCCAAACCCCAACCCTGGCACACCAAACTCACACGATTCCTACAAAAATGTTCACGGTCTGCAGAACGCTCCTGGAGGAGATCCCACTCTCTGGCGGACTTTCTCCTTTTCAAGTTTATCCTCTCTTCCTATAGCTCTGCTCTTTCTCTCGCCAAGCAATCCTTTTTCCAAACACTCATCTCTTCTCAGTCCTCCAGTCCACGCCGACTCTTTGAAACTTTCAACACTCTCCTTCGCCCCCCTCCTCCTCCCCTCCCCTCTTCCCTCACTCCCACTGACTTTGCCTCCTTCTTCATCTCAAAATTGAGGATATTCAAAATTACATCTCCTCCCGTCACCCCTCTGCTGCCCCCCTGCTCCCACCATCCCTCCCATCCATCTATCCCACCCTGTCCTGCTTCTGTCCCACCTCAGACAAGGAAGTCCACTCCCTCATCTTATCCTCTCCCCCCACAACCTGCCACTTGGACCCCCTCCCCTCCCGTCTTCTCCGCTCCCTCCCCCCCACTGCCTGCTCCCACCTTGCTCACCTCTTTAACCTATTGCTCTCTACTGGCATCTTTCCCTCACCATTCAAACATGCTCTGGTGTCCCCTATTCTCAAAAAAGCCAACCTCGACCCTTCATCACTCACTAGCTACCGCCCCATCTCTCTTCTCCCTTTTGCCTCCAAACTACTTGAACGACTGGTCTACAGCCGTCTCACAAGCTACCTCTCTGACCACTCCATCCTTGATCCACTGCAATCTGGCTTTCGCCCACTCCACTCCACCGAGACTGCCCTGGTGAAAGTCACCAGTGACCTGCTTTCGGCCAAATCCAAGGGCCACTTCTCTTTGCTCATCCTTCTGGACCTCTCTGCTGCCTTTGACACCGTGGATCACCCTCTCCTCCTCCGCACACTCCAAAATGTTGGCCTCTCTAGCACCGTCCTTGACTGGTTTACCTCATACCTCATTAACCGCTCCTTCTCTGTGTCTGCCTCCGGAACCACCTCACACCCTTCCATCCTTCCTGTTGGTGTCCCTCAGGTTTCTGTCCTAGGCCCCCTTCTGTTCTCCCTCTACACCTCTTCCCTGGGTGTGCTCATTAACTCATTTGGCCTTCAATACCACCTCTATGCTGATGACACACAACTCTACCTCTCCTCTCCTGATCTGTCCCCCTCTGTCCTCTCTCAGGTCTTCAGCTGCCTCTCTGCCATCTCCTCCTGGATATCTGAGCGCTCTCTGAAGCTCAACATGGATAAAACTGAACTTATTATCTTTCCCCCAGCCAGAGCAACACCCCCTACAAATATCTCTATCACTGTTGACAACACTATCATCTCTCCCGTTCCCCAACTCCGCTGCCTGGGCATCACTCTTGACTCCTCCCTCTCCTTTGCACCCTACATCCAAGCTCTGGCGCAATCTTGTCGGTTCCAGCTACGCAACATTGCTCGCATCAGGCCATTTCTCTACCAGAGTGCAACTAAACTTATCATCCACTCACTGGTCATCTCACGACTTGACTACTGCAATGTGCTCCTCACTGGCCTCACTTGCTCCCACATCGCTCCCCTCCAATCTGTCCTCAACTCTGCAGCTAGGCTCATCTTCCTCTCCCGCCGCTCCACATCTGTCACTCCCCTTCAACAAAATCTACACTGGCTCCCATTCCCCTACAGAATCCTCTTCAAACTCCTCACCCTCACATACAAGGCCATCTCTAATTCCACTGCTCCCTACATCTCCAACCTCCTCTCCCTTCATACTCCCTCCCGCCCACTACGGTCGGCTGATGACCGTTGCCTCTCCTCTGCCTTGGTCACTGCTTCCCATGCACGAGTTCAGGATTTTGCCCGTGCTGCACCTCTTCAGTGGAATGCGCTCCCCCGCTCCATTAGACTCTCCCCGACCTTGCAAAGCTTCAAACGGGCATTGAAAACCCACCTATTTATCAAAGCGTACCCCTCCAATGCATAACCTAGTCCTTAGGCTGCTCATCCATCCCCTTGCCCCATGCCTTGGACATCTCTGCTTTGCTCGCATACCACCATCAGGCTTCTACCTGCTTGCTTGCACCTCATGTCATCTGTCTGTTGCCCCTCCCCACTAGATTGTTAGCTCTTCAGAGCAGGGCCCTCTTTCCTCTTGTCTAAACCCTCTTCTTTACACATTTCACTCAGCGACCATCTTTACCTGCTTTCTCTCCTGCTGGTAAAGGCTCATCTCTATCTATGGCCGCCAGCCCCAAGTAGTGCAATGATTACTCCTTCGCTACTTTCATCTAAGCTGTATTATGTTTTGAGAACTGTGTTGCTCTTTGTTACCTGCACTCCATTTTTGTTATTTATTTACTGTTATGCTAAGTTTTGTCTCCCTGTACTGTCCTGTGTACGGCGCTGCGAAACACTTGTGGCGCCCTATAAATAAAATGTAATAATAATAATAATAATAAGTGTGCAAAGGTGTGGATATTCAATTGATAAATGTAATTAAACATAATTAGACACATCGGCTCTCATATGTGGATAACAAATAAGACTAATTAAAAAGACAAAAAATGCATTCTCAACGTCTCATGAATTAGCTTGGAACCCGTCACCTATATTTATGCTGTCCATAATATTCCTTTAATCTGGGACACCTATAATTTGCACAGGTTCTATGACTGCCTAAATTCAAGTCTTTATTTCATCTGGATTTAGTCAGCCACAGAACGTATGCAAATCATGGGATCAGTATGAAATACCTCCAATCAAAATCCCGACAGCAATTGACCAACTGTCAAAATCCTGACATGGTCAAAATACCGACACAGTTAAAATACCGGCATTTAAAATGTCGACAGGTCAAAAAGCCAACACAAGTTATTCATTTTTTTTGTGTGTATGTCGACATAGGTTGACATGTACACAATATAAGTGTACCGCATAATATTGTGGAAGATGCTGTCAGAAAACTTTCATGAAAGAAACAACATTGGGGGTAATTCAGACCTGATCGCTAGGCTGCGTTTTCTCACAGCCTGCGATCAGGTCCAAACTGCGCATGCACTGCAATGAGCAGGCGCGTCACACAGGTACAAAGCAGATCGCCGCTCAGCAATGGGTTTGTGCGATGGATCCGTTCGCACGGGCGATCGCAAGGAGATTGACAGGAAGAAGGCGTTTCTGGGTGGTAACTGACCATTGTCAGGGAGGGTTTGGAAAAATGCAGACATGTCCATGCGTTTGCAGGGAGGGTGCCTGACGTCAATTTTGGTCCCAGACAGGCTGATGTGATCGCAGCAGCTGAGTAAGTCCTGGGCTGCGCAGAGACTGCCCAAAATTAGTTTGTGCAGCTCTGCTACACATGCATTCGCACACTTGTACAGCTAAAATACACTCCCCCTGTAGTCAGTGACTATCTGATCGCAGCAGTGCAAAAATCGCTTGTAAGCAATCAGGTCTGAATTAGCCCCATTATCACTGGTGTATCTATAATGGGTGCAGTGTGTGTGGTGCACACGGGCCCCTGGGTCCAGAGGGGGCCCACACCGCACACACTGCACCCATTTATTCTATACTTACCTTTCCGGCATCCATCGGCGACTGTGTGTGGGCCCCATCCTCTCCCGTAGCCGTCATCGCCGCTGCTAGCGCACTGAGCACTAGAGACTCTTGCACAGTGCCAGAGTCTACAGCGCATGCGCGGGACTCCAGAAAAATGGCGCGGCGACCATTTTTCAGAGTCCTGCGCATGCACTGTAGACTCTGGCACTTTGCCAGAGTCTCATCGCTGAGAGCGCTAGCAGCGGCGGTGACGGCTACAGGAGAGGAGGGGGCCCACACACGGAGCCTGCACACGGGTCCCCTCCTCTCTAGAAACGCTGCTGCCCATTATTCGTTGTCAAACATACAAAGTGCTTCCGCAAACACTGCCAAAAATAGCCAGGCGGGGCTCACTGGCAGTTGTTGTGGCTCCCCCACGTCTGGAGCTGCCAATGGATGTACAGTACACTGTCATCCCATATGAACTGTAGGAATATCCCTTGTGATACGATATTTCCATTGTGGATTAACTCTTCTCTGAAGACAGAGTCCCTGTGATAGCAAGTAAAATGTTATGCCAACTCCATGTAATGAATAACAAAACAAGAAACAGAATTATTCTACTTTCAGTCTACATGATAAAAAATTAGAAGCCTTTACCTAGATCATACCTACCAACATGACCCTCTCCAGGAGGGACAGAATGCTCTGCTCCTGGACTTCCCTATTAATTTATGATTGCCCTCACCTGTGCTGAAAAACCTTTCTTATCCATTAACCTGATCAAAACAGGTGCTGGCAATCATACATTAATGGAAAAGTCGAGAAGCGGAACATTTTGTCCCTCCTGGAGAGGGTCATGTTGGGAGGTATGCCTAGATCTACCTAGTTGCATACCTCCCAACATGACCCGCTACAGGAAGGGACACAATGCTCTGCTTCTGGACTTTTTTCTTAATTTGTGATTGCCAGCACCTGTTTTGAACAGGTAAATGAATAAAGAAAGGTTTTCAGCACAGGTGCTGGCAATCATAAATTAGAGAGAAGTCCAGAAGCAGAGCATTCTGTCCCTCCTGGAGAGGGTCATGTTGGGAGGTATGTAGTTGTTAAGTTTAAAAACCTAACATACATGTGGAGCATAGGTCTGCAAACTCGGTCCTCATTACCCCACACAGTGCATGTTTTGCCGGTCTCACAGAATCACAAGTGAAATAATTAACTCCACCTGCGGACCTTTTACAATGTGTCTGTGAGTAATTAATACACCTGTGCACCTGCTGGGTTACCTGCAAAACATGCACTGTGTGGGGTAATGATGACCGAGTTTGCAGACCTATGATGTAGAGTGAAAAATTTAGCGAAACAAGATAAAATGTCATGAAATTGGTCTAGACAAAATATTCACATATGGGCCGGGATGTAATGAAGGCCAAGACTGTCGAAGGTGCTGGATGCCGGATGATTTTTTTTTAAAGGGGCAATCACTTACAAGGCATGGTTTTGCCTTGTAAATGACTGGCCCTTTTAAAAAACATCCAAGATCGTCCAGCATCCAACACCTCTGGTGATCTCAGATTGCATTACATCCCACCGTCAGTTGATATTAGGAATGAGCGGGTTTGGTTCTCAGAGAACCAAACCCCCCCCAACCTAGCCACAGCTCGGATTTCCCTGCCTGCCCTAGATCACCAATTGAGGCAAAACCTCAGGATCCTGCTGTCGGATCCTGAGGTTTTGCCTAGGACGCCAGTCTCCATAGTAACCTACAGTATGGAAGACCGCTGATTGGCTGAGAGAGCCATCTGTTACTGCTCTCAGCCAATCAGCATGTCCCCATATGCTACAATGATCGCCCCCACAGTGCTAATAGTGATGCCCGCACATGTCGACAAGTCGACACCGCCGCCCGCACTGCCAACACTCCCACACTACCGGCACTCCCACACTGCCGACACCCCTGCACTGGAGACACTGCTGGCACTCCTGCACTGAGGACATCTCCTGCACTGACAACACTGCTGGCACCCCTGCACTGAGGACACCTCCGGCACTCCCACACTGCCAACACTGCCAGCACTCAGACACTGAGGACACTTCCGGCCCCGCTGCACTAAGGACACCTATGGAAGACCACTGATTGGCTGAGAACGCCATCTGTCATGGCTCTCAGCCAATTAGTGTGTCCCCATAGGCAACAATGGCCAAGATGGATGCCCCACAGCATTAATAGCACCACTGCCTGCACATGCCAACACTGTTGAACGCACTGTTGATACTCCCATACTTCCAGCCCCCCCGCACTGCCCACACTGCCGAAACTACTGGCACCCAGACACTGAGGGCACTGCCAGCACTCCTGCACTAAGGACACCTCCAGCACTCCCACATTGCTGACACTGCCGGCACCTCTGCACTGAGGAAACCTCCAGAACTCCCGCATTGCTGACACTGATGGCATCCCACACTGTTGACACCGCTGTCATCCCTGATCTGCCGACACTGCTGGCACCACCGCACTGAGGACACTGCTGGCACCCCTGCACAGCCAACACTTCCACACTGAGGACACCACTGACAGCACCCCACACTGCTGACATCGCTGTCACCCCTGCACTGCCAACACTGCCAGCACCACCACAATGAGGACACAGATGGCACCCCTGCACTGCTGGCAATGCCAGCACCACAGCACTGAGGACACAGCTGGCACCCTTGCACTGCTGACACTGTTGGCACCACCTCACTGAGGATACCGCTGGCACCCCTGCACTACCGACACTGCCGGCACCACAGCATTGATGACACCGCTGGCACACCTGCACTGCCGACTCTGCTGCACTGAGGACACCGCTGTCACCCCTGCACTACTGACACTGCCGGCACCACAGCATTGAGGACACCGCTGGCACCCCTGCACTGCCAACACTTCTGCACTGAGGACACAACTGACACCACTGCACTGCCGTTCTAAGGACACCACTGGCCCCCCTGCGCTGCTGACACTTCTGGCACCACCACACTGAAGACACCGCTGAAAACCCCGCACTGAGGTCCCTCTGTCACAGTACACTGCCGGCACCACAGCATTAAGGTCACTGCTAGCACCTCTGAGCTGCTCACACTGCTGGCACCACCTCACCCATACATCCCTATCCCCCAGCATGTGCAAATAAAAGGATCAGCACTGGGGTGTGGTGGTGATGGTGCCAGGAGCCTGATCACCCAGCAGAATATTAACAGGTGCCCCAAAACCTCTAACCTCTTCCCCTTCCATATCACTAATACAGCCTGTATAGAGGGACCCATCACAGCAATATATATATATATATATACATATATATATATGTAATTTTGCAATCTATATATTACAATCATATATATATATATATATATATATATATGATTGTAATATATAGATTGCAAAATTACATTTTGGCAAAAATACAGGTACAATGTGACTTGCAGGGTAGGACTACAGTGCTGCCAGTCAGTGTTGAGGTCACTCACTCTGCCTTATCACACTTGGGACTGTGTCTGACAGCCGGGGAGGGTGTCTGTAATAAGAGGAAGGAGTCAGAGAGCGGTGTGTCCAGGTTGCTGCCTGAAATAGACTAAAGAAGTATACTGGCGCCGGCTGTTTCTACAACGAGGGACAATAAAACAATTTGAATAAAAAATTAGAGCAATTTATTACATATAAGGTAAAAAATAAAAAAAATTAACACCATAATTTGTTTAGACTCAAGTTTGAATACTATAAAATAGTATTAGTGACCACTTGGATCTTACTCGGGTTAAGTCCTGTGCAGAATAACTGGTTAGGGCTCATTCCTCGGTATAGCCATTATTTCACTTATGGATAGTGGTATTACCCGGTCCTTTCAGGTGCAGTCCCCAAAGAATCTCGATTGCAAATGGAGATCCAAATAGCAGCAGGGGGATGTTTCGGGTCCCAGTAGTATATCCTTTTTAAAATTCAGTAGAGCTCAAGAGTCCAATTTATACCAGAGAGATCATGAGTAGATAGGGTGCTGGTGGTAAGTAGTAGGCTCAACGCGTTTCACTGGTCTTATAGACTGCCAGCTTCCTCAGGAGCTGCTTGATATAGACTCTGTGCCTCAGTGCCCGGTGAGAGGCATCTCTTCCTGCAGGATTGATGTTGCTCCTCTTCGTAGGTGTTCTGGGACACTGCGGCAGTGATGAACATGGGTAATGACGGTGCAATGTGCCATGCTATGAGCAACAGGACCGGACCAAGTGCTGGGGGTTAACCGTGGGTGACCTATGTGGCTTGTTAATCTGTTTCTCTTTTGCCAGCCTTGTTAAATTTTGGTGCTAGAGAGGAAAAATTTAAAATCATTATCGGGTGCCGCGGACTTGTTTTTGTGTCCGGGAACCTACGGGGCCCTCTGAATCTCGGGGCCCAGTACATGGGTACCCTCTGTACTAGAGATGAGCAAATTCGGTTCCCTGAGAACGGAATCCTCCCAAACTTCACTATCCGAGTCAGGCTTGGGTTTTCCCAGAACGAGGTAAAACGCCATAATCCCGCTGTTGACTTCTCATGGGGTTTGGATTCCATATAAGGAGCCACGCATCGCCGCCATTTTCACTACAGCATTGGAGAGTGTAGAGAGAGGACGTGTCTCCGTCCTTAGTGTCCTGCATCAGTTCACTGGTAGTGTCTTGTGCTGCATCAGTCTAGTCACAGTGGTGGTGTCCTCTGCTGCCATATGTCCGGTGCTGCTGTATAAATCCAGTCTAGTGGTGCTGTGTTGTGCTGCATCAGTCCAGTGGTGGTGTCTTGTGCTGCATCAGTCCAGTGACAGTGGTGGTGTCCTCTGCTGCCATATGTCCAGTGCTGCTGTATAAGTCAATTGCAGTGGAGCTGTGTTATCCTGCATCAGTACAGTGGTAGTGTCTTGTGCTGCATCAGTCAAGTCACAGTGGTGGTGTCCTCTGCTGCCATATGTCCAGTGCTTCTGTATAAGTCTAGTCCATTGCAGAGGTGTTGTGTTATCCTGCATCAGTTAAGTGGTGGTGTCGCTGTGCTGCTGTATATGTCCAGTGGTACTGCCATATATGTCCAGTGATTCTGTCGTATATGTCCAGCGGTACTGCCGTATAAATCAAGTGATACTGGCTTACATGTCCAGTGCTACTGCCATATAATTCCAGTTGTACTGGCGTATATATACAGTCCAGTGATACAGCCATATATGTCCAGTGTTACTGCCTTATATGTTCAGTGGTACTGCCGTAAAATTCAAGTGGTAATGCCGTATAATTCCAGTGGTACTGCCATATAATTCCAGTAATACTTCTGTATAATTCCAGTATTACTGCCATATAAATCCAGTGGTACTGGTAACTGCTTTAGAGCAATGATATTCCACACACGATTGAATGATATTCCACACACGATTCTCAGGAATTTCTCAGGAAATACCTGTGTTGGATTGTTTTCTATTGATAGTACTTGTGAGTTGGTTTGATTGGCTATTGCTAATACATTACTAATTTGTAAAACATAAATTTTAAACAGAAATAACTGCCGTGTGTTTGTGCCGCTGCTCTGTTGCTTAGTTTAGCCAGCCAGGCTTTGGCCTATGTTGTGAACAATATTGTGAGCAGTGAGGTGGTCAAAAAAACACCCCCAAATTCTGTTATTTCAGCTGATTCAATGTTTAAAAAAAAAAAAATCCAGATACAAAACCAAAACACAAAATAATGGTTTTGGCAAAACCAATCCAGATACAAAACACGAAAGAAGATCCAGATCCAAAACCAAAACCTGAAAAAGTGTCCGGTGCACATCTCTAGTTGATATTAAGAATGTCGACACAACAATGTTGACATGGTCTGAATGTCAACATTCAGAATGTTGACACATTCCATAATGTCTACATTGTGAATGTTTACAGTCACCATGTGAACAGCTCATATAGGGTGACCATAATATCCCTTTAATCTGGGACACCTATTATTTACACAGGTTCTGTGGCTGGCTAAAACCAGGTGAAATTCAGGCTAGAGTTTAGCCAGCCACAGAACCTCTGTAAATCATGGGTGTCCCATATTAAAGGGATATTATGGTCACCCTACTTTTAGGGTCAGGGTTAGGCTGCATTTAGGGTTAGGGTAGGTATAGGGCTAAAATGGCTATAAAATGCTATGTTGACATGTGGACTGTAAACATTCAAAATGAATAAATACTGATAATGTTAACATTACGTAAATTTCAAATGTTGACACAACATCTACATTTACATTCTGAATGTTGACATATTGTAGTCACCATTTATAAAACAGATCTGCTTTTATAGAGGGTCATTCTGACCTGATCGCACGCTGCTGTTCACCACAGCGATCAGGTCAGAAGTGTGCATTCGCCAGCACCGCAGTGCGCCGACGCATGGCTGACAGCCGACGGCTGTCATTGCCTAGCGATCTCCTCTGCCTGATTGACAGGCAGAGGCGGTTGCTGGGCAGGAGGGAGTAGTACCGTGGCATTTGGCCGCCATTTTGGGGGCATGGTCCGGCAGGCGTGGCTGGACAATGTGGGGGGCAGGACCGTGGGCATGGCTGGATCGTGGGGGGGGGGGGCGCAGTGGCTGCATGTGCCGGGTACTACTCCTGAAGTAAAGAAGCACTGGAGAGTGTAGAGAGAGGATGTGTCTCCATCCTCAGTGTCCTGCATCAGTTCACTAGTAGTGTCTTGTGCTGCATCAGTCTAGTCACAGTGGTGGTGTCCTCTGCTGCCATATGTCCGGTGCTTCTGTATAAGTCCAGTCTAGTGGTGCTGTGTTGTGCTGCATCAGTCCTGTGGTGGTGTCTTGTGCTGCATCAGTCCAGTGACAGTGGTGGTGATCTCTGCTGCCATATGTCCAGTGCTGCTGTATTAGTCAATTGCAGTAGAGCTGTGTTGTCCTGCATCAGTACAGTGGTAGTGTCTTGTGCTGCATCAGTCCAGTCACAGTGGTGGTGTCCTCTGCTGACATATGTCCAGTGCTTCTGTATAAGTCCAGTTCATTGCAGAGGTGCTGTGTTGTCCTGTATCAGTCCAGTGGTGGTGTCGCTGTGCTGCTGTATATGTCCAGTGTTACTGCCGTATATGTTCAGTGGTACTGCCGTAAAATTCAAGTGGTACTGCCTTAAAATTCCAGTGGTTCTGCCATATAATTCCAGTGATACTTCTGTATAATTCTAGTGTTACTGCCATATAAATCCAGTGGTACTGGCGTATAAATCCAGTCCAGTGATACTGCTGTATATGTCCAGTGATATTGCCATATATGTCCAGTGTTAGTGCCATATAATTCCATATAAATCCAGTGGTACTGGCGTTTAAATCCAGTCCAGTGGAACTGCCATATAAGCCCAGTGGTACTGCCATATAAGTCCAGTGATACTGTCATATAAATCTAGTCCAGTGGTACTGCCGTATAAATCCAGTGGTACTGCCACATAATTCCAGTGGTACTGCCGTATAATTCCAGTGATACTGGCGTATAACTCCAGTCCAGTGGTACTGCCATATAAGTCCAGTGGCACTGTCCTGTGCTGTATATTATTTACTCCATTTAAAGGGGATATTAATATTTAATCCAAATAATTTTTACAAGGTTTGCCTTGTGTGGTGTAGGGGTACGCTCGCCTGTGCTTCCTATTATTATAATAGCTCCAAATAAATGGGTATTATTATCCAAATTAATTTTACAGGCTTTGCTGTGTGTGTGGTTTAGGGGTACACTCTCCTGTGCCATCAATATTGTGCATGTATTACATCTGGGCAAATCCCAGCACGTCCCAAGTTGTTTGTGCCGCACACTTGTTAGTCATACAGCTACCTCATTGCACCTCTTTTTCTTCTTTGCATGATGTGCTGTTTGGGGCCTAGTTGTTTTAAGTGCCATCCTGTCTGACACTGCAGTGCCACTCATGGATGGTGTAGTATCTATGAAGATAGTTCATGTGCATTAGCTAGATGATGTAGTGTACCTTTAAGAATTTGGCTGCACAGATGAACATGTGATCAGGAAGTAGAAGGAAGCAGGAAGTAGAAGGAGAGTAAGGAGAAGGAGAGCAGCATGTGGAGTTGATGTCTATCTGTAACCATGCAAGTACTACATACCAATAAGAAATAAAATACATAATCTTCATACTGCATGATTCATTGAAGTAAAGATATGTACATCAGGACATAACAACTGGCGACGAGGATAAACTTTTAATTACTTACTCAGCTACTGTACATTCCTCTTAGTCACCATGGCTGACATGCTAGCATTAATCCCTCAGTTTCTGCATACTGATGCCCCTCGTGCAGCAGAGTTATGGAGAAAATGGCTTGCCCAGTTTGATCACTATATTGATGCTATGGGGGTTACTTCTGATAACAAAAAGAAAAGCATGCTTCTTCTCAGTACTGGCTCCAAGATTTATGAACTGTATGATACTGTACTTTGCCAGAGGGACACCAGGGATTATAACAAATGCAGGGACTCTCTGACTGCCTATTTTGCCCCAAAATGCAGCCTGTCACATTCAAAATACCTATTCACGACAGCTATGCAACTGCAAACTGAATCTGTTGATGCATACGGATTTTTGCCAAAACTTGTCAGTTCCATGATGTAGAGCAGGCATTCCCAACCACGGTCCTCAAGGCACACTAACAGTGCAGGTTTTAGTGATATCCAGGCTTCAGCACAGGTGACTTAATTAGTAGCTCAGTCATTTTAATTTAACCATCTGTGCTGCAGCCTGGATATCACTAAAACCTGCACTGTTTGTGTGCCTTGAGCACCGTGGTTGGGAATGCCTGATGTAGAGGATGAAATTAAGCAGCAGCTGATCGCATTTGGCACATGTGTAAAGTTGCGCAGACGTGCTCTTAAATCTGAAATGACGCTGACTGAGCTGCAGCAATATGCTAGAAGTCTAGAACTTTCAGAGACACATGCTAAAGACATGGAAAGGAGCATGACCCAGCTGCAAGTGTACAATAAATTACACACTGACACAAGTACCATTCCGGAGACAGGAAAATCTAGATCATGTTACAGGTGTGGACGCTCCTATCCACATTCAGGAGAGTGTCCTGCCACAGTTAAAATTTGCACTGCATGTGGCAAAATTAATCACTTTTCCTCTGTAAATCTAATGAAATCAAGTCTACACCTAGACAATCTTCACAGCAGTTTAAATCCAGGTGAAAGACAGTGCGTTGTGTGGATCAACATTCTACAGTGGATCTGCCTGCAGAATCATCTGACAGTGATGACAAGTCAGAAGGATTTATCTACATGATTCAGCAAGTTGGAAAAAACAAGGTCAGTCCAAAAGCTGCCATCACTCTAGAACACACTTCTGTTGACTTTCTCATAGATTCCGGTGCTACTGTAAATATAATGGATGCTACCAGTTTCAAGAAGCTGCATGGCAGAGTAATTTTGAATCCAACATCTGTGAAAATATTCACCTATGGTAATAAACGACCTCTTCCACTAAAGGGTTCTTCTGACATAATTGCACGCAAAAATGACAAAATGACAAAAGCTGTATTTTATGTCACTAAGTATGCAAGAGGTAATCTTTTGGGATTGGATACTGCATCAGAGTTGGGTCTTATACAAATTGTGGCACACACTCATGATTACGCTCATGTCTTACATGACCCTCCCAATCTCACTCCTGTCCTACATGACCCAAAACCACTACGAAGTGATGTGGATGTTTTACTACGGGAGTATGATCATCTTTTTCATGGCATTGGAAAACTTAAAGACTATCAAGTTCATCTTCACATTGATCACTCAGTTATCCCACTTGCTCAAGAACATCGGCGTATTCCTATCAACATAAGGAAGCAAGTGGAAGAAAAAATTCAGGCCCTTGAAGACTTAGATATAATTGAAAAGGTATCTGGTCCGACACCATGGGTATCCCCTATTGTGGTAGTGCCCAAACCAGGTCAACCAAATGCAGTGAGAATATGTGTTGATATGCGTCGTCCTAATGTTGCCATTAAAAGAGTGCGCCATATTACTCCTACTATGGATGATATCATACATCGACTCACAGGTGCAAGTTTCTTATCAAAATTGGATTTAAATAAAGGTTATCATCAACTGGAACTTGATGAAGAGGCACGGCAAATAACAACATTCTCAATTCATGTTGGGTTATGACGATACAAACGGCTATCATTTGGAATCGTATCTGCAGCAGAGGTGTTTCAAAATGCTATCCATCAGGTTATACAGTCAGTTCCAAATGCCATCAGTTACAGTGATGATATACTGGTTTTTGGAGCAACACGCCAGGAACATGATGTAGCTCTGCGTCAAGTGTTGCAGTGTCTTCAAGCCAAAACACTAAATAAAGGTAAATGTGTTTTTCTTCAACAGAAGCTCAAATTTTTTGGGCATATCTTTTCTCAAGATGGAGTTGGTCCTGATCCACAAAAAGTCCAGGCTATCTCAAATATGTCCAAACCTGCTAATGCTGGTGAGGTCAAGTCGTTTCTTGGGATGACTAACTATTGCTCCCAATTCATTCCAAATTACGCTACTCTGACTGCCCCACTTAGGGAACTCACAAAGAAAAAAGCAAAATTCATATGGACTTCCTCTCAATCACAAGCATTTGATGACATAAAACAATGTCTGCAGGATAGTGTCACAATGTCATATTACAACACTGACTGGAAAACAGAACTTATTGTGGATGCCAGTCCTGTGGGGCTCGGAGCTATCTTGACTCAGGTGAACACACATGGGGATCGTCATATTGTAGCATGTGCAAGTCGCAGTTTGACAGAGGTGGAAAAATGTTACTCTCAACCAGAAAGGGAAGCTCTTGCAGTAGTCTGAGGTTGTGAATGCTTTCATCTCTATCTATACGGCATTGACTTTACCATCCAGACTGATCATCAAGCCGTAGTGACACTTTTTGGAAATCCAAAATCCAAACAACCAGCTAGGATACAGCGATGGGGCTTACGTTTGCAGGCATACAATTTCTCCATCATTCATAGAGCTGGTGCTGGCAATCCCTCAGATTACATGTCCAGACATCCTCTGCCTTCTGAAATATCGCAGTCTACTTCAGTGGAGGAATATGTGAACTTTATTATTAATAATTCAATTCCTGATTCACTTACTAGTGCCAAAATCAAAGAGGCTTCTTCCTCAGATAAAGTTTTGTCAGCAGTAAAACACTATTTCCAATGATTGGCGACTGGGACAGTTTTTATTTCCAACTGATGAGGAACAAGAATTCCGAACACTTCATAAACATTGTCAAGAACTTACTGTACATGATGATTCAATAATTCTCAGAGGTGACAAAATTGTTTTGAGAAAGAGGGTGATTGATATTGCCCATGCCAGTCATTTAGGAATCGTAAAGACCAAACAACTTTTACATGAAAAGGTATGGTTTCCCTCCATGGAGCAACTTGTTGAATCGGAAATCCGTAACTGCATGACATGCACCCTTCTTTCTACGCAAACTAGCAGTGAACCATTGCGGATGACTAATCTACCTGACAATGTCTGGGAAAATGTTGATGTTGATTTCTATGGACCATTATACAATGGTAAATATGTACTAGTGGCTGTGGATGAATATTCAAGATCTCCTGTTCTTGAAATAATATCTTCAACGTCTGCCACATCTGTCATACCAGTGTTGGATAGAATATTTACTACTTATGGTATTCCAGGAACAATAAAGACTGATAATGGTCCGCCATTTCAAGGTGATGATTTCAGCAAATTCATGAAACATTTTGGAATTCGACATCAAAAAAATCACTCCCCTGTGGCCACAGGCTAATGGTCTTGTTGAACGTTTCATGCGTAATCTGGGAAAGCAAATAAAGATTTGTAAAGTATCCCGAATTCCAATTCAACAATTTCTAAATCAATTTCTCAGACAATATCACTCAGTACCTCATTCCACAACAAATGTCCCTCCTCAGACATTAATGTTTCAAAGAAAAGTAATCAGATCCACTCTTCCAGAAATCCATTTGACTCCTTCATGTAGAGATCATCAGGTTAGACAGAAGGACTCTGCCAATAAACAAAAGGCTAAACAATATGCAGACCGGAAAAGGAGAGCTATTGTTCCGGACTTAAAAGAAGGAGATCGTGTTCTGGTGAAACAAAAAGTAGTACGTAAGGACATGACTGCTTTTCACCCAAGTCCACTGACTGTAGTGAAAAGGAAAGGAACAATGGTTGTTGCAGGAAATGACCATCACACTGTGACAAGGAATGTGTCACATTTCAAGAAGATATTCCTATCCTTATCTTCTGATGCACCAAGTCAAGATGATGTCAACATACCACCTATAACATCCTCAGCACCAAGTGATTCTATTGTGTCTGTTCCTTTGAGTGAAGGATCATATACTCGGATGAAAGCAGGCAGATTCACTAAACCTCCTACAAGGCTTATTGAGCAGATATGACTTTCATCTTAAAGCTCATAATTTGTTGTTCAAAAATCTTTTCCAGTTTAATGTGTATTGTATTTTGTGGGTTAATGTTCATGCTCAAATTCAGTCAGCATATTGTTGTATGTGTAATTGGTTGAATGTAAAATCAATTTTATGTGTTTTAAAGAAATATATTAATTTAAATATATGAAAGGAAGGGGGGAGATGTAGTATCTATGAAGATAGTTTATGTGCATTAGCTAGATGAGGTAGTGTACCTTTAAGAATCTGGCTGCACAGATGAACATGTGATCAGGAAGTAGAAGGAAGTAGGAAGTAGAAGGAGAGTAAGGAGAAGGAGAGCAGAATGTGGAGTTGATGTCTATCTGTAACCATGCAAGTACTACTTACCATTAAGAAATAAAATACATAATCTTCATACTGCATGATTCATTGAAGTAAAGATATGTACATCAGGACATAACAGATGGGCCAGGTGTTTTGTGCCGCACACCTGTGTCGCTTAGCTTAGTTATACAGCCACCTCGGTGCAACCTTTTGGCCTAAAAACAATATTGTGAGGTGTGAGTTGTTCAGAATTGACTGGAAATGAGTGGAAATGAATGTTATTGAGGTTAATAATACCGTAGGAGCAAAATTACCCCCAAATTCTATGATTTTAGCTGTTTTTATGGGTTTTTCCCCCAAAAATCATCCAGATCCAAAATCAAAACTCGAAATGGTGGTTTTGGCAAAACCAATCCAGATACAAAACACGAGCATGGAATCAGAACCAAAACCAAAACACAAAATATGAAAAGTGCCTGCCTCACATCTCTACTTTGTACTCGCCTGTTGCCGGGCCTGCCGACACTGTTGGCACCACAGCACTGAGGAGCCTCTGTCACATTACACTGCCGACACCAGAGCATTGAGGACACCACTGGCACCCCTGTACTGCTGACCCTGCCAGCACCACCGCACTGAGGACAACTCTGACACCCCTGCACTACCAAAACTACCACTCTAAGGACACCTCTGGCACCCCTGCACTGCCGACACTGCCAGCACCACCGCACTGAGGACACTGCTGGCACCCTTGCACTGCCAATGCTATTGGCACCACCACCCTAAGGACACTGCTGGCACCCCTGCACTACAGACACTGCCAGCACCACAGCATTGAGGACACTGCTGACACCCCTGCACTGCCGGCATTACCGTTCTAAGTACACAACTGGCACCCCTGCACTGCCGATACTGCTGGCACCACCACACTGTAGACACCGTTGACAACCCTGCACTGAAGACCTTCTGTCACAGTAAGTGTATTACTGGTGTATCTAACCTACACTGCAACCCGTGCTTTTTCTGACTCACACTGTATCCGACCCACATTGAATTTGACCTGCACTGAAACCTGTGCTGTATCCAACACACACTGTATTTGACCTGTGCTGTATTCAACCCACACTGTATTTGACCCACACTATAATCTACACTTTATCTGGCCCACGCTGTATCTGACTCACAATATATACAACTCACAGTGTATGCGATCCATACTGTATCTGACCTGCACGGTATCTCGCTCTGTAACTTACGCGCACTGAATCTGACCTTGCACTGTAGCCAACAATCACTGTATCCAACCCACACTGTATCCAATCCGCTCTTTGACCTGCACTGTATCTGTCCCAAACTGTATCCTGCATTGTATCCAACCTACACTGTATCTCGCACTGTATCTGACCTTGCACTGTAGCCAACGCGCACTATATCCAACCCGCACTCCGACCTGCACTGTATTTAACCTGCACTGTAACCTGCACTGTATCCGACCCACATGGTATCCAACCCACACTGTATCCGACCCGCACTCTATGCGATCTGTACTATATACAACCTGAAATAAATTCCACCTACACTGTATCCGACCTGCACTATATTCACCTGCACTGTATCTGACCCACACTGCAACCTGCATTGTATCTAACCCACTTTGTATCCAACCTGCACTCTAACTCGCACTGTGCCTGACCCGCACTGTATCAGACCATCACTGTAACCTGGTCAATATTTAACTGTGTGTCCCAAAGTATCCACACTGTACTACACAGGTACGGAATGCTGTTTTTTGGGATTGGGGAGATTTTGGGGAGCTGCTCAACAAAATGGCTGATTGATCGAGGCTTTCCATGGGCACAGAGTGCCAATCATCAGTGATCCAGGGCCCCCAGGAGGGAGGTACAGACTGGGCACTGAGAATAGGCATGTGCTGGGGGCATGTGGGCATGTGTAGGGGGCATCAATGTCTGCTGTTTCTATTTTACACATGGTTTCAGGATATTTTTCTTTGCGGTTTGGTAACTGCTTTAGAGCAATGATATTCAACACACGATTCTCAGGAAATACCTGTGTTGGATTGTTTCTATTGATAGTACTTGTGAGTTGGTTTGATTGGCTATTGCTAATACATTACTAATTTGTAAAACATACATTTTAAACAGAAATAACTGCCGTGTGTTTGTGCTGCTGCTCTGTTGCTTAGTTTAGCAAGCCAGGCTTTGGCCTATGTTGGTGAACAATATTGTGAGCAGTGAGGTGGTCAAAAAAACACCCCCAAATTATGTTATTTCAGCTGATTCGATGTTCAAAAAAAAATCCAGATCCAAAACCAAAACACAAAATAATGGTTTTGGCAAAACCAATCCAGATACAAAACACGAAAGAAGATCCAGATCCAAAACCAAAACCAGAAAAAGTGTCCGGTGCACATCTCTAGTTGATATTAAGAATGTCGACACCACAATGTTGACATGGTCTGAATGTCAACATTCAGAATATTGACACATTTCATAATGTCAACATTGTGAATGTTAACAGTCACCATGTGAACAGCTCATATAGTGTGACCATAATATCCCTTTAATCTGGGACACCTATTATTTACACAGGTTCTGTGGCTGGCTAAAACCAGGTGAAATTAAGGCTAGAGTTTAGCCAGCCACAGAACCTCTGTAAATCATGGGTGTCCCAGATTAAAGAGATATTATGGTTACCCTACTTTTAGGGTCAGGGTTAGGCTGCATTTAGGGTTAGGGTAGGTATAGGGCTAAAATGGCTATAAAATGCTATGTTGACATGTGGACTGTAAACATTCAAAATGAATAAATACTGATAATGTTAACATTATGTAAATTTCAAATGTTGACACAACATCTACATTTACATTCTGAATGTTGACACATTGTAGTCACCATTCATCAAACAGAATTGCTTTTACAGAGGGTCATTCTGACCTGATCGCACACTGCCGTTCACCACAGCGATCAGGTCAGAAGTGCGCATTCGCCAGCACCGCAGTGCGCCGACGCATGGCTGACAGCCGACGGCTGTCATTGCCTAGCATTCGCCTCTGCCTGATTGACAGGCAGAGGTGTTTGCTGGGCTGGAGTGGGTGTCACCGTGGCGTTTGGCCGCCATTTTGTGGGCACGGTCCGGCCAACGCAGGAGTGGCTGGACCGTGCGGAGGGTGGGCCGCAGCAGCTGCGTGAGCCGGGAGCTACTCCTGAAGTGAAAAAACATTGCCGCTGTGCGATGCTTTTGTACTTCAGTGACAGGGCAGGGACTGACATGTAGTGTGGGCTACCCCTGTGCTGGGCGTCCCCCCGCATGTCAGTGTAAATTTAGCACAACTACTATCAACTCTGAATCACCCCTATAGTTTTTAACACATGTAGAATACATAGCATACAAATACTTTTCTCGTAACTTACCACACTCTTCTTCATGCTGAAAATTATTATTGTGCAAAAATCAATAATTTAATAGCATAAACCACTGCTGCTACTAACGTGTGAATTATGTTTAGTATCTTGATACAAAACTGGCAAACCACGTTAACTTCATAATAATAATAATGAGTCGCGTCAAGTGTAAAATCCAAAGAGTTCATTTTTGGTTTCAAACACATTTTATACATGTTCTAAGCAGCATGATGCAGGCAGCATATTCAGGGCAACATAACACTGAAATCAGCAGAGCTCTGAAAATATATAAAACTGTGAAAGTCTGCCTAGTAAGCACAGTTAAACATATTAAAGACAGAAAGATGTCTGAAAAAATATATGAGAGTAAATCAAGAAAACACTGCCAGGACATTGAATTGCCAATGAATATTTCCAGCTTCCAAATATAAAAACTCTGGAGAGCAATTTCAGTGATATCAAATTATCTTCAGATATTACATCAGATCTAGTGCTTTACAGTACTTGACACTGAATCAATTTTAAAATAACATCCATAGGGTGAATGAGATATGAATACAGTCATTTCTGCCAGATCTAGTACTGACACAGTTCTTTGACACAGTAACTAACACAGTGGCTAAAAAAATACTAGACTCAATGGAGCTGTTCCACTGCATTTATTGCACACCTGGCATATTTGCCATTTTTTCCCCTAACTTGCTATAATATTACTTTTGTCCTTGTACTTTGAATAATATTACAAAATGCCTGGTTAGTGTATATAGGGCCTGATTCAAAGATTTACAGCAAAGGCATAGTCACTGCATTTTTGTACACAGAATCTATGATAAAATATGCAAAGGTGCAGGAAACATCTTGGAGGGAAATTAAAAGGGTGTGAGAATCAGAAAGTGAGACATTTCTTCTGGGTTTTTTTTCAAAGTGGCAATCATTTACATGGCAAAATCAACCTGACACATCTGGAAGCTATTTATACAAACGTTACCCATTCAATTCTTATTCAGCTGGCACTTAGAAATTCCCTGTGATTGATTGTCATAACATGTTTGAGTCCCTGAGAAAATAAGTTACAAATGGAAGGTAGTCAATAGGGATGAAATACTTAACGGGATGCCAGAAGATTGGTGGTCTGACCCAGCAGTGACAGTTATGTTCTAGAGTTGCAGCAGCCATCAGGAGCAGGTTAGTCACTTCTAGGTCTCAAGGTATGATTGGTCAACATTCTAATGTGTCACTTCTAGGTCACAAGGTATGATTGGTCAACATTCTAAAATGTCACTTCTAGGTCACAAGGTATGATTGGTCAACATTCTAACATGTTGAAAATGTTAGCATGATCAACATCAACATTATGACCATGTCAACATTCTCAAGATGACAGAGGAATGTCAACATTATGACTGTCAACATATCATAGCCAACCTGTTACTTTTGGCTTCAGTTGGAATATAGTGAACATAGACTTTCACATGAAAACAGAAAAAAAATGGTCCAATATATATATAAAATAAATTTACAGTGCATAGGGTGGTATCCTATTAGCAGTGGTACTTTACTGCTGCTAATATGATCACCTGCACTATCCTATTAAGCCCCGATGCCAGCATAATTTTCTCTCGATGCCAACACATATCTGGGATTATGCTTTGGGTGCCTCAGGCATCTGAAGCATAATCTGTGATAAGGGGCCACCATGGCCACGATAACACATGGGACTGGGTACTTATCCCCGATCCTATGTGTTTTCGTGCAATCGCGGGTCCAGTTTATCATACATCGCGATACCCAGCTGTTTTGATCAGCTGAAGCAGCATCAGGGCTAATAGGCAACCACCCATAATAAACATTTTCTTAAAATACTGTATTTGAATATGAAAAGTTAATTTAAAAAAGTGTACCTCATTTTGTTATCTGACCTGTTGACTTCTAATTCTTTAAACAAATTGAAAAAAAATTACAATACAAACAAAGAAAAAAAGAAAAGATGGAAAAGAAGCACATTTATGGTATAAAATGGTTAATACATATTTAAATACATTTCTGGGGGTGCCTTACATGTTTGAAATTTGTAAACTCAAACAAAAAAGCAATAACAAATTTTCCTTGCTACTATAACAAATAGAAAATAATAATAATGTACTGTATGTACTGTATAATTGGCACAAAGTGAAACTGCAGAACTTGGTCAATCATCAACAGAAGTATAGCCCAGTCAATAAGGGGTGCAAGAGGAGCAAATTAAAAGAATAAGATACCTGAGAACATTGTCATTAAGGAGTACTGTATAACATATTAGTCAATTCTTGTTTTACTGTATTGTAAAAACAGACAAATACAGAGATATATTAAAACTAATGGGCTAATTTATTAACAGGTATTACCATACACAAGTTTTAAAACTCATTATGTCTGATTAAACGAGTTGGCAAATCAGCACCTAAGTATCCACACTGTAGTTATTTAATGGGAGTCTCTGTGTATGCAATTAATAAATGACAAATTGCATGAAGAAAACTAAACTAAATATGAGACAAATAAATTAAAATATTGACTATGTAGCCCACATGTTGACACTTAAAAGGAAAATGACAGAACGATAATTAGGGTTGTGAAAGTGGTGCCGCTGCACAGTGTGCAGAGCCCTGTGGGTGGCACTGTCACTCATCCACGGCCCCTGCATATGGCTAGCAGTGTGCTTGCTAGACAGAAATTCTGCTGCTGTGCCATCTGGAGCATTATTTTTGGCAACTTCATTATATTTAAGCTTGGAAGATATACACCAAGGCCAGAGTAACTCAGTAAGCATGGATGGGGGAGATGTGTTGTCTGCAATTCTACTGATCCACTAGCCCAGAAATCTGTCAGATTATGCATGTTAGCGGCACTAAAATGCCATTTGGGGGGTCGGGGAGCAAAATGTATAATTATTCCACTGCATGTATAGTGTTACCCAGGAGTGCCAGAAATGCTAGCGCCGCTAGGAGAAGATGCAGAAAGCTGCATATTTTGGCAGCAAGTAAATAGAAGCCTTACTGTGGGGCATAATTTATAAGGGGCATTTTTGTTGGTGTGGGACATAAAATGGTGTCAGTGGCATAACTGTGTGTTGCATAATATGTAATAGGCTTTATGGTGTGTGGTATAATGTGTAATGGGCATTATGGTGTCTGGCACAATGTATTATGGGCATTAGAGTGTGTGGGATAATGTGTAGTGGGCATTACGGTGCTTGGCATAATGTGTAAGGGGCATTACAGTGTATACAATGTAGATGGATGGATAGTATACTTTATGGATGACGAGTGACGACACAGAGGTAGGTACAGCAGTTGCCTACCGTACTGCTATATACAGTATAATGGACCTGGTAGACACTGTCAGCAGACTGCTAAACTACTAGTATAAAAAAAAAGCCACCACAGGTATACAATGTAGATGGATGGATAGTATACTTTATTGATGATGAGTAATGACACAGAGGTAGGTACAGCAGTTGCCTACCGTACTGCTATATACAGTATAATGGACCTGGTGGACACTGTCAGCAGACTGCTAAACTACCAGTATAAAAAAAAGCCACCACAGGTATACAATGTAGATGGATGGATAGTATACTATTACTTTATGGATGACGAGTGACGACACAGAGGTAGGTACAGCAGTGGCCTACCGTACTGCTATATACAGTATAATGGAAATGGTGGACACTGTCAGCAGACTGCTAAACTACCAGTATAAAAAAAAAGCCACCACAGGTATACAATGTAGATGGATGGATAGTATACTTTATGGATGACGAGTGACGACACAGAGGTAGGTACAGCAGTGGCCTACCGTACTGCTATATACAGTATAATGGACCTGGTGGACACTGTCAGCAGACTGCTAAACTACTAGTATAAAAAAAAAAGCCACCACAGGTATACAATGTAGATGGATGGATAGTATACTTTATGGATGACGAGTGACGACACAGAGGTAGGTACAGCAGTCGCCTACCGTACTGCTATATACAGTATAATGGACCTGGTGGACACTGTCAGCAGACTGCTAAATTACTAGTATAAAAAAAAGCCATTACAGGTATACAATGTAGATGGATGGATAGTATACTTTATGGATGACGAGTGACGACACAGAGGTAGGTACAGCAGTGGCCTACCGTACTGCTATATACAGTATAATGGACCTGGTGGACACTGTCAGCAGACTGCTAAACTACTAGTATAAAAAAAAGCCACCACAGGTATACAATGTAGATGGATGGATAGTATACTTTATGGATGACGAGTGATGACACAGAGGTAGGTACAGCAGTGGCCTACCGTAATGCTATATACAGTATAATGGAAATGGTGGACACTGTCAGCAGACTGCTAAACTACTAGTTTAAAAAAAAAAAGCCACCACAGGTATACAATGAAGATGGATGGATAGTATACTTTATGGATGACGAGTGACGACACAGAGGTAGGTACAGCAGTTGCCTACCGTACTGCTATATACAGTATAATGGACCTGGTGGACACTGTCAGCAGACTGCTGAACTACTAGTATAAAAAAAAAGCCACCACAGGTATACAATGTAGATGGATGGATAGTATACTATTACTTTATGGATGACGAGTGACGACACAGAGGTAGGTACAGCAGTGGCCTACCGTACTGCTATATACAGTATAATGGACCTGGTGGACACTGTCATCAGACTGCTAAACTACTAGTATAAAAAAAAAGCCACCACAGGTATACAATGTAGATGGATGGATAGTATACTTTATGGATGACGAGTGACGACACAGAGGTAAGTACAGCAGTGGCCTACCGTACTGCTATATACAGTATAATGGACCTGGTGGACACAGTGTCAGCAGACTGCTAAACTACTGGTATAAAAAAAAGCCACCACAGGTATACAATGTAGATGGATGGATAGTATACTTTATGGATGACGAGTGACGACACAGAGGTAGGTACAGCAGTGGCCTACCGTACTGCTATATACAGTATAATGGACCTGGTGGACACTGTCAGCAAACTGCTAAACTACTAGTATAAAAAAAAAGCCACAGGAGTGTTTTTCAGGCAGACAAACGTATACTGGTGGTCACTGTCAGCAAAACTCTGCACTGTACTCCTGCTATAGCTGCTCCCCAGTCCCCACAATTAAGCAGTGTGAGTACTCAGCACAGATATATTATGCAGCACACTGAGCACAGATATGGTATGGAGCGTTTTTACGGATAAAAAAAAACTGGTGGTCACTATCAGCAAAACTCTGCACTGTACTCCTCCTAACAGCTGCTCCCCAATCCTCCCCACAATAGTAAAATAAACAAGCAAAGCAAAGCAATCAGATCAACTGTAGTGTCTCGTATAAACGGAGAGGACGCCAGCCACGTCCTCTCCCTATCAATCTCAATGCACGTGTGAAAATGGCGGCGACGCGCGGCTGCTTATAGATATCGAATCTCGCGAGAATCCGACAGCAGGATGATGACGTTCGGGCGCTCGGGTTAGCCGAGCAAGGCGGGAGGATCCGAGTCTGCTCGGACCCATGTAAAAAAAGGTAAAGCTCGGGTGGGTTCGGTTTCTCGGAAACCGAACCCGCTCATCACTAGTCAACATACACACTCTTCATGACATTCTGGTGTATATATAAACTGCCATCATAAAAACTGAGGCAGTGGACTTTGTGAAAATTAATATTTGTGTCATTCTCAAAACTTTTGACCATGGCTGTAGATAAATATTAAGTAGAATCTAATTGGTTGCTTTGCGCAACATGACCAATTCCAAAACACTCCAACTTTAGTAAATTTACCCCATTGTGTGAAGGTCCAAAGTTTGCCTGATAATAAATAATATGTTGTTACATCATGTTTTTAGACAATTACAATACTCTGCATATTTTCCAGACACACTTCCAGTTACATTGTGTTGCTAATTATTTTTTTTTGGGGGGGGGGGGTTATTTTTCTCAAACAGGTGCCTGCTCGTTTTTATTTTGTACACAAATGTGCATTATGCTGTGTCTAATGTTTACTTTGTTAATTTCAGAAATACTGTACTTAACCAATTTTCTCTTTTAGATCCCCATAGCGACACTCCAACATTTCAGCCAGGTGGTGGACCTGAGGATAAATAATCGGCCACAAACACCCTCGCCATCCAGCCCAGAATTATAAGAGCCACCTTCTAAATTTGCCGCAGCTTTCATCAAATTTATGGCTGAATTTAAGATAGGCATGTGGCCCTAATGGACACAAAAATAAGGCAATTTTCCAAACTAAACAAACATCCCTGTAAGCAGAACAAAATTCTCTCTACCATCAATTCATCCTTCATGCAATTGGGATGTAGTTATGTGACCGGCGGTGAGGAGGCCAGCTGTCACAATACCTCCTCCTACATCCTGCCCCCTCACAATCCCGGCGATGCTGTCACCACTGAGCCTGCAGCGTAAGGGGCTTGTTGCATTCCCCCCCCCCCCCCCGGTTGGCATTCCGCTACCGGGATAATGGAAGAGGTATGCTGACCGGCAGTCTCCTGACCGCTGGTCACGCATACCACAACTATGCAATTGGCTGCAAACATGGAAAGAAATAATGTAATTCTAAAAAAGAATACATGTATACTGTACTTGCATTTTAAACTTTTTACCGTGCCTTAGAGGCACAAACTAATGTAAATATGCACTTTCAGGAATGTTTTCTTTTTAAGTAAAAACCCCCAACATTGCCACTTAGGACTTAAACAACAACATGTGCTCATTGGGGAAACATCATTAGTCACTTAAATGAGGCAAAATATAGCAGCAGAACCAGATTAACCTCCTCACCAACACCCCACCCAGGTGTGGGGCCCACACCAGAGGTGGTACAAGATGTCCAAGTCACTCTTGTCACTCCCATACTCAGCCTCCTAAAAGGAAAAGATATAAAAAATGTATATTATTTAAAAATGGCAAATGCTGAGTTTACTTAATGACGATATACATTTGTTTTAAACTATTATTTGTTGGATATTTAAGCCATTGTTTGATTATTGTATCACCACTATAAAGCTAGTGCATGAAACCTATGTCTAAGATGTTGTGAGCTAACAAAAATAATTATACAATTTTTTTTGCTACTTAAAGGAAGGAACTCTTTGTTACACTATTTGCATCCTGGTAAATCACTGAATTTTCGCTCTCCACAGGTTCTATTCCCACTCTATGGGTGTCGTGGGCACCCACGAGTGGGAATAGCCCCTCTTGGTCTGCATGCCGACTGTCGGGCTGTTCACTGGTCAGGATCTCAGGATAGATTGATAGATGGTCAGGATAGATTGTAAGCTTGCGAGCAGAGCCTTCCTACCTCTATGATTGTTTGTTATTACCCAGTTTTGTTATATCATTGTTATTTCCAATTAAAAAGCACAACGGAATTTGCTGCACTATGTAAGAAACTGTTAATAATAATTTAAAAAATCTCAGTGTCGGTATTGTGACAGGCGGTTTCCTGACCACCAGTCACATAACTGCATCCAGAATATATACTGTAATAGTAACTTAATTAAGGTTTAATTTTGTTTATTGACATAATTAATTGAAAGTGGACTGCAATACTTAATTATGTTTTAAACATTGTGTTTGCCAAATATAGTCAGATAGTCATTCCGAGTTGTTCGCTCGCTAGCTGCTTTTAGCAGTATTGCAAACGCTAGGCCGCCGCCCTCTGGGAGTGTATCTTAGCTTAGCAGAATAGCGAACGAAAGATTAGCAGAACTGCTACTAAATAATTCCTTGCAGTTTCTGAGTAGCTCCAGACCTACTCCTAGATTGCGATCACCTCAGTCCGTTTTGTTCCTGGTTTGATGTCACAAACACGCCCTGCGTTTGGCCAGCCAATCTCCCGTTTCTCCAGCCACTCCTGCGTTTTTACCTGGCACGCCTGCGTTTTTTTGCACACTCCCTGAAAACGCAGAGTTTCCGCCCAGAAACACCCACTTCCTGTCAATCACAGTACGATCACTCGAGCGTTGAAAAAACGTCGCTCGAGCTTGTGTAAATCTCCAAAGTTTTGTGTTAAATTACTTAGCGCATGCATGCTGCGTGCCATGCGCATGCGCATTTTCCACCTAATCGGCGCGTTGCGAAAAACGGCAACGAGCGAACAACTCGATATGACCACCATAGGTTTAAGCCATGGTTTAATTAACAAAACCATTTACTTAGAGAAAAACGACAGCCAATACAAAACTCATGTCAGTTACCAAGTTTAAAAGCAGTATAGTCTGATTTATGTTTGCCATTTTTAGCACACACATCCAGCATAATTAGATTAATCCATTTTAAACTTGAAATACCTAACAAATTTATCAAGGCTACCTTTTTTAAAGTATATGGTTTCAAACACTGTTTACAATTTTTTTGTCACTTCTAACACACAAACACATTTTTTTTAAACGGTAAAACTATCAATGTTGTGTATTATATTTACAGATCAAGTAAGTGTTAATCACTGATTACTCCTGCCTTCTCCTTTCTTTGCTCACAGAGTTGCCAGATGGAACAATTACCCCTGCCTGCTCACTGTGTATTGGGGGAGATTGTACCAAGCAGATATGCAAAAGACCACACGTTCTCAAACTCAGTCCTGGTGACCCCAAATATTTCATGTTTTCAAGCTCTCCTCATTGAATCACAAGTGAAATAATTAACACCCCTTTGGATCTTTAAAATGTGTCAGTAAGTAATGAATACATGTGAACTGCTATGTGACCTGGAAACATGCACTGTTTGGGGTTCCTGAGGACTGAGTTTGAGAGCCACTGCAATAGACAGCAGCAAAGTACAATGTCAGATATTTTCAACAGAGAATACAGTAAAGTCCCACCAGATAAGCCAAGACAGAGTGACCTAGATTTTAATAGCCCAAACGTTCATTCTATCACTGCTATAATGGTCTCATGTGCATCATTATAGTTATGTTCAGCAGGAGTATCCAGAAGTAATGATTGAGTTATAAGCCAGGAGACACAGCCATTGTACAAATCATCTCTAAAGGCAAAGACATATAGAAATTGCACTTGAAGTTTATAATAACAATATTTAGAGATGGATAGTGGAGAAGCAACCACAGGAATGAATAGAGTTCTTAACCAGCAGCCATTACTGCAGTATTTGTTCTTCCTAAAATATATCATAAAGAGATGACAGACTGGGGATAAAGTCATCGTGACATGAGACGATACAGCTCACCACAATACTCATGATTTTTAGTTTTGCATCACTAACCACTTGTATGTTGGTAAAAGGCACATATTGTCAGTTCAAATATATATGCACCCTATTACTAGGTGGTCTGGATTTGGGTCAGATGTTTAGAAAAGGTGGCTTGGGAAATCCCAACCCCCTGCGCCATGAAAGTTCTCAGTGGCAGGAGAGCCATCCACTTGTGTAGGCCTGATATGGATTTTCACAGAGCAGTGTCTGGCTCAAGCTGAGCTTTTAACAGGACATACAGATGGAGCCGCGCTCGTCTGAAGCGGCTCCTTTGCAAACGAGCTCTACCGGTGTGACTACTCCACCTAGTCATGCCAGGAGTGCAGAGAGAGGCTCTCCCATTCATAGAATAGGACACCGTCTCCGTCTGGGCGTGCGTGCGGAGACACTCTCCCATTCTAGTGAATGGGGCGCGACTCCATCACGGGCGCATGCGCCCAATCGTAGACGGAGATGCTGAGTCCTAGGCGCACCTAGGCGGGAGCACCTAGGCACAGACGAAGCCATGACTATGACCTGTTCCATCTGTACAGGTTTATTAAGTTGTACATTTAAGGTGGAACATATGTATGACTACACCATCAGAGATTGCATTGAGTTTTAGCCACCCATTGAAGAACCTAGGCCTGCTTAGCCTCTGTAGCAACCCTACTTGCTGGTGATTCTGATCTGGTTTTTGCTCCTGGGTCCTTTCAATCAGCTGGTGGATTCCAAAAGGCAGAATACTTTGAGCCAACACAACTATACAGCATTGTCAACAATGTTGAAATCGCACACAGTGCTACAATTGCATTGAGTTCCTTTTATAAGCATGATTAAGCCTGGGCAAATAGAAATTGTTTTATCATTCAAGCACACAACTGAATTGGTCATTACGTATTAATCTCTGATTTTGCTGTTATTTTGATCAAATTGAAAAACAAGATGCTTAGTAAATCTGTGATTTGTATTTGAGTCAATGTTAAGGACACAATGGGTCAGATGTATTAAGCCTGGAGATGGCATAAGGAAGTGATAGACCAGTGATAAGTGCAAGGTGATAAACGCACCAGCCAATCAGCTCCAATATGTAAATTAACAGTTAGGATCTGATTGGCTGGTGCGTTATCACCTTGCACTTATCACTGGTTTATCACTTCCTTATGTCTTCTCCAGGTTAATACATCTGCCCCAATGTTTTCACCAATAGTATATTGAGGTGGATTGGAGTGTTAAGTTATGTTTAAGGTTCAATTTGCCATTGATTTGCTGTTTACTAAATATATAATTTGCATAATCATGCCAAATCACAGAAAAACACAATACCGACCAAAATCAAATCTTAGTAAATTTACCCATAAGTGAATTAAGAACAAGAAGCAAATAATATCTGCACACATATATTTTTGATCATTATACATAAATCCTGCCCATCACGGGGTTACAACAAACAGTACAACATTTTGGCTTTAAATAAATGCTCTCCTATAATAGTTTTTTGTACTAATTTATTTTAAATGTGTTCTCCTGTTACATCATAGGTTTGTCTTTTGGCAGTTGGCTGATCTCCTTCTCTTCACCTCTCCCTCTTGATATACTAATGATATGTACCTATATCAATCACTTGTTGGTGTTCTTTATACTTTATAGATGTGTTTGATGCCTTACTACATACTACAGTGATGTTTGCTATATTAGTCTGCTCTGCTGTGCTATACTGTACCTTGTTTTACAGCATTATACTATAATTACAATAATATTGTTATCTCTTTCTATTTAGCCCAGTACCCATAGTGATGGTTCACTCCCCCCAGTCATGCCTCCTGCATGCCTGTAGGCTTGAGCACTCACAGTGATAGCATTATAAAAAGGTATGAAACATATTTTGTATTTTGATTATGTCCTGATGAAGAAGATTAAAGGTCTTTGGAATGTTGATTGCTATGACAGTTTGAAGCCATGTTGTTTGATACTCTGAGTGCTGTTTTGCCTCTTCTGCCTATATACAGTAATTACAATACAGGTTGAGTATCCCTTATCCAGAATGCTTGGGACCAGAAGTATTTTGGAATATTTGCATATCATAATGAGATATCATGGCGATGGGACCTAAGTCTAAGCACAGAATGCATTTATGTTTCATAAACACCTTATACACACAGTCGGATATGATAGAAAAAAAGATTTCTGTAAATTCCACAAATTGGCGCACGGGGGATGCTGCCTAATGGAAACTATTAACTCAAATTGGATATCACCCCTTAATCCAAAATAATTTATACAAATCTAAAGCAAAGTAGAGTCAATGGCTTCCTTTGGCGCATGGGGAAAGCTTGAGAGATAGGGAGGTAATTGTCTCCTCAATACGTGATGGCCTCATTCGTATGAAAAATTAATGAAAGAGAAATATCCAATGTGTAGTAATTATTTTACCATGTATCACATATAAGGTTTGTAATAATGGATCCTTTCCGTGCCTTAATCACACCTTTATTCATTCCACCGTGTGATCTATCCTTATGGTTTTGTGTGCACCATCAACATGTGGGCCCTTCACCAGGATATTAATAAGGTATGCGTACCCCTCACTCACACAATAAATATAGGTGAAACTCCTATCACGATATCTTTGCATGAAAAATATATAAATGTCTAGTGGGCGTACCCCAACTCACACATAAATGTGCAGACTGAATCCCATCAAGGTATCTTTATATTGTCCTTGCTTCACAACTTGTATTAAGTAGGAAAAGCCTGTGTAGCACTTCTAAAAGGAACCACTTGACCTCCACATATAGGTCCAGAGTAGAGAGATTCAGCAAAAAGGTCTTACTTCCTCATAAATCATGTGAGTCCCAAACATCGATTCCACTTTCATGTTTTGGTTTTGGCTTGGTTTTGCCAATCTGTTTGCCAATTTGCCAATGTTTTGGTTTTGGATCTGGATGATTTAAAAAAAAAACAATCAAAACAGCTAAAATCACAGAATTTGGGGGTAATTTTGCTCCTACGGTATTATTAACCTCAATAACATTAATTTCCACTCATTTGCAGTCTATTCTGAACACCTCACAATATGGTTTTTAGGCCTAAAAGTTGCACCGAGGTGGCTGTACGACTAAGCTAAGCGACACAAGTGTGCAGCACAAATACCTGGACCATCTAGGAGTGGCACTGCAGTTGCAGACAAGATGGCACTGTTAAAAAACTAGTCCCCAAACAGCACATGATGCAAAGAAGAAAAAGAGATGCAATTAGGTAGCTGGATGGCCAAGCTAAGCGACACAAGTGTGCTGCAGAAACACCTGGCCCATCTAGGAGTGGCACTTAAGTTACAGACAGGATGGCACAAAAAAACTAGTCTCCAAAAAGCACATGATGCAAAGAAGAAAAAGAGGTGCAAGGTGGAATTGTCCTTGGGCCCTCCCACACACCCTTATTTTGTATAAACAGGACAAGCACACTTTAACAAACCAATCATTTCAGCAATAGGGTCTGCCACATGACTGTAGCTGAAATGACTGGCCTTTTGCTGCTCCTCCATCCTCTGAAGCATATAGAGTGTTGAATTCCACCTCGTTACCACCTCTTGCTTCAGTTGATGGCGGGGCAGGTTCAGGAGTCTTTGCTGGCGCTCCAGTCTTCGGCACGCAGTGGCATAATGCCATAGTTTTTCGGGCCACCAACAGCATCTCCTGCACACCCCTGTAATTTAAACAAAGAAATCTGCACCACCAAATTAATTGTTTGTGCAAAACATGGGACATGCTGGAATTTGCCAGATGTAATGCACGCACAATATTGGTGGCGTTGTCCGATATCACAAATCCCCAGGAGAGTATAATTGGGGTAAGCCATTCTGCCATGATGTTCCTCAGTTTCCATAAGAGATTGTCAGCTGTGTGCCTCTTAAGGAAGGCGGTGATACATAGCATATCCTGCCTAGGAATGAGTTGGCGTTTGCAAGATGCTGCTACTGGTGCCGCTGCTGTTGTTGCTGCAGGAGGCCATACATCTACCCAGTGGGCTGTTACAGTCATATAGTCCTTAGTCTGCCCTGTTCCACTTGTCCACATGTCTGTGGTTAAGTGGACACTGGATACAATTGCATTTTGTAGGACACTGGTGACTCTTTTTCTGACGTCTGTGTACATTCTCTGTATCGCCTGCCACGAGAAATGGAACCTAGATGGGATTTGATACCAGGGACACAGTACCTCAAACAATTATCTAAGTCCCACTGAACTAATGGTGGATACCGGATACACGTCTAACACCAACAAGGCCTCAGTTATCCGCTTTGCAAAAGGATGACTGCTGTGATATTTCATCTTCCTCACAAAGGACTGTTGGACAATCAATTGCATACTGGAAGTAGTACAAGTGGTCTTCCGACTTCCCTTCTAGGATGACGATCGACTCCCAGCAGCAACAACAGCAGTGGCAGCAACAGCAGATGTATCACTCAAGGATCTTAGGAAGAATCCCAGTAAGGAGAGGACTCCTCAGTCTTGACAGTGACATGGCCTGCAGGACTACTGACATTCCTGACTGAGGAGGAAGGTGACGTTGAAGAAGTTGGTGGTGTGGCTTTCAGGAGCTTGGGTACAGGAGGAAGAAGGGATTTAGGTGTCAGTGGACTGCTTACACTCTTACCCAAGGTTTCACAACTTAACTCTTCTGATGAATGCGCAGCAGGTGACGTATAAGGAAGGATGTTCCTTGGTGGTTAACATCCTTACCCCTACTTATTACAGATTGACAGAGGCAACAGATGGCTTAACACCTGTTGTCCGGATTTGTGGAGAAATAATTCCACACCGAAGAGGTGGCTTTTTTTGTAGTTTGCCCAGGCATCACAATGGGCTTCTTCATACCAAGGACAACAGGTGTCTTCCCAGGTGCCTGACTTAAACAAACCACATCACCATCATTCCTCATCGTCAACTTCCTCCTCAGCACCAGCAACACTTATATCCTTATCCTGGTATACTTCAACAGTGACATCTTCAATTTGAATATCAGGAACTGGATTGTGGGTGCTCCTTCCAGCACTTGCAGGGGGTGTGCTAATGGTTGAAGGAGCCACCTCTTCCTGTCCAGTGTTGGGAAGGTCAGTCATAGCAACCGCCTACACACTTGGACTCTCATTGGGGATTTGTGATACCATCTCAGAACGCACAGTTCTTTTCTGTGCTCTTTCCAGCTTAACACTTTTCATTTTTCTAGCGGGAGGATGAGGGCTTCCATCGTCATGTGAAGCTGATAACACCTACCTACTAAATGGGGTAAAATTAGGGGATTCTGTACTGGAAAAGGACTTAGGTGTCCTCATAGATAGCAAACTAAGCAGTAGTACCCAAAGTAGGACTGCAGCAAAGAAGGCTAATAAGATATTAGCATGCATAAAACGGGAAATTGATTCTAGGGACGAGAGTATTATACTCCCATTCTATAAATCACTTGTGAGGCCACACCTTGAATACTGTGTACAATTCTGGGCACCTTACTACAAAAAGGATATCCTGGAGCTAAAAAAGGTTCAAAGGCAGGCGACCAAACTAATTAAGGGTATGGAGATGCTGGAATACGAGGAAAGGCTTGAAAGACTAGGCATGTTTACTCTGGAAAAGAGGAGATTAAGAGGGGACATGATCAACATTTACAAATATATAAGGGGACAATATACAGATCTTGCGCAGGACCTGTTTTTGGTTAGACCAACACAGAGAACTCGTGGACACTCGCTCAGGTTAGAGGAGAGGAGATTCCGCACAATACGGCGTAAAGGCTTTTTTACGGTGAGGACGATACGTGTTTTGAATTTCCTGCCTGAGGGAGTTGTAATGGCCGACTCAGTCAACACCTTTAAGAATGGGTTAGATAAATTCCTAATAGATAAGAATATCCAGGGTTACGGGGCATAGTCACACACTATGGTTATTATAAAAAAGAGGGGTAAAACGTAACGGCAGTCATCAACTTCAGTCAAAATGTTATACAAAATAATCGTGCATAGGAGACCACAAAGAGGTTGAACTCGATGGACAATTGTCTTTTTTCAACTTTAGATACTATGTTACTATGTTACTAACCACTAGCCATGAACATAGGCCAGGGCCTCAGCCATTCCTTGACACTCCATGTCATAAATGGCATATTGGCAAGTTTACGTTTCTCCTCAGATGATTTAAATTTATTTTTTTGGTTCTTTTTACTGAACTTTGGCGTTTTGGATTTTACATGCCCTCTACTATCACATTGGGCTTCGGCCTTGGCATGTGACGTTGATGGCATTTCATCGTCTATGTCAGGGCTAGTGGCAGCAGCTTCAGCACTAGGAGGAAGTAGTTATTCTTGATCTTTCCCTATTTTATCCTCAAAATTTGTTTCCCATTATTTTTTGGGAGTTATATAAGACAATATGCGGCACAGTAATGACTGGAATGACTGATGGACAGGACACTACCACTGGGCTGATGCAGCACAACACAACAACACTGTAAGGGACTTGTGTTTGTTGTTATTATTACTATACGGCAGCAGTGGACATATAGCAGCAGTGTATATCATCATTGAAATGACTGATGGACAGGACACTACCACTGGGCTGATGCAGCACAACACAACAACACTGTAAGGGACTTGTGTTTGTTGTTATTATTACTATACGGCAGCAGTAGACATATAGCAGCAGTGTATATCATCATTGAAATGACTGATGGACAGGACACTACCACTGGGCTGATGCAGCACAACACAACAACACTGTAAGGGACTTGTGTTTGTTGTTATTATTACTATACGGCAGCAGTAGACATATAGCAGCAGCGTATATCGTCACTAGAATGACTGATGAACAGGACACTACCACTGGGCTGATGCAGCACAACACAACAACACTGTAAGGGACTTGTGGTTGTTGTTATTATTACTATACGGCAGCAGTGGACATATAGCAGCAGTGTATATCATCATTGAAATGACTGATGGACAGGACACTACCACTGGGCTGATGCAGCACAACACAACAACACTGTAAGGGACTTGTGTTTGTTGTTATTATTACTATACGGCAGCAGTAGACATATAGCAGCAGCGTATATCGTCACTAGAATGACTGATGAACAGGACACTACCACTGGTCTGAAGCAGCACAACACAACAACATTTTATACAGCTACACTGGATATATGACAGCATAGAACACCAACACTGTGACTGGCTGGACTGATGCAGCACAATACACTGACTACACTGGACTGAACAGCACAACACAGCACCCCTTTATACAGCTACACTGGATATATGGCAGCAGAGAACACCAACACTGTGACTGGCTGGACTGATGCAGCACAATACACTGACTACACTGGACTGGACAGCACAACACAGCATCACTTTATACAGCTACACTGGCAGGAGAGGACACCAACACTGTGACTGGCTGGACTGATGAAGCACAATACACTGACTACACTGGACTGGACTGAGCAGCACAACACAGCACAAGACTCGCCACCCCATTTTCCCGCCCCCACATAGACACTGAACACTGAGGATACGTCCTCTCAATACACTCACCGAGACTGGAGTGAAAATGGCTGTGACGCGCGGCTCCTTATATGGATTCCAAATCCCTTGAGAATCCGACAGTGGGATGATGACGTTTTGCCGCGTTCGGGTTTCCGAGTCAGGCGGGAAAACCCGAGCCTGGCTCGGAACCAAACTTGGAAGGCAAAGTCTGGTAGGGTTCAGTTCTCTGAGAACCGAACCCGCTCATCTCTAGTGTGTGTACATTAGAGATGAGCGGGTTCGGTTCCTCGGAATCCGAACCCGCCCGAACTTCAGGTTTTTTTACACGGGTCCGAGCGACTCGGATCTTCCCGCCTTGCTCGGTTAACCCGAGCGCGCCCGAACGTCATCATCCCGCTGTCGGATTCTCGCGAGGCTCGGATTCTATCGCGAGACTCGGATTCTATATAAGGAGCCGCGCGTCGCCGCCATTTTCACACGTGCATTGAGATTGATAGGGAGAGGACGTGGCTGGCGTCCTCTCCGTTTATAGAGAAGAGAGTGAGACTAGAGTAGAGAGAGACACAGTATTTACTTTAGTAATTTTGGGGAGCATTAGGAGGAGTACTACTACTTGCTGAAGTGATAGTGTGACTGTATATCTGACTTGTGGGGGAGACAGTGGGGAGCAGTTAGAGTCTGAGAGCAGGAGTACATATTTTAACGTACAGTGCACACTTTTGCTGCCAGAGTGCCACACTGCCATTGTGACCACACTGACCACCAGTATATATTGTGATTGTCTGCTTAGGAGTACTACTTGCAAGTTGCTGATAGTGTGACCAGTGACCTGACCACCAGTTTAATTAATCACCACCAGTTTAATATATATATATATATATATATATAATTGTATATAATATATATATAATTGTATACCACCTACCCGTGTTTTTTTTTCTTTCTTCTTGATACATACTACTATAGTAGCTTACTGTAGCAGTCTGCGGTGCTGCTGAGCTGACAGTGTCCAGCAGGTCCGTCATCAGTCATTACATAATAAATATATATACCTGTCCGGCTGCAGTACTAGTGATATTATATATATATATATATATATATATTAATTTCATCTCATTATCATCCAGTCTATATTAGCAGCAGACACAGTACGGTAGTCCACGGCTGTAGCTACCTCTGTGTCGGCAGTCGCTGGTCCATCCATAATTGTATACCACCTACCCGTGTGTTTTTCTTTTTCTTTCTTCTTGATACATACTACTATAGTAGCTTACTGTAGCAGTCTGCGGTGCTGCTGAGCTGACAGTGTCCAGCAGGTCCGTCATCAGTCATTACATAATAAATATATATACCTGTCCGGCTGCAGTACTAGTGATATTATATATATATATATATATATATATATTAATTTCATCTCATTATCATCCAGTCTATATTAGCAGCAGACACAGTACGGTAGTCCACGGCTGTAGCTACCTCTGTGTCGGCAGTCGCTGGTCCATCCATAATTGTATACCACCTACCCGTGTGTTTTTCTTTTTCTTTCTTCTTGATACATACTACTATAGTAGCTTACTGTAGCAGTCTGCGGTGCTGCTGAGCTGACAGTGTCCAGCAGGTCCGTCATCAGTCATTACATAATAAATATATATACCTGTCCGGCTGCAGTACTAGTGATATTATATATATATATATTAATTTCATCTCATTATCATCCAGTCTATATTAGCAGCAGACACAGTACGGTAGTCCACGGCTGTAGCTACCTCTGTGTCGGCAGTCGCTGGTCCATCCATAATTGTATACCACCTACCCGTGGTTTTTTTTTTTCTTTCTTCTTGATACATACTACTATAGTAGCTTACTGTAGCAGTCTGCGGTGCTGCTGAGCTGACAGTGTCCAGCAGGTCCGTCATCAGTCATTACATAATAAATATATATACCTGTCCGGCTGCAGTACTAGTGATATTATATATATATATTAATTTCATCTCATTATCATCCAGTCTATATTAGCAGCAGACACAGTACGGTAGTCCACGGCTGTAGCTACCTCTGTGTCGGCAGTCGCTGGTCCATCCATAATTGTATACCACCTACCCGTGGTTTTTTTTTTTTTTTCTTTCTTCTTGATACATACTACTATAGTAGCTTACTGTAGCAGTCTGCGGTGCTGCTGAGCTGACAGTGTCCAGCAGGTCCGTCATCAGTCATTACATTATAAATATATATACCTGTCCGGCTGCAGTACTAGTGATATTATATATATATATATATATTAATTTCATCTCATTATCATCCAGTCTATATTAGCAGCAGACACAGTACGGTAGTCCACGGCTGTAGCTACCTCTGTGTCGGCAGTCGCTGGTCCATCCATAAGTATACTAGTATCCATCCATCTCCATTGTTTACCTGAGGTGCCTTTTAGTTGTGCCTATTAAAATATGGAGAACAAAAATGTTGAGGTTCCAAAATTAGGGAAAGATCAAGATCCACTTCCACCTCGTGCTGAAGCTGCTGCCACTAGTCATGGCCGAGACGATGAAATGCCAGCAACGTCGTCTGCCAAGGCCGATGCCCAATGTCATAGTACAGAGCATGTAAAATCCAAAACACCAAATATCAGTAAAAAAAGGACTCCAAAATCTAAAATAAAATTGTCAGAGGAGAAGCGTAAACTTGCCAATATGCCATTTACCACACGGAGTGGCAAGGAACGGCTGAGGCCCTGGCCTATGTTCATGGCTAGTGGTTCAGCTTCACATGAGGATGGAAGCACTCAGCCTCTCGCTAGAAAAATGAAAAGACTCAAGCTGGCAAAAGCACCGCAAAGAACTGTGCGTTCTTCGAAATCCCAAATCCACAAGGAGAGTCCAATTGTGTCGGTTGCGATGCCTGACCTTCCCAACACTGGACGTGAAGAGCATGCGCCTTCCACCATTTGCATGCCCCCTGCAAGTGCTGGAAGGAGCACCTGCAGTCCAGTTCCTGATAGTCAGATTGAAGATGTCAGTGTTGAAGTACACCAGGATGAGGAGGATATGGGTGTTGCTGGCGCTGGGGAGGAAATTGACAAGGAGGATTCTGATGGTGAGGTGGTTTGTTTAAGTCAGGCACCCGGGGAGACACCTGTTGTCCGTGGGAGGAATAGGGCCGTTGACATGCCTGGTTAAAATACCAAAAAAATCAGCTCTTCTGTGTGGAAGTATTTCACCAGAAATGCGGACAACATTTGTCAAGCCGTGTGTTGCCTTTGTCAAGCTGTAATAAGTAGGGGTAAGGACGTTAACCACCTCGGAACATCCTCCCTTATACGTCACCTGCAGCGCATTCATAATAAGTCAGTGACAAGTTCAAAAACTTTGGGCGACAGCGGAAGCAGTCCACTGACCAGTAAATCCCTTCCTCTTGTAACCAAGCTCACGCAAACCACCCCACCAACTCCCTCAGTGTCAATTTCCTCCTTCCCCAGGAATGCCAATAGTCCTGCAGGCCATGTCACTGGCAATTCTGACGAGTCCTCTCCTGCCTGGGATTCCTCCGATGCATCCTTGCGTGTAACGCCTACTGCTGCTGGCGCTGCTGTTGTTGCTGCTGGGAGTCGATGGTCATCCCAGAGGGGAAGTCGTAAGCCCACTTTTACTACTTCCACCAAGCAATTGACTGTCCAACAGTCCTTTGCGAGGAAGATGAAATATCACAGCAGTCATCCTGTTGCAAAGCGGATAACTGAGGCCTTGACAACTATGTTGGTGTTAGACGTGCGTCCGTTATCCGCCGTTAGTTCACAGGGAACTAGACAATTTCTTGAGGTAGTGTGCCCCCGTTACCAAATACCATCTAGGTTCCACTTCTCTAGGCAGGCGATACCGAGAATGTACACGGACGTCAGAAAAAGACTCACCAGTGTCCTAAAAAATGCAGTTGTACCCAATGTCCACTTAACCACGGACATGTGGACAAGTGGAGCAGGGCAAGGTCAGGACTATATGACTGTGACAGCCCACGGGGTAGATGTATGGACTCCCGCCGCAAGAACAGCAGCGGCGGCACCAGTAGCAGCATCTCGCAAACGCCAACTCTTTCCTAGGCAGGCTACGCTTTGTATCACCGGTTTCCATAATACGCACACAGCTGAAAACCTCTTACGGCAACTGAGGAAGATCATCGCGGAATGGCTTACCCCAATTGGACTCTCCTGTAGATTTGTGGCATCGGACAACGCCAGCAATATTGTGTGTGCATTAAATATGGGCAAATTCCAGCACGTCCCATGTTTTGCACATACCTTGAATTTGGTGGTGCAGAATTTTTTAAAAAACGACAGGGGCATGCAAGAGATGCTGTCGGTGGCCAGAAGAATTGCGGGACACTTTCGGCGTACAGGCACCTTGTACAGAAGACTGGAGCACCACCAAAAACGCCTGAACCTGCCCTGCCATCATCTGAAGCAAGAAGTGGTAACGAGATGGAATTCAACCCTATATATGCTTCAGAGGTTGGAGGAGCAGCAAAAGGCCATTCAAGCCTATACAATTGAGCACGATATAGGAGGTGGAATGTACCTGTCTCAAGCGCAGTGGAGAATGATTTCAACGTTGTGCAAGGTTCTGCAACCTTTTGAACTTGCCACACGTGAAGTCAGTTCAGACACTGCCAGCCTGAGTCAGGTCATTCCCCTCATCAGGCTTTTGCAGAAGAAGCTGGAGGCATTGAAGGAGGAGCTAAAAGGGAGCGATTCCGCTAGGTATGTGGGACTTGTGGATGGAGCCCTTAATTCGCTTAACAAGGATTCACGGGTGGTCAATCTGTTGAAATCAGAGCACTACATTTTGGCCACCGTGCTCGATCCTAGATTTAAAACCTACCTTGGATCTCTCTTTCCGGCAGACACAAGTCTGCTGGGGTTCAAAGACCTGCTGGTGACAAAATTGTCAAGTCAAGTGGAACGCGACCTGTCAACATCTCCTCCTTCACATTCTCCCGCAACTGGGGGTGCGAGGAAAAGGCTCAGAATTCCGAGCCCACCCGCTGGCGGTGATGCAGGGCAGTCTGGAGCGACTGCTGATGCTGACATCTGGTCCGGACTGAAGGACCTGACAACGATTACGGACATGTCGTCTACTGTCACTGCATATGATTCTCTCCCCATTGAAAGAATGGTGGAGGATTATATGAGTGACCGCATCCAAGTAGGCACGTCAGACAGTCCAGACTTATACTGGCAGGAAAAAGAGGCAATTTGGAGGCCCTTGCACAAACTGGCTTTATTCTACCTAAGTTGCCCTCCCACAAGTGTGTACTCCGAAAGAGTGTTTAGTGCCGCCGCTCACCTTGTCAGCAATCGGCGTACGAGGTTACTTCCAGAAAATGTGGAGAAGATGATGTTCATTAAAATGAATTATAATCAATTCCTCCGTGGAGACATTGACCAGCAGCAATTGCCTCCACAAAGTACAGAGGGAGCTGAGATGGTGGATTCCAGTGGGGACGAATTGATAATCTGTGAGGAGCGGGATGTACACGGTGATATATCGGAGGATGATGATGAGGTGGACATCTTGCCTCTGTAGAGCCAGTTTGTGCAAGGAGAGATTAATTGCTTCTTTTTCGGTGGGGGTCCAAACCAACCCGTCATTTCAGTCACAGTCGTGTGGCAGACCCTGTCACTGAAATGATGGGTTGGTTAAAGTGTGCATGTCCTGTTTATACAACATAAGGGTGGGTGGGAGAGCCCAAGGACAATTCCATCTTGCACCTCTTTTTTCTTTCATTTTTATTTACGTCATGTGCTGTTTGGGGAGTGTTTTTTGGAAGGGCCATCCTGCGTGACACTGCAGTGCCACTCCTAGAGGGGCCAGGTGTTTGTGTCGGCCACTAGGGTCGCTTAGCTTACTCACACAGCTACCTCATTGCGCCTCTTTTTTTCTTCTTTGCGTCATGTGCTGTTTGGGTAGTGTTTTTTGGAAGGGCCATCCTGCGTGACCCTGCAGTGCCACTCCTAGATGGGCCAGGTGTTTGTGTCGGCCACTAGGGTCGCTTAGCTTACTCACACAGCTACCTCATTGCGCCTCTTTTTTTCTTTGCGTCATGTGCTGTTTGGGGAGTGTTTTTTGGAAGGGCCATCCTGCGTGACACTGCAGTGCCACTCCTAGATGGGCCAGGTGTTTGTGTCGGCCACTAGGGTCGCTTAGCTTACTCACACAGCTACCTCATTGCGCCTCTTTTTTTCTTTGCGTCATGTGCTGTTTGGGGAGTGTTTTTTGGAAGGGCCATCCTGCGTGACACTGCAGTGCCACTCCTAGATGGGCCAGGTGTTTGTGTTGGCCACTAGGGTCGCTTATCTTACTCACACAGCTACCTCATTGCGCCTCTTTTTTTCTTTGCGTCATGTGCTGTTTGGGGAGTGTTTTTTGGAAGGGCCATCCTGCGTGACACTGCAGTGCCACTCCTAGATGGGCCAGGTGTTTGTGTCGGCCACTAGGGTCGCTTAGCTTAGTCATCCAGCGACCTCGGTGCAAATTTTAGGACTAAAAATAATATTGTGAGGTGTGAGGTATTCAGAATAAACTGAAAATGAGTGGAAATTATGGTTTTTGAGGTTAATAATACTTTGGGATCAAAATGACCCCCAAATTCTATGATTTAAGCTGTTTTTTAGTGTTTTTTGAAAAAAACACCCGAATCCAAAACACACCCGAATCCGACAAAAAAAATTCGGCGAGGTTTTGCCAAAAAAAGGTCGAACCCAAAACACGGCCGCGGAACCGAACCCAAAACCAAAACACAAAACTCGAAAAATTTCAAGTGCACATCTCTAGTGTACATTCACACAATTAATTTATGTTTCATATACACCTTATACACACAGCCTGAAGGTCTTAAAATACAATATTTTTTATAACTGTGTATTAAACAAAGTTTGTGTACATTGAGCCATCAGAAAACAAAGGTTTCATTATCTCACTCTCACTCAAAAAATTATGTATTTCGGAATATTCCGTATTTCAGAATATTTGTATACGGGATACTCAACCTGTAGTATGCAAATGAAAAAAATTAATTTAAATTTATCACACACTCTGCTGCCTCAGTCGTGGGGAGGATGTCTGTAGTTAGCAGAGACAGTATTTACTGCTACTGTTGCAGCTTGCTTCTGCTTGCAGGCAGATTGTGCTGCAAACAAGGTCCAACCTCTTTCTACTCTTCAGTGGCAGCAGGGTGGTATGCAGGGCCAGACTGGCCATCTGGAACTTCTGGCAAATGCCAGAAGGGCCGATGGCCACGTGGGCCGGTCCAGCGCTCACTGATACACGCTGCCGCTCAGTCCGGCGGCAGCGTGTCTCAGCTGTCACAAGAGGAGAGCGCCCGCCAGCGCGGCTGTGTCTGGCGCGGCGGCGTATAGCGGACTTCAAACCAGCCGCCGGTTCATGAGCCAATCAGAACTCGCGGACCGGCAGCCAATCAGAAGCCGCCGGTCCGCGAGCTCTGATTGGCTCACGAACCGGCGGCTGGTTTGAACGAAGTCTGCTATACGCCGCCGCGCCAGACACAGCCGCGCTGGCGGGCGCTCTCCTCTCCTGACTCACCCATCCCTCACAGCCGGAGCCCGGAGGAGAAGCAGCAGCAGCAGCAGCAGCAGTGCAGCAGCGGTAAGCAGCTGCAGCACTGGCTGCTGTGGGGGCAATTGTATATCTGGCACTGTGGGGGCAATTGGCTGGCACAGTGAGGGCATTTATATACCTGGCACTGTGGGGGCAATTGTTTACCTGGCACTGTGGGGGCATTTGTATACCTGTCAGGTATACAATTGCCCCCACAGTGTCAGATCCACAATTACCTGACACTGTGGGGGCAATTGTGGATCTGACACTGTGGGGGCATTTGTATACCTGGCACTGTGGGGGCATTTGTGGATCTGTCACTGTGGGGGCATTTGTGGATCTGGCACTGTGGGGGCATTTGTGGATCTGGCACTTTTGGGGCATTTGTATACCTGGCACTGTGGGGGCATTTGTATACCTGGCACTGTGGGGGCATTTGTATACCTGGCACTGTGGGGCATTTGTATACCTGGCACTGTGGGGGCATTTGTATACCTGGCACTGTGGGGGCATTTGTATACCTGGCACTGTGGGGGCAATTGTGGATCTGGCACTGCACTATTGGGGGCATATAATGTAAATTTCGGCTCATACCGGGTGCTATAATGTAAATTTCGGCTCATACCAGGTGCTATAATGTAAATTTTGGCTCATACCGGGTGCTATAAAGTGAATTTTGGCTCATACTGTGTGGTATAATGTGAAAGAGGCACCAGTACTAGATAGTATTAGGGGTCCTACTATTGTGGTGCATAATGCGTATAAGGGGTGTATGGTGTGGTAAACTACACTGAAGACCACGCCCCTTTTGAGTGGCCACGCTTAATTATAAACTTCACATTTCCATACCCCCACTTAAAAATTTCCACTTCAACCACTGGTTGTGTGTATTTTAATAGAGAATGATGTACGCTTGTATGTTGTTGGAATATTAAATATATTTGTAAGAGCATAGACTAATACGTGGGAGGAGTCAGGAATAGTAAGGGGAGGAGTCACAGAGGTGGGCCTGTGTGCTTCAAAAATGCCAGGGCCTATTTTTAGTCCCAGTCCGGCCCTGGTGGGATGAATAGGGCATAAGAGCCAGTGTGGGCATAGTGTTACATCTACGATGCCATGACATTCATTACCATGGTGCATAGCGCATGTACCAGGTGATGGGGGTTACCTGGCAGGGGGTTGTACAAGATAGGCGGCTACCCTTGCCTGATTAATTGTTTATTTTGTTGGGGCTAGCTGTGTGAAATTGAACAGTGAGCATGTATAGCAAATTTAGCAGCTGCTGCCATATTTTATGCCCCTTTGAACCTCAGGCCCCTGCATACCTCAGGGCCCAGAGTGATTGTGCCCTTTGTCTCCCCCTGTTGAAAGGCCTGGACAGGAGTGCAGGTTAATGTCAATGTCCAAGATTGCTCTAGTAAATACTGTCAGGAAAAATTACAAGTACTGTAACAACTGAGCCCCAGAATGCACAGATAAATGCTGATTGACAGGAGTTCAGGAGTGCATTGGAGAATGCAAACAACCATATATCTAAATAATGGCAATGTGAACAAAAGTGCACTGGTAAGTGAAAAAAAGCCAGAGCCTATAGATCCTAAATGCTTGTAGAGACACAGAGAGAAACCAGAGGTCCTAGGAGCAGTCACAGCACGATCGGAAGGTAGCCAGTGTATTCAGGAAGTGGACATGAGATGTTTTGCCACAGGAACACCAGGAAACCGACTCCATGATCCAGCAGTGAGCACACTGTGGGACAGAGTTACTGTATGTAGACCAACACAGATGCATCCACAACTGCTTAATTAGGCAATCAGTCCAGGTAATCACAGGCATAGAGATGTGTAGAAGAAACCTTTCACGGGAGCGACAACAAAGGCAGAGCAGAGGAACTGCACTGGATTGTAAATATATATGCAGTGGTTCAAGTAGAATTTTTTTCTTAGTGGTACTGATTGTAAAAATGTGCATGGTCACGTGTCATGAGAGGGCATGGTCACTCATAAATATGGGAGTGGCTACATGACAATAGGGGCACGGCCATATTATGCCATACACTGCAATGCCCCTTACACATTATGCCAAACACCGTAATGCCCATTACACATTATTCCAAACACTGTAATGCTTATTACACATTAAGCTACACACCATAATGCTTATTACACATTATGCCAGACACCGTAACACCCATTACACATTATGCCACACACAGTAATGCCCATTACACATTATGGCACACACCATAATGCCTGTTACATATTACAACACACATTGTAATGCCTGTTACATATTATGCCACAAAACAGTTATGCCACTGACACCATTTTTCAAAAATGCCCCTTATATATTATGCCCCAGCGGTGGGCTGGTGGTACTGAGTACCACATCCATATTTCTGGATGGTACTCCGTACCACACTACTTTCAGCACTGTATATAATGTATATAATCACAATTCATTACTTTAACAATGATTTTCATATTGTAAGTTCAACATCTGGGTCAACAAGTGAGCTTGTCACGACATTTATCTTGCCTGGAACAAGTGAGGAATGTTTTGTCCAATCCTTCAGAACATAGTGGATTTTGCTTGTCCTACTTTCCTATGCACATTTAGAAACAACAATGCTTGTTGTACCCTTTCTGCAACCTTAGCGAATAGTCCATTGACCTTTAGATCTTTACAGATATTCCACTTATTTTTCTGATACTAAACATTTCCTAAAAGCAACTACATGTTGTGTTTGTAGCATGTGCAATAGGTACAGAAGGAATTGTATTTCTGTTATGCAGAAGGACCACTTGTAAGATGACTTTTGAAAAAAAATGACTATGAAAAAAATCTGAATTCCTTATTTGGATTCAACATTAGAAAACAGTGTACTTTGAACACCATTAGAAGCCTTGGGACAAAATTGTTGTTGACCAGTGAGTGAAATGGTTTAGCAATATGAAACTGGCATGAAGTTGTCCTTGAAAGGATATTTAAGAAAGTGTTTTTATTTTTCAGTATTCATTTATGTTATTCCTTATTTGCTTTTTTGCTGTGCAATATGTAACCCTGTATAAAAAACTTTCTTCATGATCATTTCAAGCTGGATACTGTTGTATTCCTGTATTATACTTTCTGGAAATAATAAAAAATATATAAAAAAAAAAAAAAAGCTTTCTACAGACGTATAAGCTGCTATATACTTACTCCTATAGAATCGGTCAGTGAAATATAACAGATCAATTAACAGTTATTTTTACACATTTTTAACATTCAGTTTGTAAATCATTTACTCATTTAGTTATTCCTATAAATCATTTTGCTTCCCACAGTTGACAAGTGTGTAATGTGTACCAAGTGATTCTTCTGCAGGCATAAAGTCAGTGGGGTAAAATGCCAAAGCCTTAACCTCAGTAGAGGTTCGAGCAAATAGTTTAATTAAATAAAGACTACTGGGACATTGGTTAATGTCAAATATCTGAAAAAAAATGGAGAAATCACTTTGCCCCTTTCAAATTGGTGATGGAGCACAGTGGCATGGCCAAGCTAGGGGGACAATGTGGGTTAGGGATAGCGGAGACAATGTGGTCACATTTACATTAAAAGTTATTGACACAATTAGTAAATCACTCTGGGGAGGTGTATCAAAGCTTATAAAAATGAAAAGTGGAGAAGTTGCCATAGAAACTAATCAACTTCTAGCTATCATCTAACTAGTACAGTATATTCTAGTTGCTATGGGCAACCTCTCCACTTGTACTCTATATAAAGGTTTGATGTACGGTAGCTCCCCCTCTAGTGAAAATCTTTTAGTTTACACGGACATTGGGCATGATGCAGATTTGTACCTGAGTTGTCCATAATGAATACAGTGATGAAATTTCAACATGTTAGAATGTCAACATATTGCCCTCGATGAGCCAGTGGCTTCTGGGTCTAAGTGGTCATGTGACATCTCTTTTGGGTCAGACCTCTGATTCTCCAGGTAAGTATTGCTCTGCTATCCTTTAACAATAATCCCTACCCCTAACCCTCTGTCAATTGTTTAACACTAAATCTCCCCCTGCAGCCTCACTTTACTCTAACGTCTCTTGCAGCCTAACCCTAAAGGGCCCCATACACTAGGACGATAATGCCTGATTTAATCCGATTTCGGGCATTTGGCCCAATACTATATATCAGATGAAATTGGGCATTTTGCAGGCGTTTCCGATCCAATCCGATCCGATGCGCGTTCTGTGAGCATCGGATCGGATCCTCTAGATTGAATGTGCTGCACATTCAATCAGGTCCTACCCCACAGGAATGGCTGGGATTGGCCAAGATCACCCAAGATACATTGTATGCAAAAGGACAGCATACAATGTATCTTGGGCGATCCTGCCCCCCGGGAGGCTGCCTGGGGTGATCGCCCGAGACATGTCAGACGGACATGTCGCGGTAGTGTATGGGGCCCTTAACTCTTATGCCTACAGGCTAACCCTAATGCTGATATTCTGATGACTACATTTCACCTGCTCACATTCTGAGACTGTTGACATTTTAACAATGTCAACATCATAACTGTCAACATTGTTATTGTTGACCTTTTAACTACATTCCTTTTCTACATGACAGAGCCTGCTTAAGGTAAAATCATGCAGCAATATATGTTTGCTAACAGATTGTGATGACATCTCTATTGCAAAAATAACAGAAAGCAATAGCTTTTTCTACTGTTATAAAGTGTATGTGCTGTATCACTGTAATATTCAACAGAATTGTTCACAAATAAATGTACTTACATAGCCGTCCTATTAGAATACTGTTGATAGTGTAAAACTAGTAAATTATGGGAGCTGAATAATTAAATGATAAAAAAGTAGTGTATGCATACATTATATAATAAAAACTAAATTTAGCTATATATTAATGACCAGTAAGGCAAAGTAATTCAAGTTGTGAGTTCAAAAGATTGAAACAATGCTCAACACAAATCATTTCAAAAAGTTCTAAAACACTTCACAATGTCAATGATCAGCATTTCTTACAGATTCGAGATCATCTGCCCATAGAGTAACAAGATAATAACGTACAACACAGAATATCCTGCTGTGCCTATCGCATATATCATCTTCCATAGATTAAAGATCAAAAAAGTAATTTGCTTTGGGATTTTGGAGACACAAAACAAGATGTTAGGGTACGTTGCAAATAAGAATAAGTGACCTAAATCAGACTACAATAAAAAGTCCTCCTTTGAAGAATGGGAATGGTGATTTAATATTGCAAGCTATATTAGCGATGTTCAAAATAAATCTGTAGATAAGACTATTTCTTATTTTTTACAATAATGAAAGTTTTAAAGTAAACCAGTGCCTGTTATCTCAATTAAAACAAAGTTTGTAAATTGAAAAAATACATTATACTGAAAAATAATATTTTGAATTCATGTATTTTAAACTGTTTTCTGGATATTGAAAGAAAATCATTAAAAAAAAAGACATTGAAAAAAAAAAAACCAGTTGAAGAATAAAGGATATTAAACATTTTTATGCCAAGACAACAAGTGGGATGATTTAATTCACAGCACATGTTAATTTTACCTTTGAAGTGCAAGGAGCATACATAAAGTATTGAGAGTACTATAATTCTTTATGTACAATAATCTGTTTCCAGTTGCAGAATACCTGTACGACCACTGAAAGATGTACAGATACAATATTTTTAGGGTATCACTCTTCTACACTGTGGTCATGTGCAGTGAATGTTGAAATATACAGTAGATCAAATATGGCTTCACATGTGCTCAGTAAGAAGAGAAGAGCAGGTTTCTCTGAAGGATGGACCAGCATGAATGGACTTCCCTTCAAATATTGCTATGGGACCCAGTGATGTTGCTACACAATTGCCACTTTGCCATTTGTCACTGCCAGTTATGAAATTACATTGCTCAAACGTCACTCTACGTTATCAATACATTTGCTCTTCTTGACTAGGCTGCATGGTTAAACTATATTTGCAGATTTCTTACTATGGTCTTTAGGTAGACTTTTAAATTTGAGAGATTTTAGAAAATAGCTTTGATTCCCATCAAAATTGTGTACAATATAAATTTATATATATATATATATATATATATATATATATACATATATTTGTATATGTACATTATAGAAGCATATAATATTTATTTATTTATTTTATTAACAGTTTCTTATATAGCGCAGCATATTCCGTTGCGCTTTACAATTAGAACAACAGTAATAGAACAAAACTGGGTAAAAACAGACAGACATAGAGGTAGGAAGGCCCTGCTCGCAAGCTTACAATCTATAGGGAAATAGGCACAGATACACAAGGATAGATGCTATCTATTGCATAATGGTCCACCAGATTGCTAGGTTCTTAATGGGTTGTATGATGATACCCCGCAATGTTGGGCAAGTGTCAGGAGGATGTGAGAGTAAAGAAAGACAAAATATGTGATGTTATGTATATTTTACAGTAAGGATGTAATTAGATAGGGAAGCACTGGAGGTTATGTGGGTGGGTCTGGAATTTGATAGGTTTGTCTGAAGATGTGAGTTTTCAGGGAACGTTTAAAGGTTTGGAGACTAGAGGCGAGTCTTATTGTGCATGGGAGGGCATTCCATAGAGTGGGTGAAGCCCGGATAAAGTCCTGTAATTTTGAGTGTGAAAAAGTAATGCGTGTGGATGAGAGACATAGATCTTGTGCAGAGCGGAGAGGTCAGGTAGGGAGATATTTTGAGATTAGTGAAGAGATGTATGTTGGTGCAGTTTGGTTAATAGCCCTGTATGTCAGTAAAAGTATTTTATATTTAATACGGTAGAATACCGGTAACCAATGGAGGGACTGACAGAGCGGATCTGCAGACGATGAACGTCTAGCGAGGAAGATTATCCTTGCAGCTGCATTCAAAATGGATTGTATTGGTGAGAGTCTGTGTTTGGGAAGACCGGTCAGGAGACTATTACAATAATCAGTGCGGGAGATAATGAGAGCATGGATTAGAGTTTTTGCTGTGTCTTGTGTAAAATATGGTCATATTTTGGATATGTTTCTTAGATGTATGTAACATGATCTTGAGACAGATTGAATGTGGGGAACAAAGGACAGTTCAGAGTCAAGAATGACACCTAGGCAGCGAACTTGTGGGGTAGGGATGATTGCCGAGTTCTCAACAGTAATAGAGATATCAGATTGGAAACTACTGTTGGCCAATATATAATATCTAGTTTGTGTAAAGAAACATATAAAAATTTTACTTTCACAAATTATTTCTTACAGTTCTAAATCATACTACATGATTATATTAAAGATTTATGGGTTAATGTCAAGTTGGATGTACTGTAACCATAACTTTTGGTGTGAAAAGTGTTTGTACTGCTCACAAAATTGTAATGTATTCATCCATACGTATGGTCTGAAACATGCTGCACTTTAAGTTGGCCTCCTTGTGCCTAGACAGGTTGAACAAGGGAGGCCACACAAGCATTGCAATACAACATTAAGTGTACTGTATGTTCAGGCCAATATACCACATACAATGATGCCACATACCAGGAAATCATGAGGTGTTCTGTAAAATTTGCAGGTGCTCTACTGTGTGCAAAAAGTACACTTGGGTTTGTTGGTTGAGAGTGTCTAAATTCCTCTCACATGAGACTGCTGAAATTTATGGTGGGGTAACATTTTTATATACCTTAGATAACATGTAACTGAATTTTTTATACATAAAAGTAATAGACAATTTTAGAACATTAGGTTTGAACAATATTTGTATAAATCAATTTACTGATGTTTTTTTTTGTTTACTACTTAAATATACCAGTAATTTACTTGTTAACTAAAATATATAAAAGTACAGTACGACCTCTGGGAAGACCAATAATTGATTCACATGACCCACTCTATAAAGTGCTCTTGGAATATGATGGCTATATTTTACAGCTTATTGTGCAGTTATGTAGCATTGCCATATTATTAACACAGACCATATTCTGGACAATGATTGAAAAGAACCCTCATTGTTTTGCCTTAAAAACTACCAGTTTTAAAAACCTGTTGGTCAAGGATTCACCATTTGGAGAAAGCTATACTTGACTTACAGTACACCTAAGGCAGGAGTGCTTAAATTAAGTGCCAAAATATAATGTAATGTAATTTTACTTTTACTGTACATCAAGAATTTCAGGAGCAACAATCACTGATTAACAATTAATGACATGTTAAAGGTGGTATACATCATTTTATGCCCCTGTTCCAAAATTCATGTTGGCAAGAACTCAAAAACTCTTAAGGAGTGTATTGCTTTTCAATTGTCTTATATCAAGAAAGCCCTGTCTTCAGTAAATGGCAAAATACCACCAGTTGAGAGACATTTTTTCCAGAGGCAGGGAACTCTTTACGTTATTTTTAAAGTATGCCCATTATTCATTTGTCATCTCTTCATAGGGGAGATGATAAAAATAATATCTTATTGCATAAGGAATCATGTTGGACATACAGTACAGTACAATTTAAATGCAACGTCACATTAATGAATGAAAGAAGAACTAAATTTAACATGTGTCTATAATCAACCCCAATTCTTTGATTATGTAGACTGCATTTTTGCTATGAAAAATCCCTTAAAAATGAGTTTAGGGCTCTTTATGTTATGCAATTGTTTTTTGTTTATCTTTTCATATAATTTTAAATATGGTGTTTTACCGCATGACATTTGTTGGAGTGTCATTTTTAATTTTACCAATTGATTTCACTGTATGTACTGTATGTGCCGTTGTTGCTGGGCAGTGTTTCACTCTTAGACAAGCTTTACCAGATGATCATGACACCTCTTATGATATGTCCTCCCGCTGTCAGCATTTTGTGCACCATGGGACATGTAATTTAACGTTCATGTGAAAATCGTAAAGAAATGAACGTGTTTTTGGTGCCTCAGCAGGTATTTATGCAGGCTTGGATGGGTTCATCTGTTGTGTGCATTCCCTTGATGAAGGTGTTTTTGTTCCTAACACGGCTGTCAGGTCATTCCTGCAACAGGATCCAGATGAATACTATGCTCCTGTGGCATACATAATGTGGCAATACATTTCATTATGTGGCAATGCATTTTATGTTTATTTTTCATATAATCTTGGTGTGTTGGATTACAAAGTATATTTGGTCTGTATTTCCAGTACATGATTTTCTATTTCTAACCACTCAGTCAATATTCCAAAGTATATGCATGCAATTTCACTTGTAGTGCTCTATAGTGACATGAACTTTCATGACAATGCCTACATTGTAACTTTGGCTTTTTTTATAATAAATGTATTTATATAGTTCTTTACTCCAATAGAACTTAAAATTCTTTACAGATTTCATGATAATAATACATGGGATGCAGTCAATATACCGGCTGTCGGGATCCCGGCGTTCATTCTATGCTGGTCAGTATACTGAATATCTAATATAATATTGACTTACCGGTAACATACATGAGACATCTAAGTAGGATGTTTTTGGTGTGTTAGTCTGTCTGGCTGCTATGATTTAGTTGTGTTCTACACTGTGCTACACACATTGCAGCTTTAAATAGTGCATGTTTTGCATTTGTAAGTAAGCATAAGTATTTTCTAGCTTGTCTAGCAATTTATCAAGCCTTAGATGTCTGTTGTGACAGTGAGCCATGCTTTTAATGCCCTCTTATATAATTGTGTTTTTTATATGTAAGTATAATGTGCACGTTTGTATTTTGTTAATGTGAGTATTTCTCACATCTTAAGTGTATTTTGCACTGTACTGTACCTTCTTGTATATTCACAGTATCGTTGCTATGGTAACTCATGTGCTCTAAACTCTCCTTATCCCCTTCCGACGTAGGTCCCGTGGAACCATCACTTCCGGTGACGTCACTGACTGGAAGCCGGAAGTGTACGCGCGTGTCCCGGGGCTGCTGCCGGCGGCGGGCGGGAGAGTAGCAGGTCCGTGAGTATAAATGTTTGTTTGTTTGTATGTTCACTATCCTGATGACGGAATGAGACCCCCGAAATGTTGATAAAGATTTCTACACTTTAAGAATCTGGTAGTGCCGCCTCGTCAGTTCTATGGTATCTTTGGGATTTGCACAATCCATAGGAAGGCACAACAGTAAGTTTGCATCAAGGGATTGCGCTACCCTGGGTGAGTGCCGGGTTTTGAACTGTGTTATTTATATATATGTATATATATATATATATATATATATAAAGTCCAGAAATGAAGCGCACACACTTAAATAGAAATAGAAGGGTGCCGTGTCGATTCTTAATAATACAATTGTTCCCAATGTTTTACCCAAGGGGGTTAGACAAGAGGAGACCAGCACACCACCAAATGAAAAAATATGAAAACATTTAATGAGTAAATAGCATTATCAGGCCTTTTGAAAAAAGATTCTTAGTACTCATCATAAGTCACTGAGCAGTATTCATAGTACAGAACAGCCATCCCAACGGCCCGTTTCGGTTGTCACACCTTCATCATGGGGTCAGCTACAACATAATGTTCAAACAGAGGTCCTTATAAAGCTACACCATTAGAGTGAATCAAGTACACCTGCTTCTCCCAATCACCAGTGATTCAAAAAACCTTCCAAAGGTATGTGAGCAGACCAGAGTGGAACCACAGAAGCAGGACAAAGTCACCAAAACCACAGTCGCTGGTTCTGTCGTGCCGGAAGTGACAACACACGACCGCGTTTGTCAACATCCGCCAGTAGGCGGAACCCGAGCGCCGGGATACGTTTCCAAGGCACTACCAAAGGTGCCGCTGTGCCGGAAGTGATGTCGCGTCATCGCGAGAATCAACATCCGCCAGGCCGTGAACCAGCCTCAGATCTCGGGCAATGTCACTGCCTATGGGTTCAAACACACAGCTCGTCACATACAGTAATATAATCAAAAAACCAAAATAAGTCATACAACACGAAAAAATAAATAATAAAAAATAAGTAAGAAACAGCAATCATAATAAGGCAGCCTGAATGTCGACACTATTCAAACAAAAAACAAAAAACAAAGGGTCTCATTGTATGACAGAGATCAACCCTAGGTCAAAAAGAACATAATAAACAAACATGCAAAACCGTTTATGTTGGAGAGTGTCGACATAGAGGCATGTCAACAATACAAAATAATTTATGCAAAAAACAAAAAAAAGTATCAATAGTGCCACTGTCATGGACAGTCCCAAATGAGGAAAATTAGACATAAAGTATGTTAACTTAGTCAATCTACTGAAAAACAGTAATAACAGTAGAAGAGCTCAAATAAATGGAGTCAAAATTAGTTCTTCATTCAAACCACTGGGGGCAGTTGAATTTAGCTTGTAGATCCATTCACATTCACGTTGTAGAAGTATGCGATGTCTATCACCTCCCCTACGTAGTGGTGGGATATGGTCTATTGGCATACATCTAAAGTCCGCCATAGTATGGCCACTAGTAACAAAGTGCCTGGCTACTGGTGGTGTGCTGGAATCTAGAGCATTAAAGGCCTTCTTGATTGAACTCCTGTGCATGGATATACGTTCTTTTAACATACGGATAGTTTTACCCACATAAAGTTTGTTGCAAGGACAAAGAATAATGTATACCACATAGCGTGAATCACACGTCAATCGATGTCTTAAAGTATAGCTACTGTTGGTAATTGGATGTGTAAAGGTTTTTCCTAATAGGAGGAATCTGCAATTGGCACAGCCCGCACACTTGTAGGCTCCTTTTTGCAGGGAAAGCCAATGCGTATTAGTGTGTATACCTGGACTAATATCCGAAAAAGTAATACGTTCCTTTAAGTTGCGACTTCTCTTATAGCTGAAGAGAGGTAGATTCTTGCAACTTGGTCCAAGGATCGGGTCAGCTTGCAGTATGTGCCAGTGCTTGGTAATAGTCTTCCTAATTAACCCAGAGGAAATGCAATATGTAGTGGGAAAAACCAATCTAAGAGAAGTAGCATCGACACGTTGTGTAAGTAAAAGGTCTTCCTGTTTTAGTAGCAAACATCGATCAATTGCTTCTTCAACTTCATCTTTATTGTATCCCCGCTGGATAAAGTTATCACCCATTTTTTGTAGGGCTATTGGAAGTTTGGAAGGATCTGATGTCGTTCTGACAACTCTAACGAGTTGTGAGTATGGAAGTCCTTTTTTCAAGGGCCGTGGGTGGAAGCTGTCTGCCAAAAGTAATGTGTTTTTGTCCGTGGGTTTCTTAAAAAGTTCAGTATGGAAGGTATTGTTGTCAATAGATACCAAAACGTCCAGAAATTCAATACTGGCGGCACTACTCCTACATGTAAAGGTGATGTTATCGACTTTATGGTTTAATTGCTCCACAAACAGTTCTAAATCTACTGATGTCCCTGACCAAACAAAAAACAAATCATCAATATATCGAAAATAACAGCTAATAAATCTGGAAAAAAGTGGATCTGATATAATGTACGTGGTTTCAAAATCATACACAAAAATGTTAGCATATGACGGTGCCATGTTTGAACCCATGGCGGTTCCTTGAAGCTGTAAAAAAAATGCATTATTAAACAAAAAATAATTTTTGTGTAAGATAATCTCCATAAGCAAAATCAAATAATCAACAGGTGGACCTTTGTAACTAGAGTTGGACATCACTACGCGGCGTACCGCATTGATGCCTGCAGTATGTGTAATATTCGTATATAGGCTAGTTACATCTAAGGAGACCAAAAGACAGTTATCTGGTGGAGCCCCAAACTGTTTCAATTTCAACAAAAAATCAGTAGTATCTTTTAGATGGTAAGGATTTTGTAGTACCACGGGTTGCAGAAAGTAGTCGCAATATTGCGAAAGAGTTTGACACAGAGAGCCACGTGCCGAAATTATAGGTCTGCCGGGTGGCAAACTAAGAGACTTATGTATCTTGGGCAAAATATACAGAAGAGGGATTCTGGGAAAATCCTGTATCAAAAAGTTTTTTGTATGTTCATCTATCCACCCATTAGTAAAACCAAGTTCAATGATGGAATCAATTTCTCTTTTATAAAGACCAGTGGGATCAAAGGGTAGTTTTTTGTAACAGCTTTGAATAGAGAGTTGCCTGTCCACCTCCCTGATGTAATCATCCCTGTTAAGGACAACAATACCACCGCCTTTATCGGCGGGACGTATTATGATTTGTTGGTTATTTTTTAGGGCCTGTATCGCTTTAATTTCATTGGCGTGTAGATTTTGAAAATATTTCTTTTTACGTCTGATCTTGGGTATTGTGTCCCTTTTTACTAGACGTATGAAGGTTTCTATAGCAGAATTATTACTTGGTGGATCAAATGTACTTTTTGCTGAAAAAGGTAAATGTCTAGCAATAGTAGTGGTGTTTCCTTGTCTAGAAAAAAAATCTTTTAATCTAAGTTGTCTATGAAATCTATATAATTCAGTCTCCCATTGGAAGTCTGTTTGTTGAAAAGTCTGGACAAAAGTTAGTCCTTTAGATAGCACCGTGTATTCCGGCTCACTAAGAGTATAATCTGAAAGATTAAAGACAACTATTTCTTCAGTGTTTTTGGTAATCTGTCTGGGCCCCTTCTTATGTTTGACCCCCCCTCGTCTGCAGGGTCTCTTTCTGTATGGTTTTTGTTGCGAGTGAGTGTCTGCTCCCTTAAAAAATACTTTTTAGAAGAGGAGGACTGATCTGAGTCACTTTGTGATGTATGTGACTCTATGTCTGTAAATGTCCGATTCTGTCTATATCTATTTGATTGCGCACCTCTCCAAACCCTTCTGGTACTTTGATTCAAAAGCCAGTGATAGACTCGTGAATCTTTATAGTCATCCTTGACTTTTCTATATTTGATTTTTTTAAAAGCTATTAGTTCATTTTTGAACTTTAATACATTGTCTTTCAGTTTGGTGAACCAATCAGTATTACTGTCCTTTTTCAATGTGTCAGATCCACTTTCCTCACAAGCACTAATGTCCAATTTAAGACTATCCATTTCTGTGTTCACTTGTTGTATGACTAATATCATAAGATCAAAACTGCATTGGTTTAAGATCAGGCACCACTGTCGGCAAAATTCTTTATTGTTGCGACCAATAGTAGGCTGGTTTTTGATGCGGAAGCCACGTGGAATCAATTTGTCTTTATGATATTGTGAAAGTGTCAAACCGTGGAGTTCTAATTCCACAAGACGTTTGTTTAATTTAAGCAGATCAGAATAAATATCATTAGGGCTATCCGCATCAAAAGCCAGTTGGTCTGTGTCTTTGAAAAGAATTTTAGATATATCCTTTTCTAGGAAACGCTTAGAGCCGGTGAGGTCGCCAAAATCTGAATCCATGGCAGCTTATGAATGGACAAAGTAGTGTATCAACCACTAAAAAAATTTAAAGACAAAAAAAGCTACTAGCTAAACAGAAAATAAATGTTTGTGGTGCAATTCACAAAACCAAATCATATGGTAAAAAATAAAGTCCAGAAATGAAGCGCACACACTTAAATAGAAATAGATGGGTGCCGTGTCGATTCTTAATAATACAATTGTTCCCAATGTTTTACCCAAGGGGGTTAGACAAGAGGAGACCAGCACACCACCAAATGAAAAAATATGAAAACATTTAATGAGTAAATAGCATTATCAGGCCTTTTGAAAAAAGATTCTTAGTACTCATCATAAGTCACTGAGCAGTATTCATAGTACAGAACAGCCATCCCAATGGCCCGTTTCGGTTGTCACACCTTCATCATGGGGTCAGCTACAACATAATGTTCAAACAGAGGTCCTTATAAAGCTACACCATTAGAGTGAATCAAGTACACCTGCTTCTCCCAATCACCAGTGATTCAAAAAACCTTCCAAAGGTATGTGAGCAGACCAGAGTGGAACCACAGAAGCAGGACAAAGTCACCAAAACCACTAACGCTGGTTCCGTCGTGCCGGAAGTGACAACACACGACCGCGTTTGTCAACATCCGCCAGTAGGCGGAACCCGAGCGCCGGGATACGTTTCCAAGGCACTACCAAAGGTGCCGCTGTGCCGGAAGTGATGTCGCGTCATCGCGAGAATCAACATCCGCCAGGCCGTGAACCAGCCTCAGATCTCGGGCAATGTCACTGCCTATGGGTTCAAACACACAGCTCGTCACATATAGTAATATAATCAAAAAACCAAAATAAGTCATAAGTTAATTAGGAAGACTATTACCAAGCACTGGCACATACTGCAAGCTGACCCGATCCTTGGACCAAGTTGCAAGAATCTACCTCTCTTCAGCTATAAGAGAAGTCGCAACTTAAAGGAACGTATTACTTTTTCGGATATTAGTCCAGGTATACACACTAATACACATTGGCTATCCCTGCAAAAAGGAGCCTACAAGTGTGCGGGCTGTGCCAATTGCAGATTCCTCCTATTAGGAAAAACCTTTACACATCCAATTACCAACAGTAGCTATACTTTAAGACATCGATTGACGTGTGATTCACGCTATGTGGTATACATTATTCTTTGTCCTTGCAACAAACTTTATGTGGGTAAAACTATCCGTATGTTAAAAGAACGTATATCCATGCACAGGAGTTCAATCAAGAAGGCCTTTAATGCTTTAGATTCCAGCACACCACCAGTAGCCAGGCACTTTGTTACTAGTGGCCATACTATGGCGGACTTTAGATGTATGCCAATAGACCATATCCCACCACTACGTAGGGGAGGTGATAGACATCGCATACTTCTACAACGTGAATGTGAATGGATCTACAAGCTAAATTCAACTGCCCCCAGTGGTTTGAATGAAGAATTAATTTTGACTCCATTTATTTGAGCTCTTCTACTGTTATTACTGTTTTTCAGTAGATTGACTAAGTTAACATACTTTATGTCTAATTTTCCTCATTTGGGACTGTCCATGACAGTGGCACTATTGATACTTTTTTTTGTTTTTTGCATAAATTATTTTGTATTGTTGACATGCCTCTATGTCGACACTCCAACATAAACGGTTTTGCATGTTTGTTTATTATGTTCTTTTTGACCTAGGGTTGATCTCTGTCATACAATGAGACCCTTTGTTTTTTGTTTGAATAGTGTCGACATTCAGGCTGCCTTATTATGATTGCTGTTTCTTACTTATTTTTTATTATTATTTATTTTTTCGTGTTGTATGACTTATTTTGGTTTTTTGATTATATTACTGTATGTGACGAGCTGTGTGTTTGAACCCATAGGCAGTGACATTGCCCGAGATCTGAGGCTGGTTCACGGCCTGGCGGATGTTGATTCTCGCGATGACGCGACATCACTTCCGGCACAGCGGCACCTTTGGTAGTGCCTTGGAAACATATCCCGGCGCTCGGGTTCCGCCTACTGGCGGATGTTGACAAACGCGGTCGTGTGTTGTCACTTCCGGCACGACGGAACCAGCGTTAGTGGTTTTCGTGACTTTGTCCTGCTTCTGTGGTTCCACTCTGGTCTGCTCACATACCTTTGGAAGGTTTTTTGAATCACTGGTGATTGGGAGAAGCAGGTGTACTTGATTCACTCTAATGGTGTAGCTTTATAAGGACCTCTGTTTGAACATTATGTTGTAGCTGACCCCATGATGAAGGTGTGACAACCGAAACGGGCCGTTGGGATGGCTGTTCTGTACTATGAATACTGCTCAGTGACTTATGATGAGTACTAAGAATCTTTTTTCAAAAGGCCTGATAATGCTATTTACTCATTAAATGTTTTCATATTTTTTCATTTGGTGGTGGGCTGGTCTCCTCTTGTCTAACCCCCTTGGGTAAAACATTGGGAACAATTGTATTATTAAGAATCGACACGGCACCCTTCTATTTCTATTTAAGTGTGTGCGCTTCATTTCTGGACTTTATTTTTTACCATATGATTTGGTTTTGTGAATTGCACCACAAACATTTATTTTCTGTTTAGCTAGTAGCTTTTTTTGTCTTTAAATTTTTTTAGTGGTTGATACACTACTTTGTCCATTCATAAGCTGCCATGGATTCAGATTTTGTCGACCTCACCGGCACTAAGCGTTTCCTAGAAAAGGATATATCTAAAATTCTTTTCAAAGACACAGACCAACTGGCTTTTGATGCGGATAGCCCTAATGATATTTATTCTGATCTGCTTAAATTAAACAAACGTCTTGTGGAATTAGAACTCCACGGTTTAACACTTTCACAATATCATAAAGACAAATTGATTCCACGTGGCTTCCGCATCAAAAACCAGCCTACTATTGGTCGCAACAATAAAGAATTTTGCCGACAGTGGTGCCTGATCTTAAACCAATGCAGTTTTGATCTTATGATATTAGTCATACAACAAGTGAACACAGAAATGGATAGTCTTAAATTGGACATTAGTGCTTGTGAGGAAAGTGGATCTGATACATTGAAAAAGGACAGTAATACTGATTGGTTCACCAAACTGAATGACAATGTATTAAAGTTCAAAAATGAACTAATAGCTTTTAAAAAAATCAAATATAGAAAAGTCAAGGATGACTATAAAGATTCACGAGTCTATCACTGGCTTTTGAATCAAAGTACCAGAAGGGTTCGGAGAGGTGCGCAATCAAATAGATATAGACAGAATCGGACATTTACAGACATAGAGTCACATACATCACAAAGTGACTCAGATCAGTCCTCCTCTTCTAAAAAGTCTTTTTTAAGGGAGCAGACACTCACTCGCAACAAAAACCATACAGAAAGAGACCCTGCAGACGAGGGGGGGTCAAACATAAGAAGGGGCCCAGACAGATTACCAAAAACACTGAAGAAATAGTTGTCTTTAATCTTTCAGATTATACTCTTAGTGAGCCGGAATACACGGTGCTATCTAAAGGACTAACTTTTGTCCAGACTTTTAAACAAACAGACTTCCAATGGGAGACTGAATTATATAGATTTCATAGACAACTTAGATTAAAAGATTTTTTTTCTAGACAAGGAAACACCACTACTATTGCTAGACATTTACCTTTTTCAGCAAAAAGTACATTTGATCCACCAAGTAATAATTCTGCTATAGAAACCTTCATACGTCTAGTAAAAAGGGACACAATACCCAAGATCAGACGTAAAAAGAAATATTTTCAAAATCTACACGCCAATGAAATTAAAGCGATACAGGCCCTAAAAAATAACCAACAAATCATAATACGTCCCGCCGATAAAGGCGGTGGTATTGTTGTCCTTAACAGGGATGATTACATCAGGGAGGTGGACAGGCAACTCTCTATTCAAAGCTGTTACAAAAAACTACCCTTTGATCCCACTGGTCTTTATAAAAGAGAAATTGATTCCATCATTGAACTTGGTTTTACTAATGGGTGGATAGATGAACATACAAAAAACTTTTTGATACAGGATTTTCCCAGAATCCCTCTTCTGTATATTTTGCCGAAGATACATAAGTCTCTTAGTTTGCCACCCGGCAGACCTATAATTTCGGCACGTGGCTCTCTGTGTCAAACTCTTTCGCAATATTGCGACTACTTTCTGCAACCCGTGGTACTACAAAATCCTTACCATCTAAAAGATACTACTGATTTTTTGTTGAAATTGAAACAGTTTGGGGCTCCACCAGATAACTGTCTTTTGGTCTCCTTAGATGTATCTAGCCTATATACGAATATTACACATACTGCAGGCATCAATGCGGTACGCCGCGTAGTGATGTCCAACTCTAGTTACAAAGGTCCACCTGTTGATTATTTGATTTTGCTTATGGAGATTATCTTACACAAAAATAATTTTTTGTTTAATAATGCATTTTTTTTACAGCTTCAAGGAACTGCCATGGGTTCAAACATGGCACCGTCATATGCTAACATTTTTATGTATGATTTTGAAACCACGTACATTATATCAGATCCACTTTTTTCCAGATTTATTAGCTGTTATTTTCGATATATTGATGATTTGTTTTTTGTTTGGTCAGGGACATCAGTAGATTTAGAACTGTTTGTGGAGCAATTAAACCATAAAGTCGATAACATCACCTTTACATGTAGGAGTAGTGCCGCCAGTATTGAATTTCTGGACGTTTTGGTATCTATTGACAACAATACCTTCCATACTGAACTTTTTAAGAAACCCACGGACAAAAACACATTACTTTTGGCAGACAGCTTCCACCCACGGCCCTTGAAAAAAGGACTTCCATACTCACAACTCGTTAGAGTTGTCAGAACGACATCAGATCCTTCCAAACTTCCAATAACCCTTCAAAAAATGGGTGATAACTTTATCCAGCGGGGATACAATAAAGATGAAGTTGAAGAAGCAATTGATCGATGTTTGCTACTAAAACAGGAAGACCTTTTACTTACACAACGTGTCGATGCTACTTCTCTTAGATTGGTTTTTCCCACTACATATTGCATTTCCTCTGGGTTAATTAGGAAGACTATTACCAAGCACTGGCACATACTGCAAGCTGACCCGATCCTTGGACCAAGTTGCAAGAATCTACCTCTCTTCAGCTATAAGAGAAGTCGCAACTTAAAGGAACGTATTACTTTTTCGGATATTAGTCCAGGTATACACACTAATACGCATTGGCTTTCCCTGCAAAAAGGAGCCTACAAGTGTGCGGGCTGTGCCAATTGCAGATTCCTCCTATTAGGAAAAACCTTTACTCATCCAATTACCAACAGTAGCTATACTTTAAGACATCGATTGACGTGTGATTCACGCTATGTGGTATACATTATTCTTTGTCCTTGCAACAAACTTTATGTGGGTAAAACTATCCGTATGTTAAAAGAACGTATATCCATGCACAGGAGTTCAATCAAGAAGGCCTTTAATGCTTTAGATTCCAGCACACCACCAGTAGCCAGGCACTTTGTTACTAGTGGCCATACTATGGCGGACTTTAGATGTATGCCAATAGACCATATCCCACCACTACGTAGGGGAGGTGATAGACATCGCAAACTTCTACAACGTGAATGTGAATGGATCTACAAGCTAAATTCAACTGCCCCCAGTGGTTTGAATGAAGAACTAATTTTGACTCCATTTATTTGAGCTCTTCTACTGTTATTACTGTTTTTCAGTAGATTGACTAAGTTAACATACTTTATGTCTAATTTTCCTCATTTGGGACTGTCCATGACAGTGGCACTATTGATACTTTTTTTTGTTTTTTGCATAAATTATTTTGTATTGTTGACATGCCTCTATGTCGACACTCTCCAACATAAACGGTTTTGCATGTTTGTTTATTATGTTCTTTTTGACCTAGGGTTGATCTCTGTCATACAATGAGACCCTTTGTTTTTTGTTTTTTGTTTGAATAGTGTCGACATTCAGGCTGCCTTATTATGATTGCTGTTTCTTACTTATTTTTTATTATTATTTATTTTTTCGTGTTGTATGACTTATTTTGGTTTTTTGATTATATTACTGTATGTGACGAGCTGTGTGTTTGAACCCATAGGCAGTGACATTGCCCGAGATCTGAGGCTGGTTCACGGCCTGGCGGATGTTGATTCTCGCGATGACGCGACATCACTTCCGGCACAGCGGCACCTTTGGTAGTGCCTTGGAAACGTATCCCGGCGCTCGGGTTCCGCCTACTGGCGGATGTTGACAAACGCGGTCGTGTGTTGTCACTTCCGGCACGACGGAACCAGCGTTAGTGGTTTTGGTGACTTTGTCCTGCTTCTGTGGTTCCACTCTGGTCTGCTCACATACCTTTGGAAGGTTTTTTGAATCACTGGTGATTGGGAGAAGCAGGTGTACTTGATTCACTCTAATGGTGTAGCTTTATAAGGACCTCTGTTTGAACATTATGTTGTAGCTGACCCCATGATGAAGGTGTGACAACCGAAACGGGCCGTTGGGATGGCTGTTCTGTACTATGAATACTGCTCAGTGACTTATGATGAGTACTAAGAATCTTTTTTCAAAAGGCCTGATAATGCTATTTACTCATTAAATGTTTTCATATTTTTTCATTTGGTGGTGTGCTGGTCTCCTCTTGTCTAACCCCCTTGGGTAAAACATTGGGAACAATTGTATATATATATATATATATATATATATATATACACACACACACACACACACACACAAATACACACACACACACACACACACACACACACACACACACACACACAGACAAGTAAGATAGCAGGAAAGCCTGTACATGATGACAAAATTCCAAGTGGTGAAAGACATTGCCTGGCAATTAGCAGACTTAATATATTCAAGGTTGCTATTTAGATCGTGCCATGAACAGTGCTTGTAGTGTGTCCCGGTATGCTATGTAGGGATGAGCGGGTTCGGTTCTCAGAGAACGGACCCCCCCGAACTCACCACGCGAGCACAGATCCGAGTCAGGCTCTGGTTTTCCCGCCTGACTCGGAACCAGAACAAGGCAAAATGTCATCATCCCACTGTCGGATTCTCTCGGGGTTTGGATTCCATATAAGGAGCCGCGCGTCGCTGCCATTTTCACTCCGCATTGGAGAGTGTAGAGAGAGGACGTGCCTCTGTCCTCAGTGTCTTCAGTGTCCGTGTCTTGTGCTGCATCTGTCCAGTCACAGTGGTTGTGTCCTCTGCTGTCATATGTCCAGTGCTGCTGTATAAGTCCAGTCCAGTGGTGCTGTGTTGTGCTGCATCAGTCCCGTGGTGGTGTCTTGTGCTGCATCAATCCAGTCACAGTGGTGGTGTCCTCTGTTGCCATATGTCCAGTGCTGCTGTATAAGTCCAGTCCAGTGGTGCTGTGTTGTGCTGCACCAGTCCAGTGGTGGTGTGTTGTGCTGCACCAGTCCAGTGGTGGTGTGTTGTGCTGCATCAGTCCAGTGGTGGTGTGTTGTGCTGCATCAGATCAGTCACAGTGGTGGTGTCCTCATCTCACTTACCAGCGTGCTGGTGTGCAGGCCTCAGGAGGTCACGGCCCAAGTCAAGGCTGCATGAATGCACTGTCCACGAGCATTATGTTAAGTGTTGTTAAGTACCCCTGAACCGCATTCAGTGTGTGCCCCGCTGTGTGCTGGCGTCTGTCCATCATGGGCGCCACCATGACACCTGCACTCAGCTGATTCGGACATCCAATCCTGCGCTGTGTTTTCACACAGAGCCCAGCAACCAATCACCACAGAGCAAGGTGTATAAGTTCCAGTAAGTGGCTCAGTCTTATCACCTCGAACAACGAGTCACTGTCAGTGTACAAGTTCTCCTGGTTCCTGTGTTCTTGTTTCCAGTGGTTTCTTTGTTGTCATTCCATCATTTCATCTTCAGTCTTCATTCTTCAGTCTTCAGTTTGCTACAAACTCCAGCCACAGTCTGCCACAACAACTTGCAGTAAGAGACTTTCTCCAGGTGTTCATTCATTACTCAACCTGTGCACCTAATTACCAGCTTCTAGCATTGTGCATTGCATTCAGCACTTAACAACTTGCTGTGTTAGAACTGTCTCCTGCTTGGGCCTTGCTTGGCTTAAAGAACATGTGCTTCTATAGAGACTGTGTGCTTTTATTGCTATTTGTTATATACCGGAGTTCCGCTTGCTTCATCTGATTTCATTATTGCCTTTACCGTTTATATCAAGTTTCAAGTTTATCTTCACTGCTCATTTGTTACCAGTGACTTTTGAAATATTCATTTCATCCGATTAAGTTATCATTCATTATTCCTGTCATCAGTTATACCAGTTACCCTTCATACATCATTTCTGTTGTTGCTGACTTCCACGTCTATCATCAATTGTTTTCATTCATCTGTTTATCAGTTTCTTCAGTTGCTGTGTGACCCCTGTGTGATAATAAATATTAAGCGCACATGCGCAGGACTTTTCTTCAGCCTCCTCGTTTCATCTATCACACCCACTAGTGCCCCCTCCGGGGACAGACAAAACTACAGACCTGACATTTCTCCACTAATCCAGACAACAGGTGTCAGCCATGTGTTGCCTCTGTCAATCTGTAATAAGCAGGGGCAAGGACTTTAACCACCTAGGAACATACTCCCTTATACATCACCTGCTGCGCATTCATCAGAAGTCGGTATCAAGTTGTGAAACTTTGTGTAAGAGCAAAAGCAGTCCACTGACACCTAAATCCCTTCTTCCTCTTGTACCCAAGCTCTTGCAAGCCACACCAACCAACTCCCTCAATGTCAACTTCCTCCTCAGTCAGGAATGTCGGTAGTCCTGCAGGCCATGTCACTGGCAAGACTGAGGAGTCCTCTCCTAACCAGGATTCCTCCAGAGAATCCTTGAGTGGTACACCTGCTGTTGCTGCCACTGCTGTTGTTGCCGCTGGGAGTCGATCGTCATCCCAGAGGGGAAATCGGAAGACCATTTGTACTACTCCAACTAAGCAATTGACTGTCCATCAGTCCTTTGTGAGGAAGATGAAATATGACAGCAGTCATCCTTTTGCAAAGCGGATAACTGAGGTGTGTCCCCAGTGGGCCTACTTTTTTAAGTGCCATCCTGTCTGCCACTGCAGTGTCACTCCTAGATGGGCCAGCTGTTTGGCACACACACTTGTGTCACTAAGCTTAGTCATACAGCTATCTCATTGCACCTCTTTTTCTTCTTTGTGCTGGTCTGGGGCCTATTTTTTAAATCTGCAATCCTGTCTGCCACTGCAGTGCCACTCCTAGATGGGTCAGGTATTTGTGCAGCACACTTGTGTTGCTTAGCTTAGTCATACAGACACCTCCGTGCAACCTTTGGCCAAAAAACTATATCGTGAGGTGTGAGGTGTTCAGAATAGACTGGAAATGAGTGGAAATGTATGTTATTGAGGTTAATAATACTGTAGGAGCAAAGTTTCCCCCAAATTCTGTGATTTTAGCTGCTTTTATGTTTTTTCAAAACTCATCCAGATCCAAAACCAAAATACAAAAGGGTGGTTTTGGCAAAACCAATCCAAAACCAAAACATGAGCGGGGAATTAGAACCAAAACACGAAAAGTGGCCGACACACATCTCTAATGCTATGGTATGGCATAACACCACTTTAACCACTGCTCTTTTTTGTCTTCAGTAGCTACATTTCGATCACTGTAGCCAGCAGTGATCAGGCAACCCAAGGCCTCCCCACCTGACAGCTGCAGAACAGGAAGCCCGCAGCACCCACTTCCCCACCTGGCAGAGGAGTGTAAATTGAAGGGGGCATGTCCAGGGCAGGTGAGCTGATGAGCTACAGTGGCTCCCAGAAGGACCTTGTCAGGAAGTGAGTGTCAGGGTGTGCAGGTTGGGGGCAGCTCTAGGTGTAGTTGCATAGAGAGAATGTGCTTTGGGGCTATGCATCCACACTGGTGCTAGTATAAAGTTTGATGGTGCAGTGCTCCAGGATCATGGCTGATTTACTCCTGGTGTCAGGCATTATGTGCATCTGTACAGCTAGACTGAAGGAGGTTCAATACTGTGAGCATGAGCCCAGCAGTGTGTGACAGGTCCATAGACCATCAGCCACTAGCTATATTTTGTTGTATATATTGATATAAGGGAAAGGGGAAATATGGGGAATACCTGAGCACTAGTGTTGCAACCCCAAGTGCATGAAGGAAAAAGATGGGTGGATTGACTTCAAATGAAAAATTTTTATAGGTACAAATACAGCAATCAATATTGAAGGTGCTCCCTTGAGAGCAAGTACAGTAAGAGTATATAGTACAGATTTAGAGAAAAGCACTCTCTTTCTTGGGGCACTAATCCCCCAATAATGAAAAGTGATACTTGTAAAAACGTAACTTTTATATCTTCATTAAAAAAACACATAATACCTCACATGTCAAACCAAACAAACAACAGAAAAACATAGAAAAACATGGATAGCCAACCAGTCAGGTGATCACATTGGTGATTATAATTGCTCAATTGACAATTCTCTCACCTAACACACTCCTAAATGGGTCAAGGCTCTCCAGTAATGATCATATGTCTGACCATAAGCAGAGGCAAAATGTCCCTGGTGAGTCAGAGGCTAACAATAATAACCATAAGCAGTGTGCACTAGAAAAGAAAAAAGTGGAAATACCTTAATGAAATACGTAGAACTTATCTGGAGCTGTCAGGAAGGGTAGGTGCACTGGCTACCTCTCCCACATGCCATACACGTGTTTCACCTCCATGTGGGGCTTTTTCAATTGCTGCCTGCCCCATATGGAGGTGAAACATATGTTTATAAGACACTCTGTTCTAACTTCAAAAACATACTGACCACACTGAACTCTATTTAACTTTAGGATAATTTAAGTCCTCTAATTGTCTCTGCAATACTGTATATCTGATAAATGCATGGGCATCATGAGGGGGGTGCGGGGGTACGCCCGCACCCGGGTGGAACCCTTCAATGGAATGACAGCAAATAGAGCCCTGCACTCATCCCATCCACAGACAGAGACATGTCAGCGGCGGCGTACACCCCCCTCCTCCCCGGCACTAAGCACTTTAGTCAGAGCCAGCGCTATTCGCTCAGTGTGGTCCACAAAGCAGGGGGGAGCCAGGCTCAATAGGCCATCTCACCATGCTCTTCTGCTTTCTGCGCCTGTCAACAGCTGACAGGCAGTGGAAAGTTATGTGACAGCACAGGAAGGGACACTATCAGCATGATCCCCCTGGCTGGGTCTTCAGACTGTTCACTCCGAGTCCCATCTCCTCAGAGGTGCGGCTCCCCTCAGCGCTATGTGAGGCCAGGAGGAGGGCAGCTATTTACAAAGTCGGCAAGCTGGCGAATGCTGATATTGCTGAGGGGGAGGACTGATTAAAGTGGCTGGCGGCAGGTACAGCTGAGAAGTGTTACATTTTCTAAGTGGGGGTTACTTACAGGTAGTACAGTGTCACTGTCTACAGGGGCCATGCTAGTGCTGATGATCATGGCTGCAAGCAGGCAGATGTCTGTGAGTAGGAAGCAGCCCAAGCGTGGGATCATCAGTGCAAGTGGCCCCCACTGGCAGCATGTTATCTTTACATCCAGGTTGTAGTTGTCAGCATGGGGGTTGTGTGCCCCCCTCCCCCACTCTCCAGTCACAGCAGCCTCACAGGGGATTCACTTAAATCTCTCCTGACTAGCTCAGCTTCCTCTCTGCTTGGTCTCCTGCTGCTCCTCTATTCTCCTCCTTCCCCTGCTTCTTCTAGCTCTCACAAGTTTCCCAGGTACGCTTCTTTCCCCTATATCCCCAGGTGTGCCTCTTTCTCCTGTATCCACATGTGGGCCTCTTTCCCCTGTATCCACATGTGGGCATCTTTCCTCTGTATCCCCATGTATGCCTCTTTCCCCTGTATCCCCATGTGTGCTTCTTTCCCCTATATCCATGTATGCCTCTTACCTCTGTATCCCCAGGTGTGCCTTTGTCTCCTGTACCCCCAGGTGTGCCTCTTTCCCCTGTATCCCCAGGTGTGCCTCCTTCCTCTGTATCCCCAGGTGTGCCTCTTTCCCCTTTATCCCCAGGTGTGCCTCTTTCCCCTGTATCCCCAGCAGGGACATGCGGTGAGCTAAATGGCTCTGGAGGCACTACTAGCACCAGAGCCAGACTTACACACAATGTATGACCCAAACAGTACATCTGGGCATTATACACAGGTACAGCAGTATAAACTCCGGGAAATCTGGTAAATTAGCGGAAAAGATAGACAGGTGAGGCACTGCCTCACCTGCCGTAGACTTTTTACTCCAGAGTTTTGGCTATAAAAATGATTAGAATAATGCAAAGAAGATATTTCTAACAAATTATTTGTATTTTTCATCTACTTTATACAGCCAAAACTCTGGCAAAAATGTTAGTATGACAGGAAAGGCTCTGCCTCACCCCACCGCACATCACTGATCCCCAGGTGTGCTTCTTTCACCCTGTATCCGCATGTTTGCCTCTTTTCCCTGTATCCCCATGTGTGCCTCTTTCCTCTGTATCCACAGGTGTGCTTCTTTCCCCTGTATCCCCAGGTGTGCCTCTTTCCCCTGTATCCCCAGGTGTACCTCTTTCCCCTGTATACCCATGTGTTACTCTTTCCCTATATCCCCTCTGTTCCTATTCACCTATGTCAAACTTTCACCTATATCAGCTGTGTTTTTGTCACCCCTCCATCTGTGCCTCGCCCCTCAACCCTTCTATGCCTCAGTCCCCTTTCCCGTAGGTGCCTCGCTCACTTTCCTATATACTGTACAATCTGTATATCTTTGGTATTTTCCCCATCCGTGTCTCTGATACTCCCACTCCCCTTCTCCCCCTCTGTGACTCTGCCCCTATGCCCCGTGTGCCCCTCTCCCCCTCCATGTGTGCCAGGCTGTCTCTGTTCCTTTCCCCATCTGTACCTCTGCTACCACCCCATGTGTGCCTATGCCTATCCTTCCCCTCCATGGCTGTGGGCTGCCAACGGAAGAGGTGCCAACCGACAGAAGCATGACCATGTACAGTGCCAAAAAATAATCTGAAACATGGCAGGTAAATATAATTTTCTATTAATAATAATTTCTATTTTATGTGCTTGTATGTGTGTGTGTGTAATAGATAATTGAAAATATCTTTGGCGCTACCACCTTTATGTTAAGTTGCAAAGAAATAACATAATTTAAATTAAAATAAATCTGGAGGAGTGATGAGAAAGTCTATGCAAGTGTCCCAGATGGTTTCTCTGTGAGTAACTTTAATCTTGCTTTCCTTCAAGATTCTTCAGACCTTGAAATTCCTTATAGGTATATGTCCATGCAAACAGAGGGAAAAAAGATGACATATAGTGTAGTATTTTTCTTAAAAAATTTTTTTGTACAAATTTATTTCATATAACAAGAAGATAGAAAACATATAAAAAGGATTTTTCTTCCATCCAATTAAAAGTATGGTCCTTCACTTTATGTGTATATGATTGGAACCGTACCGTGTCAAGCTCCCAGCATGGAGCAATGGAAAGAGCAAAAGATTGGAGTCTCCGGAATTCCTCCTTACTCCCTCCAGGCTAAACACCGGCAGCTGGACCAGGCAAGTTCCTTTCCAATGTGGATGCAGGTAGATGGATCAAATGGCCGCCAATGCGTTTCGAGTTCTGGTAAACTCTTCCTCAGGGCAGAATGATCCCTACCTGCATGCATCCCTTTTTTATACTGAAATTAACCCGGAAGTGAAACATCAATTTCCTATTTTACAAATTAGAGATATTCTCATAAAAACAAACAAACAAATCCATATAACAAATTCCAATTCCTTTACAGATGATATGTCTCATGATACTTTGCATATTCATATATAATTTTCGTGTTGACCTTAATTTCAGTATAAAAAAGGGATGCATGCAGGTAGGGATCATTCTGCCCTGAGGAAGAGTTTACCAGAACTCGAAACGCGTTGGATGCCATTTGATCCATCTACCTGCATCCACATTTGGAAAGGAACTTGCCTGGTCCAGCTGCCGGTGTTTAGCCTGGAGGGAGTAAGGAGGAATTCCGAAGACTCCAATCTTTTGCTCTTTCCATTGCTCCATGCTGGGAGCTTGACACGGTACGGTTCCAATCATATACACATAAAGTGAAGGACCATACTTTTAATTGGATGGAAGAAAAATCCTTTTTATATGTTTTCTATCTTCTTGTTATATGAAATAAATTTGAACAAAAAATTTTTTTAAGAAAAATACTACACTATATGTCATCTTTTTTCCCTCTGTTTGCATGGACATATACCTATAAGGAATTTCAAGGTCTGAAGAATCTTGAAGGAAAGCAATATTAAAGTTACTCAGGGGCAGATATATTAAGCCAGGTGAAGTGATAAATTGGACGGTGATAAAGCACCAGACAGTCATCTCCTAACTGTCATTTTTCAAACCCAGCGCTCAAACCCTATTTGTAGTGGTGAATGATACGGTTATAAAGTGAAACTAAAATCAATAATGAAAAAGCAGGTAATATACTTAAGGTTGTTTATTCTAAGATGCTGAGATAGTTTCTTTCCCAACAGTTATAAATTCGGTTTAAAAGTCAATCAGTGATTGGGGCACGCTCCTGGTTTGAGCTTAAAATCTGAAGTGCAAGGTTCAATTGAAAGAACAAATGCTGTAATCTTTGTAAAGTCGAAAAAAAGAAAAAGAAAATTGCCACAAAAAAATAATAATAATGATAATATTTACTAAAGTCCAAACGGTTTACAAGTCTATACAGACTGCGGCGTCCCGCTAATCTGTGCTCTGAAGTGAAGGATTCTCTTGTGAGGTGATGAACAGTTGACAGCGGTAGTGTATGTTTTGGTTAGAGTGGAGAATAAGGACCCTGGACTGGCGCTATTCCTCCTGCAGCACGTCCCACAGTAGAGCGCCCGAATCAGGCCCGCTCTGTGGGGCCGCTGACCTGGGGTGTGCGCCTGTCACAGAGGCAAAGTGGACACGGCCGGAGCTCTCCGAGCAGCTGGCCGCGCCTCTCCTCCTCCTACAGGGACTTACCTTCTCCCTTCCCCTCCGCCTTCCACTCTCCGCTGTCTCGGGCTTCTTCAGTCGCCTGGCAACCGGTTGCTTCCGGAACTACGGATCACGTGACCGGATGGTTTGCGGAAAGGATTAGCAGTACTGTCCTTCTTTGTAGTGAATATTCGTCCTCAGTCCAATGTAGTATAAATGGGTAGTTCCGGAAGCAACCGGTTGCCAGGCGACGGAAGAAGCCCGAGACAGCGGAGAGTGGAAGGCGGAGGGGAAGGGAGAAGGTAAGTCCCAGTAGGAGGAGGAGAGGCGCGGCCAGCTGCTCGGAGAGCTCCGGCCGTGTCCACTTTGCCTCTGTGACAGGCGCACACCCCAGGTCAGCGGCCCCACAGAGCGGGCCTGATTCGGGCGCTCTACTGTGGGACGTGCTGCAGGAGGAATAGCGCCAGTCCAGGGTCCTTATTCTCCACTCTAACCAAAGCATACACTATCGCTGTCAACTGTTCATCACTTCACAAGAGAATCCTTCACTTCAGAGCACAGATTAGTGGGACGCCGCAGTCTGTATAGACTTGTAAACCGTTTGGACTTTAGTACATATTATCATTATTATTATTTTTTTGTGGCAATTTTCTTTTTCTTTTTTTCGACTTTACAAAGATTACAGCATTTGTTCTTTCAATTGAACCTTGCACTTCAGAATTTAAGCTCAAACCAGGAGCGTGCCCCAATCACTGATTGACTTTTAAACCGAATTTATAACTGTTGGGAAAGAAACTATCTCAGCATCTTAGAATAAACAACCTTAAGTATATTACCTGCTTTTTCATTATTGATTTTAGCTTCACTTTATAACCGTATCATTCACCACTACAAATAGGGTTTGAGCGCTGGTTCCCTGTGGATTTATCCACATCTGTATACTTACCATTTAAGGGGGGGCGGGACACCCCTCATTACCAGCAGCACACCCCGCCTCAGACTAACACCTCAGTGCGCAGAGAACCCATTTCCGTATTTTTCAAACCCAGCCTGTAACATGTAAGTTAGGAGCTGACTGGCTGGTGCGTTATCACCTTCCACTTTATCACTTCACCAGGCTTAATACATCTGCCCCTCACAGAGAAACCATCTGGGACACTTGCATAGACTTTCTCATCACTCCTCCAGATTTATTTTAATTTAAATTATGTTATTTCTTTGCAACTTAACATAAAGGTGGTAGTGCCAAAGATATTTTCAATTATCTATTTCTCTATAGTTTTGCATATAGTGATTGGGAATCACTAGAATATATCTAGGCTGCTTTTTTCCACCAAGCGCTATTTTCTAGTCCATATATTTTCTTGTAGTATGTGTGTGTGTGTGTGTGTTTATGTATATATATATATATAGATATAGCAAGCGTGGAGACTGCGGCACTCATATAAATGAACAAGTTTAAATAAGTATTGTTTACTGAAGCATATTAAGTAGTTACAGAATGCCTTAACAAGGCCGACGTTTCGGTGCTGCAAGTTTTCAAGGCAGGCATGAATACAAAATAAAGGTGCTGACCTGTGTGTACAGACATACTAAGGAGGAGGTGCTGACGGTCCGGAAGCGGAAGTGAGGAGGAAGTCGGGAGTCAGCGAGGCGGCGCCAGGCGGAGCGGGCAGTGGGTGATCGGCAGGAGGAGCGGAGCAGGCAGTGGTGAGCAGGCAGCAGGGGATCGCTGCTGCTGCCACTGTGGGCTGTGTGTGTGTGTGGGCAGTCTGAGTGTGTGAGCGGCGTCTGGGAACAGTCTGGGTGCAGAGTGCAGCAGGGGGGGTCACTGCTGCTGTAGTGTGAGTGTGAGGCTGCTGGGCTGACTACAGCGCTGCTTGAGTGTGTGTGTGTGTCTGGGATTGTGTGAGTGAGAGGGCACTGCTGTGAGGAAGAGGAAAATGTGAGTACTGCTGCTGTGTGAGTGTCTGGGGGTGTGCTGCTGGGGGTAAGAAAGAGTGAGAGTGCTGCTGCAAGATAGAGTGAGTGAAAGAGTGCTGCCAGGGGAGTGAAAGTGTGTGTGGGCTGCTGCTACTGGGAGTGAGTGGGTGCTACTGAAGCCACAGCCTGCGTAAGTAAGGTCTGCGGACGAAGCAGGAGCTGGAAGCCGAGTGAAAAGGAGGTGCAGAAGACTGGAGCAACTGCAAGGAGGAGTATCGGTGTCGCAGGAGAGATTCCTTTCAGATAAGTATTGATTTATTTATTTTTTAACCTACTTATTGTGCATTGATTGTATTGGCTAGTTAGTTTTTATTTTCTTATTGTTCTTTCGGAAGGTAATAGGAGTTAGTTTTTTTAAACAGATGGAAGGGGCCGTGATTGAGAGTCTCACTCACTGTGTGGGTCATAGCGACAAAATGACAGAGTCGGAGGAGACTGCTCCCTCTAGCAACCAAAGGAGTGATCCCTCTGGCTCAGATGGGATGAAAGCTAGAGAGGCGCCCAGCCAGATGGTGGTGGTAGGGGTCTCTATCATCAGGAAGGCAAATAGTGCAATCTGCTATCGGGATCGTGATCGCCATATGGTCTGTTGTCTCCCAGGTGCTCGGGTACGGCACATCGCGGACCGGTAGATAGATTATTGGGAGGGGCTGGGAAAGACCCGGCAGTCTTGGTGCACGTTGGCACCAACGACAAAGTTAATGGTAGGTGAGATGTCCTTAAGAAAGACTATAGGGACTTAGGCAAGAAACTTAAAAAAAGGACATCTAAGGTAATATTATCCAAAATATTACCAGTGCCACGCGCTAGCCCAGGGAGACAGAGGGAGATTAGGGAGGTAAATGTGTGGCTTAGGGACTGTTGTAGGAAAGAGGGGTTTGTGTTCTTGGAACACTGGGCGGACTTCTCAGTCAGGCACCATCTTCTTTCTAGCGATGGATTGCACCTGAATGAGGAAGGGGCTGCGGTGCTGGGGGGAAGGATGGTTAGTAGGTTGGAGGAGCTTTTAAACTAGGAGCCGTGGGGGGGGGGGGGGTTAGCTAGAGGCTATGGGTCCTGCAGTGAGAATTGTAGGGATGGTGGTAGTGAGATAAAAGGGGGTGGAGAAGGGAGGAGGGAAAGTACAGCAGGTAAGGGTATTTACATGGGTTCTAATAAGGGTATCAAGAAAGGTATTGCCAAAGCATTAACTAATAACAATTATGTGTCATCTGTACAGCCTGTAGATAATGATGTATGGGACATAAGGGAAAATACTTATGTCAGGGCGGTAAATTTAGACGGGAATATTGGGTTGATCAAAGAGAAAAGTAAGATGGGCAATACTAAGTATGGTGGGGTTAGAGAGGTAGCGAGAAGGACAGTCTGTATTAGTAACTCAAGGGATGCACTAGCAAAGGAAAGGATATCTTTAAAAAAACAAACAAATAAAGGAACCGCTAAACTAAAATGTATGCTTTTAAATGCTAGAAGTCTAGCAGGTAAAATGGGGGAATTGGAATTGTTAGCATCAAAGGCTGAGTATGACATTATAGGTATTACGGAAACATGGTGGGATGACTCTCACGACTGGGTTGCAAACTTGGAGGGGTAGTCTCTTTTCAGGAGGGACAGGGCAAGCAAAAGAGGAGGGGGTGTATGTCTTTATGTTAATCCCTCACTTAAACCATACTTAAAGGAGGTTATCTGTGAGGAAACTGGTGATAATGTGGAGTCACTATGGGTTGAAATCTCAAGTGGGGGTATTGATGCAAAAAAACTAAGCATAGACACGTGCTACAAACAGCCTGATATTATCATACATGAGGAAGAACAACTCTTGCAACAAATCGAAATGGCTGCGGGATTGGGGGACATCCTTGTGATTGGGGATTTTAATTACCCGGATATAAACTGGAGTAAAGATTCATGTGCTAAAACGAGGGGCAACAGGTTCTTAAATATGTTAAAGGATCACTACTTGTCTCAATTAGTCGAGGACCCAACTAGGGGTAAAGCTACCTTGGATCTAGTAATTACTAATAATGTGGATATAATATCAAGCACTAAAGTTGGGGAGACCTTGAGTAACAGGGACCACTATATGATCACATTCGACATCAGTTTCAGGAAACATAGCTACAGGGGTTCCACCAAAACGTTTAATTTTAGGAATGCTAATTTCAGTATGCTGAGATGTGCACTTAACGACATAGAGTGGCAGATTTTGTTTAATAACAAGAATACTTTGGAAATGTGGGATGTTTTAAAGAGGTTGCTGGATAGCTATATTCATAAATTTATTCCCATGGGCAGTAAACGCAGGAGTATTAAACTCAAGCCGATGTGGCTTAACAAGAAGGTTAAGGCAGAAATGGATAAAAAAAAGTGGGCTTTCAAAGCATTTAAATCTAATGGAAAGGAAGAGTCTTTCAAATAGTACAAGGAATGTAATAAGAAATGCAAAAAAGCAATAAGAGCAGATAAAATGGAAAATGAAAAGCAAATTGCTATAGTGAGTATAACCAATCCCAAAAAAAATTTTAAATACAAAAACGGTAAAAGGTTAAAAAAGGAGAATATAGGTCCATTAAAAGATACATTTGGAGAATTGATAAATGATTACGAAATAAAAGCGGAATCACTGAACAATTTTTTTTCATCAGTATTCATCAGAGAAGAACTAATGGTGGGAGGGGAGGACAATTGTGACAGTAAAGATTAATGGTTAGAAACTTGAAGAAGTAATCTGAGAGAGACTAAGCAAAATTAAGGTTAATAAATCACCTGGTCCCAATGGACTTCACCCAAGGGTGCTTATCGAGCTTAGTTCACAACTAGCACGACCCCTATACTTGAATTTCAATAGTTCAATTAGATCAGGCATGGTACCGAAGGATTGGCGTACAGCTGAGGTTGTGCCATTATTTAAAAAGGGATCCAAAAATCTTCCGGGTAACAACTGACCATTGACGTCTATAGTGGGGAAAATATTGGAAGGAATTCTAAGGGACAGCATACAGGAGTATCTACAGACCACTAGGATTATTAGCAATAACCAGCATGGGTTTGTGAGGGACAAGTCATGTCAGACTACCTTAATTAGCTTCTATGAGGAAGTGAGCAATAATCTTGGTCAGGGAAAAGCAGTGGCTGTGGTCTTCCTAGATTTTGCAAAAGCCTTCGATACAGTGCCTCACAGGAGACCTATCATCAAATTAAAGGAGATTGGACTAGGAATAACTATTTGCACATGGATAAGCAACTGGTTGAATAGCAGGGTACAGCGAGTAGTGGTCAACGGGAAGTCCTCAACCTGGTCCCCAGTAGTCAGCGGAATACCACAAGGGTCCGTACTCGGTCCACTACTGTTCAACATATTTATCAGTGACCTAGAAATAGGCCTGGAAAGCACAGTGTCAATCTTTGAAGATGATACTAAACTGTGTAAGGTAATTAACTCGGAATTGGATGTGGAGTCCTTGCAGAATGATCGATCTAAACTTGAACTCTGGGTGTCTAAATGGAAAATGAGGTTCAATACAGACAAATGCAAGGTTATGCATTTCGGGACTAAAAACAAACTTGCAACCTAAATACTAAATGGGGAACGACTAGGTAAAACAGATTTGGAAAAAGATTTTGGGGTACTCATTGATAATAGGCTTAATAACCGTACACAATGTCAAAACACTGTAAAGAAGGCAAGTAAGGTGCTAGCGTGCATAAAACGGGGAATTGAGTCAAGGGACTCGATGTAATCCTGCCGCTGTATAAAGCATTGGTACGTCCGCACCTGGAATATTGTGTTCAGTTTTGGGCACCATTGTATAAAAAAGATATCGGTGAACTCGAAAGGGTTCAAAGGTGAGCTACTAAATTGATTAAAGGCCTAGAGGGACTAGATTATGAGGAAAGGCTTACTAGGTTGAATATGTATACACTAGAAAAGAGGCGTCTAAGAGGGGATATTATTAATATCTTCAAATATGTAAAGGGACATCACAAAGCGTTATCAGAGGAATTATTTATTAAAAGAACACAATTTAGGACACGTGGACACTCGCTGCAGCTGGAGTAGAGAAAGTTCTGAACGCAACGGAGGAAAGGGTTCTTCACTGTTAGGGCAGTTAGAATGTGGAATTCCCTGCCAGGGATGGTGGTAATGGCGGACTCTGTAAATGGATTTAAAAAAGGAATGGATACATTTCTGAAGGAAAATTATATCCAAGGTTATAATATTTAAAATATCAACATGGTTAATCCGGGGGTTATATGAGTTATAGTAGTTAACTAGTCAAAAAACATTATTCAGTGGGTATGTATATTCATCACAACTTAATACAGGTTGAACACGATGGGCAATTTGCCTCTTTTCAACCTCAATTACTATGTTACTATGTTACTATGTTACTATATACACACACACACAATTTAATTGCAGCACTGGGGAGGGTCAGTGTTTTTTTTCTTGTGGGCTGTGGGGAGGGTTATGCAGCTTTCAGACAAGTGATACGGGAATTTGCCGGGTCTAGCAAGCCATCAATTTCCCAGGTCTCAGCTCCCGGGTTTTCCTTTCACACATACAGAAATCCCGGGATGATGTGCGTTCACATGCAAAAACCCGGTATTTAGCTGGTTGTGTGAAAGGGGTATATCAGTGTGGTATTTATTCTAGAACGTAGGGAGGGTCGGCTTGGTAGTTGTTGTGGGACGTGGGGAGAATCAGCGTGACATTTGTTGTGGGATGTGGAGAGGATCAATGTGACATTTGTTGTGGGATGTGGAGAGGATCAATGAGACATTTGTAATGGGACGTGGGGAGGCTCAGCGTGACATTTCTTGTGGGATCTGGGGAGGCTCAGCGTGGCATTTCTTGTGGGACTTGGGGAGGCTCAGCATGACATTTCTTGTGGGATGTGGGGAGGCTCAGCTTGGCATTTCTTGTGGGACGTGGGGAGGGTCAGTGTGGCATTTGTTGTGGGACATGAGGTGGTTCAACATTGCATTTATTGTGTAACCCACTGCCTGTCACCACCCTCTCCCTGTTACCGACTGCCTCTCGTTGATACCCTCTCCCCATCAGCCACTACTTGTCAACTTCTTTCTCATGTTACCCTCTCCCTGTCACCCACTGTTTGTCACCCTCTCCTTGTTAACCTATCTTTACTGTCACCTCCTGCTTCTCTCTGTCTGCCTGTGCCTCTGCGTGTAACTCTCTACCCACTACCTCTCCCTGTCGCCCTTTGCTTCTCCTCATCACCAACTCCCTCTCCCTGTCTCCCTCTCTTTGTCACCCACTGCCTCTCCCCAGTGTCACTTACTGCCTGTCAGCTATTAACTATCACCCATTGCCTCTCCCCAGTCACTCCCCAGGCCCAGTGTCACCCACTGCTTCTGCCCAGGGTCACACACTGCCTGTCATTTACTGCCTCTCCCCAGTGGCACCCACTACTTGTCATTCACTGACTCTCCCCATGGTCACTTAATGCCTCTCCCATTTCTAGGAAGGCGCAAATTTCTAGTTTGCAGGGGGAGGGGCTGCTAAACACCCTAGCACCGGCCCTGGCTCCAGTCATGCCCACACCCCCGCCAATGCCATGAGCCAGTCTCAAAGCCAATCACATACCCGTCTGACAGCATCGCCGTAGCCGGGCCGTACTGCCATAATCTCTCCGGTTGCCAGTTTCATGGCGTCATCACACACTCCAGCGCCACTTGAAGTGGGAAGAGACAGAGAGCTGCAGTGTTGCTGCTGTGTTACAAGAGGGAGGAAATCTTCTCTAGTCAAGTGCGCACCTCATTGTTCTCACTTCCCAGACTTCTGCGGTCACTCCCTGGCTGGCTGACAGTCGTTTTGGAAAGTTTGTACAAGTTAGTATTTACAGTTAAAAAATACACTGTCACTTTTTTCCTGAAGTAAATATGGATTGTATTGAAATTAATACCTTTTTTTTGTACCAAAAAATTGTAAATTTCAATATAATCCAGTATTATTTTCAAAAATATATAGTTTGTATCAAAAAATGGGAATCCACATACAGATGTGTTCTCCTAGAACATTGCGCAGGCTGTGTATGCAGAGCAGATTGTAGCAATACACAGAATCAACGCTTGAAATGTGGACACATGCAGTGGGAGAGCCAGTGGAGGGGAATAAGCAGAGGTAGGGGGAAGCAATGCTCCCACTACCCATAGTTAATTGCAATAATGCTCAGGCCGCTAGCGGGTGCATGCGTGCTCATGCACCTGTGACAATTAACATATCAATAAATTTTGTTAGCTGTGAAAAGCTGTAATCTGCATCCCACAGTAAGAGTATAAGAGGACACATCTGTAAAAGTGCATACACATGGTGTGATTTTACCTCCGATATGGACTATATAGTCAATATTGGAAGTAAATATAGTGGATATCACGCCATGTGTATACATCTTGTGATGCCGATGTGCGGTCCAATGGAATCGGCATTGCAATGAAATATAGTGGGTGGAGGCACGGCCAATACTGTCTATATCAGTTACTCATGCCTCCGGCGTCAATATGGTCAGTATCGGCTACCGCGCAGGTCGCACTGTGTATATGCACCGTAAGTGTGAGTCTGCAAATGCATTTTTTTGTCATGAAACATATACCTAAGATATGTGAGATCAAATTAAAAATGCCAAATTGCAGTACTCCCAGCAAGTGGTTGCCAATTTCCTTCAAAATTTGACCTGGGAAAAGTGCATTAAAAAATGGCCCCCAAAAAAAGTAACCCCTTTGTTAGCCAAATCATCTAGAAAGTTATTACTGGACACTTTTAGAAGGTGTCACAACGCTTTTTAAATAACGTAATTAACTGTAAAAAGTTTACAAATATAATTTACTTACAAAGGAATTAAATAAAAAATGCGAGAAAAAAATGCTTTTGGGGTAATTTAAGGCAGCATTAATTTATCTTTGAAATAATCAGAAGCATTTATTTTTTGTAGAAATAAATTAACACATGAAAAAACCTTATTGCATTGCAAACCAGTTTTACAGGGCCTGATTAACTATCATTTGCTAATGTGAGATTGCACACACTGACTGCACATGCGCTGCAAACACATTGCACGTGCGCGAAGGTCAAAATGCGATCACTCTGCGTATGCAGCCTAAGTGTAAAGAGGACGCAATTTGATTGACAGGAAGTGACTGTTCGTGGATAGTAACATGGCGATTGTGGAGAGTGGTTGAGAGGACAGTCATGTCATGGCCGTTTTCGGGGCGTGTATCTGACGTCATCTACAAATGCTGCGATGAAAAACATGGCACTTGGTGCAACTGCATTCTTATTATTTTGAGTGGGCATGGGTCAGCTGCAACTGTCGATTGTGATTTTGATTTACACGTAAAACTAGTACAAAAACATTACTATGAATTCCTTGTGGTCTGATTCAGGAAGAGGTCCATGCGGGGTGACACCATGAGTTACCACACCGGATGACACCAACCCTAGTGACGCCTCTGGATAAATGCTTACTTATCTTATGTATCAGTGGCACTGGCTATATGAAAATTTTTGATGTGTTTAACTTTCCTCACATCTGAGAGAAGAGGTGTTGTCTAGGTTTAAAACTATAGAAGAAACCTACAACCAATTTGACCTGTTGTAATGTTAAACCTAAGATGCAAACACTGATACATATGCATTTGTGGACTTATGCAACTCTTCTCACATCTGAGAGAAGAGAGAGGTGTTGTCTGGGTTCATAATTATACAAAAGACTAAGGGGTCTATTCATGAAGCAATGAAAAGTGTGGAGAAGTGAGCCAGTGGAGAAGTTGCCCATGGCAACCAATCAGCTGCTCTGTATTATTTTATAGTATGCAAATTATGTAAATTATAAATGTTACTTCATTGCTGATTGGTTGCCATGGGCAACTTCTCCACTAATTACTTCTCCACACATTTTTCACTGCTTAATGAATAGACCACTCACTAGTTTTCTGATTTGTTGCAATATTATACCCACAGTACCCTTTTTTTTTTATAAAACCTTACCATATGGTCATTGTAGAACAAATCTGAGTCTGTCAAAGTGTAATCCAATTTTCTGCTTAGTTATACATTTATGCTACAATTATCACCAGGGGATGCATATTTAACCAGTGATTTTCTGGTATCGTATGCTTTACACATATCTAAAAAAGACTTTTATTTTACAATGTGTTTACTGTTTAATTCTTACTGCTTATTTTTACTCCTAAACATTCAAGTCTGATATAATCAGACAGCAACAATGTTAATTCTTGACATAAGGAATAGATGTGAGATCGTATTACTCAGGAATAGATTTTTTTCTTTCCAATGGTCAGACATATGAACATTGTTTGCCTCTGACCTAAGCAATATATGTGATACCTTGTTAATTAAGGTCAGATATATGGTTATTATTTTTAGTCTCTGACCCACCAAGGAATTTCAATACATTTTGCCTCTGCTTATGGTTAGACATATGACTATGCTATGTTGTGGCAATAATTGTGTAGGATGGGAGTGCTGCTTACAGACCCTTAAACATCTCCTCATCATCTACAGTGCAAAGGTATTGAGGGCAGAGGAAGGTAATGAGGGCTGTATACAGTATTGCGGGGCAGAGGAAAGGGCTGAGGAAGGTGATGAAGGGCTCAACTCCCCAGTCTGCCTCACCATCCCTGTCCCCACTGCCTTTTGAGTGGCCACACACCCTTTTCTGGTGCATACTCAGCAGTTCACTACAGAGAAAACATTTGGGGGAGATGTACTAAGCAGTGATACAAGTGGAGAAGTTGCCCATGGCAATCAATCAGCTGCTCTGTATACTTTTATAGTATGCAAATTATAAATGTTACATCAATGCTGATTGTTTGCCATAGGGAACTTCTTTACTGGCTCACTTCTCCACTTTTATCACTGATTAGTACATCTCCCCCTAAGTCCCCTTACATTTTCCATAACCCCACTTCAAAATTTCCTCTTCGACCACTGGCTATGACAATAGTAATTGTTCTCCAACTCTTATAGAATAATTCTGCTTAGTTAGAGAACATTGTTTTAAAGTATGCACAATTACTATGTGTAAGGAATGTTTTAGGCCCCTACCCTGTGACAATATTTTCCTGACTTCATTTTATGAGGCATCTACTTCTAAAATAAATGAAATACTGTAGTTTTAACAGAATTAATATAAAGAGGACAAACAAAAGAAATTATGCCCCTTCTTTCATAGAAATGATTAAGTCAAGAAATGAGTAGGGCTCGCACAATAAATGTATTAAGTGCCATGGATCTTGAGCTTCATAAAAGTTAAGACATAGAAGGATGATTTAGTAAGAATCCAGAACATGGTGCTGCATTTTGTGTTTTTCAATTTATGGCTTATAGTAAGTGCCTGCCAATTGCAATATGTTATACAGTGATCCATGATTAATTCAAAGACTGGCAACAGGTCCATATGGACCAATTCATCCATTAAAGCCCTTGTAATATTGATGCCTCTTAGAAGCTACGTTCTTAGTGTAAATTAGTTTACATTTGCTGCAACTGTACAATACAAGTAATTGAATGGCTGTGAAAGTTTGCATAAACAACAGGAGAGAATTCTGTAAGGGGGTCCATCCATGGGAAATTCCAAGTAAGAGCTTTTTATTAGAGTAAAAATAAGCACCATTTTCAGTGAACCAGTAGAATATGTTCTTGGCTGTATTTGAAAGACTACTGCACAAAAAAAGTTGACTGCTGATTCCTATCAACATCAAACATTTTTCTATTAGTGGCTCATTATGGCAATTAGCAACAGGCATGACAGATTCTAATTCTGCAACTGGCACCACAGCCCACACTGTATATTCTGCTTGTACATTGTTAATTCTATTTTGCGTTGCTGCCAGTTGTCCCTGCAGCATCTGAATTGCTTTAATTAAAGCTACTTACCTGTTCTGAGCGTAGGATTCTGTTGAGTCCATAATCAGGCTAGATGATTCTATCATGTTAACAGAGAAGAGATGGTACTGACATGGGCATAACCATAGTGGGTGCAAGGGGTTCATTGGTATAGGATCAAGAGGCTTATGGGGGCCTGTACCTAGGGTTTTAAAGTTGCATACCAATTTCCCAGATGATGATGATGATGATGATGATGATGATGATGATTATTATTATTATTATGTAGTTGGGTTAAGATCCATTGCACAAATTGTGTGATATTTCATGTTCAGTGATATGAGTGTGTAATGGATGTTATAATTGTAAGGGAGCACTGTAATGTGTCACAATATGAATTGGAGGCCACTGTATTGTGTAATAATTGAATCTGCTCATTGTAATGTTACATCAAAACTGGGACACTTTAATGTGGCACAATATGAAATGGAGGGACTATAGTGTGGCATAATATGATCCAGGGCACTGTAACGTGGCATAATTTGTACTGGAGGGCACTCTAATGTGGCACATTGTGAACAGGGGGTGCTGTAATGTGGCATAATTTGAACTGGGGCTACTGTATCTCATAATGTGAATCGGCAGTACTGTGTGGCATAATGTGTACTTAGCAAACCTACAATGTGACATAATGTGAATTAGGATACTATGATGATTCGTTAAATAAACTAGGGCAATACTATTGGGCATAATATTAGCTAGGTCACTACTATGATTCAGAAGATGAACTATAAACTGCTGTGGAGAGGTATCTGTCAAGAAGCATTGGGAAAATGGCTCCTTCAATAAGTTGCTATGGGGTCCAGAAAGTTCTGATCATGCGCCTGATACTGAAATTGTTCAAGGAAGAACCCCAGCAGCTGGAGTTTAAGGCAATATGGCAAAAGAGACTAAGCTACTAAAAATACAAGTGTTTGATACTGCGGAAATATTCTGAATAGTGTATATTTATAATATAGCACCCAAAAGACAGCTCCTTTTCTGAACAGTTCTGAAATTGGTACTGTACACATAAGAACAGAGCTTAGCAAAGGCAAATACAAAATCCTTTGTTCAAGATTCTGATAAACAAATGTGGAATAATAGAAGGATCAGACAGAGGAGCAACTAAATATCGTTCTTATATGCATTATTGACAGGTTGCTGGAGTCAAGCAATAGAGTTGTTATATAAATGTAGAGTGTGGTACATAGCAATGTTAGTAGTATAAGGAAGCAGACAAAACAATAGGGATCTATTTACTAAGCCTTGGAGGGAGGTAAAGTGGACCGAGAAAAATGACCAGCCAGTCAGCTCCTATCTGCCATGTCACAAGCTGGGTTTGAAACATGACAGTTAAGAGCCGATTGGCTGGTACTTTATCTCCCTCCACTTTGGGGGTCATTCTGAGTTGATTGTAGCTGTGCTAAATTTAGCACAGCTACGATCAGGCACTCAGACATGCGGGGGATGCCCAGCACAGGGCTAGTCCGCCCCGCATGTCAGTGCCACCCCTCCCCCGCAGAAGTGCAAAAGCATCGCACAGCGGTGATGCTTTTGCATTTCAGGAGTATCTCCCGGCCAGTGCAACTCCTGCGGCAGGCCGGGAGAACGTCTTCGCTGCCCGGGTCACAGCGGCTGCGTGTGACATCAAGCAACTGCCACGGCCCACACCCCCAATAGTCCAGCCACCCCTGCATTGGCCGGACCGCGCCACCTGAACAGCGGCTTAATGCCGCTGTCCAGTCCCCTCCCGCCCAGCGACTGCCTCTGCCTGTCAATCAGGCATATGCGATTGCTTGGCAGTGACGGCCTTCGGCTGTCTGACATGCGCCGGTGCACTGCGGCACCGGTGCATGCGCAGTACTGACCTGATCACACTGCTGCGATAAACTGCTGCGTGCGATCGGGTCAGAATGACCCCCTTTATCTCCATCCAAGGCTTAGTAAATAGACCCCTTAGAAATCACAGACAAAACCAGTAACCACAGTATGGTTTGTAGTAGCAAAACAAATCAATCACCTAGTACTGAATGATACTGTAGGTATGATACTTTCAATCACCCTGCTTTATAGCATCCAAGATGAAAAACCAAGCTCAAAGGAGTTTGCAAGAAACTCACACATGCACACTTTGACTCCTACAATGCTGCGGATTTACACTAGTAAGTTTTCTGCTTTCTTGCCCCGTGGGAATTTTTTTTTAAATACATGTGAATCATATAACTTAGGTATCTTAGTATAACTGTATATAATATTAGGATAAATGCACTTGGCAATTAAAGATTTGAGTAAACTTGCTGGCATTGGGTTAGCTCTAGCAGGGTATAAATATGACAAACTGTTGGAAAGGACACACTTTCAGACATGGGGGTTTATTTACTAAGATTTGTGTTTCAGGTGATTTGGTGGGTGTTTGCTCTCGATTTTTATTGGTCATATTTTTTTTGCAACTTTTTGAATCACTTTTCGGCAATTTACTAAGCTGCCGAATTTTCATTTTTCGTTTTTTTCGATGTCGATGTGATTCATATTTTTCTCCTTCATTTTGCGGGCGATTTATTGTTTTGCGGCCGAAGATTGTGTTTTTTTTACGGATTCGTAGTCATCATTTGCGGTAGTGTTGTTTTATATATTCTCGGCCGCATTTCCACTTTTACTTTTGGTTTTGTCACTCGAACGTGATTGGTTGTGTTTCAGATGAAGAGTGTCTGTGCGGCATTGTATAAATACGCCCCAAACTGTCCGAACCTCGTGGGTTTAGCTAGTGGAGAGGTGAGAGGTTGTGGTCTGTGGTGTTGGAGAGTTGTTTAGTGGTTTTGGTGTAGTTTAGTGACTTCTGAGTGCTGTATTGTGTTTGAAAGTAGTTTTGTCATTCTTGTGTAGTTTGTTTGGAGTTTGTCTATTTTTTTGTGGTTGTCTTTTTGGTTAAAGTCTATTGTCATTGTGTGTGTGTGTGTGTGTGTGTGTGTGTGTGTGTGTGTGTGTGTGTGGTTGCTGTGTAGTGTGTAGTGGTAGTGGAGGAGTGTGTTTATTTGTTTTTTTTCTCAGTGTTAATTGTTGTTTGTCTCTACTATGTCAGAGGTGAGTGAGGTGGAGGAGGTGAGTGAGGTGGAGGAGGTGAGTGCGGTGGAGGGGGGGAGTGAGAGTGACAGTGATGGTGATGTAGCTCCGCAGCCACGCACCACTACCAAGACTGGGCGCAATGTCAAGTTTAGTTATGCTGAGAATGTGGCTTTGGTGTGTGAGCTGATGCATTATCATCATCAGCTGTTTGGCTGTGAGTCTGCAAAGGTTACATCTCGCAAGAAGAGTGTCTTGTTGGGCAAAGTGGTTGCGGCAGTCAACAGCGAGGGTGTGGTCAAGTGGACCGAGGACACGTGCCGCAAATGGTTTTATGACATAAAGCACCATGTCAAAGTGAAAATGGCCAAGGAGGCGAAGTCTGCTCGACAGACAGGCGAAGGACATCCCTTTATAGCAACCTTTCTGGAGTACGAGGAGCCCCTGAGGAGCCTAATTCCTCCTGAAGCGGTCGGTGCAACTTATGTCCGGGATTTGGATCGGCCCAGGCAGGATGGTGAGTGTTGGGTTTTTTCTTCTTTGGGTGCATTTCTCAGTGCGTTTGTAGCTGCTAAATTTTTCACAATATATCTTTACTGTTTTGTTTTTCGTAATTTAGTCTAATGATGTGTGGTTACTAGTTTTTATGTTTTTGTCTACACAGTTGGAGTATGCATATTTAATGTGTGTTTAGACAATCCTGATAACATTACTGCAGTAGTTAATTTATGGTGAATGCCCACTTATTTTGCTTTGGGTGTGGCTCATGAGGCACAGCCAGTTTCTCTTTGCATGGTGAATGAGTTTTGTACTATGAAATTTATGTGTAGCATTTTAACATATATTCCTTGTGGTTTTCGAGGTTCATTTGGATTCTTAATGTTGTTGTGCAATATTTGGTGTTGATGTACACTTTGTTTGACATGTGTCCTTTGGTTTTTTTTTTTTTTATGTTTTAGCGGACAATGTGTTTTGCATGTGTTTGGTCATTAGGTCCACATTGTTTTTCTGTTGCTTTTGGTTGTGTGTAATAGTGTTTGTGCACGTCCACCCATCCTTTGGTAAAAAAGGATATTTTGTGTGTTTGTGAGGTTTTTTTTTTAGGTTTTGGTCCGCTCCTTTTACATGCTAATTAATTAGGCTGTGTGGCAGTTTGAACTAAACACATGGTCCAATGTTTGTTGATTTTGTGGTGTGTTTGGTTCCTGGACTATCTACAGTCAATATAGGGTTCAACAAATGTGGCTGAGTTGTTTTGCATAAATATGTTTATTGATTTCAGAAGCAAAAACGACTAAATGTTATTTTCATTTTATTTACACACTATTTTTATTTCAACATTACATTTCATATCTTCACAGTGTCACAAAAAAGCACAACAAGCATGTCCTCCCACCACTCAGATCCAAGATGATGATGATGGTGAAGCAGGTAAAGTATAAATAGATGGACATATTATGCGTGCAAATGTTTTGTCAAAACATTAATGGTTGTTTTTTTGGGATAGGACCATCAAGACAACTGCACATTTACAGAAGGCGCCCTCCCCAGGAACCGGCCACTCACAAACACATGGCACACAAGAGACACCGTCCGGATGTCCCCATTAAACAAGCCACATCTCCACCACAACAACGTATCTCAAATGTGTCCTCAAGGCCCCCATTGCAGCTTTTGGAGCGTCCGCCAACACAGGATCCACAATCCCCTCAGCTGCCTGGTGAGTTGAAAAAACAGAACATTACAACACATACTTACACAGGGCACAGTACACATAATTTGCGTTGTTAAAGAACACACACTCACCTTCGTACGGATCTACCCCAACAACAACATGCATAACCAATGTAAGGGGGTAACAGGTAGACACTAAATATATGTGTGTACACTTGAGCCATAGAGTAGCATATTAAGAGGAAAAGGCTGCACCAAAAGCAGAAGTGCAAGCCTCACAAGGTTAACCTCCTTCTAGAATGGTGTGTGCTTCTATATTTAGATGTAGTGTGTAGATCTGCTATACCCTTCATAAATGTGCTCCAACCAAGCCAAATGTTACCCATGGAAAAACAAGCCATAAACAGTGTTTGCATAGTTATTTTTATGTTTGGGATCCAGATTGTAAGTATTATCTAAAATACACAAAACACATAGAATAGAGTACCGAGGCCTCGCCTTAATGTTAGTGGAGTATTGATGTTACCAGGAAGTACTGCATTTTTAGTCTTATTTTCCATGTCTGTGCACCAAAAAAACAAAATAAAAAATGCTACAAATATCTATGTACCGTAACTAAAATGTTATTGCATTACACCACATACAGATGCCGACAACATTACCCTGGACACCCAGCAGGACACACAAATGGAGGAAACCTTTGTCCTACAGCTCCAGCCAATACAACCAACAATACCAACACCACCTGTGAGTACGCCTCCAAGACAAACCACACCTCCACCACAAATTAGTCCTACACCACCACAAGTCACAACACAGGAACAGGCATTTCTGTGATGATTGGTAAAGGTAAAGGATGTATTGAGCCAGAGAACAATTAAATATTGTTTTTTATTGTTTTAATTATTGTTAGTGTAATTGGTTCACAGTGAGCTATTTAAAAGCATATATTATACTATAGCAAGTTAAAACAGCTAAATAAAAATATAAATATATTTTAAAATATATTCTGTCAGCGCTTTTTTTCTTGTGGTGGCATTTTGGAATAGTTGGTCAAGCCAGCAGGCCAAAAACCTGGATTGTCTGTGCAGGCAAACGCAATTTCTAGCTTCTCTGCCACATCAGCTTCCACGAATAAGTTGTAATAGTAGTAGGCTAAATGTGTAAGTCACTAGGATTGCTAATACTATGGAATTAATGCGTGCAGACAACACACATATGATGAACACATTTCAGAGAGTAATGGATAAACAACACAGACATCACTAAAACTACCTCAACATTTTGGAATCAAACCAATTTCTAATCGAATCCATAAGCAGAAATATGGAAAGTCACAATGCAGCTACCACAGAACTCACTGCTACTCTGAGTAACCTGAGCCAAAACATTAGTTTACAACAAGCTACACAACCAAGCACCAGCTCAGGAACCACAACTCCCATCATTACCCCAGTTACCTCCCCACTAAGGCGATCCAGCCGTACACGGACAAACGTCACTGGGAAAGGCACAGCAGCCTCCAAAGTGCCTCCCAAAAAATAACCAGCCGGTCTTGATGTTCATTCTGTTTAGGAGTAGAAAACTGTGTAAGTTGTACTGTATGAAGAACACTGAAAATGTACATTGTACCTTACTTAAGTCACCCATTATGTTATTTATTGGAAGTCAGATTCACTCTCAATCTTACATGAACATTTATACAGTTAATCACAATAATGTAACTAACAAATTGCCCTTGATCAGTGTCCATATTCTTAACACTCCTAATTGTAATTGACATTATTGTTGTGTTATTTGTTTGGAGTTTATTTTTTGGTCCTTGCAATATTTGGCTTAAGTCTATTGCCAATATTCCTTGGTCAGTAACCATATATTCTGCAGGACTAATTCCAATCATTTAATCAATCAATCAATCAATCAATCAATCATTAATTAATTAGTATTCCTTGCTCAGTAACCATATATTCTGCAGGACTAATTACAATCATTTAATTAATTAATCAATCAATCAATCAATCATTAAATAATTAGTATTCCTTGCTCAGTAACCATATATTCTGCAGGACTAATTACAATCATTTAATCAATCATTCAATCAATCATTAATTATTGGTCAGTATTCCAATTCTTTGCAGGCTTAATTCCAATCAATCAATCAATCAATCAATCAATCAATCATTAATTAGTATTCCTTGGTCAGTAACCATATATTCTGCAGGATTAATTCCAATAATTTAATCAATCATTCAATCAATCAATCATTAATTATTGGTCAGTATTCCAATACTTTGCAGGCCTAATTCCAATCAATCAAAATCAATTAATCATTAATTAGTATTCCTTGCTCAGTAACCATATATTCTGCAGGACTAATTCCAATCATTTAATCAATCATTCAATTAATCAATCAATCATTAATTAGTATTCCTTGCTCAGTAACCATATATTCTGCAGGACTAATTCCAATCATTTAATCAATCTTTCAATTAATCAATCAATCAATCAATCAATCAATCAATCATTAATTAGTATTCCTTGCTCAGTAACCATATATTCTGCAGGACTAATTCCAATCATTTAATCAATCATTCATTCAATCAATCAATCAATCAATCAATCATTAATTATTGGTCAGTATTCCAATTCTTTGCAGGCCTAATTCAAAACACTATTCCTAGGTCATTGGTGGTCATTCTTGAGCATTAATGTGTGTACATTGTTACCAAAACCAATGTTATTGTTAGGTTGTCATGTATTTTCATTATGACAATGTTATGATTCATTCTGTTAAATGAGGCTTTACATCTATTTGAAACAATGTATTTTGTATGAGTTGTGAGTACGCCATGTTTAAACACAATTACAATGGCCATGTCTCCACATTATGAATCTGGAAATTGTAAACATTACGTTTTGTTCACAGACCATTACGCAGTTTTAACGTACAAAAAACAAGTCATGTGTGAGTTAATAAACAAATTTAACTGTGAAAAAGCGCCTCAATGTGATAAATATATGTATATATCAGAAGCCCTCTGAATTACTGCGCAGCCTGCAACTATATGTGTAATAGTGTGGAGGCATAGACTGAAAAAGAGAACTGGCTGCGCTGAATTTCAGAAGGATTCAAATAACAAAGGAGAGAGCCAATGTATCAATATAAAAAGACAACAGGTTTATTTAAAATATAATGTTAATTAGTAAAAATAATGATAAACAGACATATTGCATTAATGATAACACAGTCCGGTGTCTCACAGTGTCAGCAGTATGTTGGACTTTCACAGAACTGCCTCTGTAAGTGTGATGTATTAACGTCCAAAATCCATACCAGGTATTAGCTGCCGTTCCTACTGCTCAGTATTGATGCATGAAGAAATGTGATGTGACAGGTTCCAATATGGGATCACATGAGGGGGCCAGTGAGTCCGTAAATGAACAATTACCTCTCCAGTGGGTTGGTCCGTCTACCGGGCGTCCCCGGACAGGAATCCTGCGTTACCCACACACAGCAGCAGTGTCACGGAGAGGAGAGCGGGCACCGCTCGGGAATCAGCTGGCTGTAGCGGTATGTGACGGCAGCGGCTATTGGAGATCTCAAAGCCGCCCGGAGTACGAGTGCTGGAGAGGTAATTGTTCATTTACGGACTCACTGGCCCCCTCATGTGATCCCATATTGGAACCTGTCACATCACATTTCTTCATGCATCAATACTGAGCAGTAGGAACGGCAGCTAATACCTGGTATGGATTTTGGACGTTAATACATCACACTTACAGAGGCAGTTCTGTGAAAGTCCAACATACTGCTGACACTGTGAGACACCGGACTGTGTTATCATTAATGCAATATGTCTGTTTATCATTATTTTTACTAATTAACATTATATTTTAAATAAACCTGTTGTCTTTTTATATTGATACATTGGCTCTCTCCTTTGTTATTTGAATCCTTCTGAAATTCAGCGCAGCCAGTTCTCTTTTTCAATGTGTGAGTTAATGCCTTGTATTGGTACTCTGTGGTTTGGCCACACAATCATGTGCCCTTAAACAAGGAAAAATGTCAACTAAAATTTATACCAACTCAACACATGCTTGGCTTCCTGAACAACCCATGAGCAGCACACATAATATTTCTAACACACAGAGCCACAATATAAATTATTACACATGCATCTTTCATATGTGACTAATGCATTGTTCATATATATATATATCTAAATAAGTTTGATAATTATATAAACACACATATATGTTTTTTTAATTAAAAAAGTAAAAATACAGGTGGTCATTCCGAGTTGTTCGCTTGTTGCCGATTTTCGCTATGCTGCAATTTGCTGCTAAATGCGCATGCGCATGGTATGCAAGTTATTTAACTAAAAACGTAGCAGTTTTGCTGGTGTTCGTACAACGCTTTTCAGTCACACTGATGATCGGTAAATGATTGACAGGTAAGGGGCGTTTCTGGGAGGTAATTGAGCATTTTCCGGGAGTGTGCTAAAAAACGCAGGCATGTCAGGGAAAAACGCAGGAGTGTCTGGAGAAACGGGGGAGTGACTGGCCGAACGCAGGGCGTGTTTGTGACATCAAACCAGGAACTAAACAGACTGAGCTGATCGCAATCTGTGAGTAGGTCTGGAGCTACTCAGAAACTGCAAAGAATTATTTAATAGCAGTTCTGCTAATCTTTCATTCGCAATTCTGCTAAGCTAAGATACACTCCCAGAGGGCGGCGGCCTAGCGTGTCCAATGCTGCTAAAAGCAGCTAGCGAGCAAACAACTCGGAATGAGGGCCATAGAGAGCAAGAGATAGACATATATATATATATATATATATATATATATATGTATATATATATATATGTATATATATATAAATAAACAGAAAGTTCAGCACTCACCAAAATAAGCTCACTTATCCTCACAACATCTTTGAATAAATGAATAAATGATGGGGGTTTAGTTAGTGAATTGGCCAATGCACGGAAGCCTGCAAACCGCTCGCCAAGGTACGCCACGTTCATGCAGGTCCTACACTATCACAAAATCATAAAAATTAAAACCTGGCAACTGTAACACACACAGACACACACACATATATATATATATATATATATATATATATAAATTAATACAGGAATAGAAAAAAAATATAACTACAAAAAAATAGGATTTTAATACCTACCGGTAAATCCTTTTCTCTTAGTCCGTAAAGGATGCTGGGGTCACCATTAGAACCATGGGGTATAGATGGGATCCACAGGAGACATGGGCACTTTAAGTCTTTCAAAGGGTGTGAACTGGCTCCTCCCTCTATTCCCCTCCTCCAGACTCCAGTTATAGGAACTGTGCCCAGGGAGACGGACATTTAGAGGAAAGGATTTCTTGTTAAACTAAGGTGAGATTCATACCAGCTCACACCTCAAGCATGCCGCACAACGTGGCATTCAATGGAACACAAGCCAACGGCGTGAACAATTTCAGCAACAGGCTGACTATAAACGTAACACAACATGTGTGTAACCACAAATAATAACTGCAGATACAGTATGCACTGGGACGGGTGCCAGAGAAAAGGATTTACCGGTAGGTATTAAAATCCTATTTTCTCATACATCCTAAAGGATGCTGGGGTCACCGGTAGGTATTAAAATCCTATTTTCTCATACATTCTTGAGGATGCTGGGGTCACCATTAGAACCATGGGGTTATACCAAAGCTCTAGAATGGGCGGGAGAGTGTGGATGACTCTGCAGCACCAATTGACCAAACTTGAGGTCATCATCGGCCAGGGTATCAAACTTGTAAAACCTTGCAAAGGTGTTTAACCCCGACCAAGTAGCTGCTTGGCAAAGTTGCAATGCCGAGACCCCCCGGGCAGCCACCCAGGATGAGCCCACTTTTCTAGTAGAATGGGCCTTCACCGATTCCGGCAACGGCAATCCAGCCGTGGAATGAGCATGCTGAATCGTATTACATATCCAGCGTGCAATGGTCTGCTCAAAAGCAGGACACCCAATCTTGTTGGGAGCATACAGGACAAACAGAGCCTCTGTTTCCTAATCTGAGCCGTTCTGGCGACATAAATCTTCAAAGCTCTGACCACATCCAGAGATTTTGACTCAGCGAAGGCGTCAGTAGCCACAGGCAACACAATAGGTTGGTTCATGTGGAAAGAGGAAACCACCTTCGGTAGAAATTGCTGACATGTCCTCAATTCAGCTCTATCTTCATGGAAGATCAAATAAGGGCTCTTGTGAGACAAGGCCGCTAACTCAGACACCTGCCTTGCAGATGCCAAGGCCAACAGGATGACCACTTTCCAAGTGAGGAATTTCAACTCCACCTTCTGTAAAGGTTTAAACCAATGCGATTGAAGGAACTGCAACACCACATTAAGATCCCATGGTGCCACTGGAGGCACAAATGGAGGTTGGATGTGCAACACGCCTTTCACGAAAGTCAACTTCTGGAAGGAAGGCCAATTGTTTCTAAAAGAAAACCGAAAAGGCTGAAATCTGTACCTTAATTGAGCCCAATTTTAGGCCCGCATCCACACCTGCCTGTAGAAAATGGAGAAAACGTCCTAGCTGAAACTCTTCCATAGGAGCCTTCCTGGATTCACACCAAGAAACATATTTTCTCCAAATACGGTGGTAATGTTTAGATGTTACCCCTTTTTGGCCTGAATAAGTGTGGGAATGACTGCACTGGGAATACCCTTACGGGCTAGGATTTTGCGCTCAACCACCATGCCGTCAAACGTAGCCGCGGTAAGTCCTGATACACGCACGGCCCCTGTTGTAACAGGTCCTCGCGCAGAGGAATAGGCCAGGGATCTCCTATGAGTAATTCCTGAAGATCTGGATACAAAGCCCTCCTTGGCCAGTCTGGTACAATGAGGATCACCTGAATTTTTGTTCTTCTTATGATCTTCAGAACTTTTGGAATGAGAGGAAGTAGAGGGAATACATACACCGACTGAAACACCCACGGTGTCACCAGAGCATCCACTGCAATTGCTTGAGGGTCCCTTGACCTGGAACAATATCTCTGAAGCTTCTTGTTGAGACGAGATGCCATCATGTCTACTTGAGGAACTCCCCAATGACTTGTCACCTCTGCGAAGACTTCTTGGTTGAGGCCCCACTCTCCTGGATGGAGATCATGTCTGCTGAGGAAGTCTGCTTCCCAGTTGTCCACTCCTGGAATGAAGATCGCTGACAGAGCGCTTGTATGATTTTCCGCCCAGCGGAAAATTCTTGTGGCTTCTGCCATTGCCGCTCTGCTTTTCGTTCCACCCTGTTTATGTACGCTACTGCTGTTACATTGTCCGACTGGATCAGTATGGGCAGATCTCGAAGAAGATGTTCAGCTTGCAGAAGGCCTTTGTAAATGGCCCTTAACTCCAGAATGTTTATGTGGAGACAAGTTTCCTGACTTGACCATCTTCCTTGGAAGTTTTCTCCCATCCTGACTGCCCCCCAGCCTCGGAGGCTTGCATCCGTGGTCACTAGGATCCAGTCCTGGATCCCGAACCTGCACCCCTCTAGGAGGTGAGAGCTGTGCAGCCACCACAGGAGGGAGACCCTGATCTTGGAAGACAGGATTATCCTCCGGTACATGTGTAGGTGGGACCCAGACCACTTGTCCAACAGGTCCCACTGGAACACTCTGGCATGGAACCTGCCAAACTGAATGGCCTTGTAAGCCGCAACCATCTTCCCCAGCAACTGAATGCATTGATGGATTGACACTCTTGCTGGTTTCAGAATTTACAAGCAGCCTTTCAATCATCCTTATATGGCAGGGTTAGTATTGTTATGTAGCCACACAAAGTTCTTTCAGCCCAAATGGATGAAGCAGAAATGAATGAATAATGTCCTGTAGACTGCAAGGATTAACAGCCCAATTGCCAAGGATAGAAGCAGAATTAGTAAATTAGGTTAACCCACATTTTGCATTAATCCAGGATTAGAGCACATTTAGCCAAAGCACTCAGCATAGATTATATCCTTTCTGGCTGCACAAGCTAGCAGCATATAATTCAAAGGGTCACCAAAACTTCACAACACTCATTCCCCTGTGCACTGGGGTACGAATGAAAACAGTTCACCGGCCGGTAAGTGGAGGTTGTGAGCCACACACCCGATATTGTCACATCGGACACTGATGAAGCCACTAAAAACGGACCCTGAGGCGGAGAAACGCGTTTGTGAGGGATAACGACAGGTGCTGTGAGTTAAGAGAAAGTCTTTCACCCCCTGCAATATCGGGTGTGTGGCTCACAACCTCTACATAACAATACTACCCCTGCCATATAAGGATGATTGAAAGGCTGCTTGGATGAAGGAATGCATGCTTGCTTACTGGGGCATACTAATCCATTGTGCTAATTACCGGGACTTTTAATACAGCACTCTTCATTATAAAGTCTGGATATTTTTTGTCATCATTCTGTTAGGGCACTTTTATGCATGAAATAATATTAGTGCTATTATTGAATGATATGCTAACAACACATAAGTTTTTTCAGATAGAATTTGAATTAATTGATAATTGTATTTTATGATTACATTTTAACTACATTAATCAGTATTTTATTAGTGTGATACTGGCCGGTATCTTTTTGCTTGTATTTGTATTTTTTGTCATCTTTGTGCATATGTATTATAAAAAACAAGTTTAAAACCAAAGTGGGTAGTGCTGTCTCATTTTGTTTGTATATTCTTCTTTGGAGGGGTTGGGATCATCCCTCAGAGTTCAGCTGCATTTACTTTGGTGAGTGACAGCGCTAGGTGCAAATCCATTTTCCTGGTTTCAGAATTTGTTTGACCAGACTCTGAAGTTCCAGAGCCTTTTCCACTGGAAGAAAGACTCTCTGTAGTTCTGTGTCCAATATCATTCCCAAAAACGACAACCGCGTCGTCGGATTCAACTGTAATTTTGGCAAGTTAAGGAGCCAACCATGTTGCTGAAGAACTGTCAGAGAGAGTGCAACATTTTGCACCAACTGGTCCCTGGATCTCGCCTTTATCAGCAGATCGTCCAAGTATGGGATAATCGTGACTCCTTGCTTGCGAAGGAGAACCATCATCTCCGCCATCACTTTGGTGAAAATCCTTGGAGCTGTGGACAAACCAAACGGCAATGTCTGAAATTGGTAATGACAATCCTGAATTGCAAATCTCAGGTAAGCCTGATGTGGAGGATAAATGGGAACATGCAAGTAGGCATCTTTTATGTCCACCGACACCATAAAATCCAATTCCTCCAGACTGGAGATCACTGCTCGGAGAGACTCCATCTTGCATTTGAATTTCTTTAGGTAGAAATTTAGGGATTTCAGGTTTAGGATTGGTGTGACCGAGCCGTCTGGCTTCGGGACCACAAACAGGCTTGAATAAAAGCCTTCTCCCTGTTGTGACTGGGGAACCCTGACGATAACTTGATTTTGACACAACTTTTCTATTGCGATGCAAACTACCTCCCTGTCCGGAAGAGAAGCTGGTAAGGCCGATTTGAAAAAACAGCAAGAGGGAACGTATTGAAACTCCAGTTTGTACCCTTGGGATACTATTTGTAAAACCCATGGGTCCAGGTCCGAATGAACCCAAAACTGACTGAAGAGTTTGAGATGTGCCCCCACCAGTGCGGACTCCCACATAGGAGCCCCAACGTCATGCGGTGGAATTGGCAGAAGCCTGGGAGGACTACCTCTTCCCCTTCCTCTAGTAGCAAGGAAGGAAGAACCTCGGCCCTTTCTGTATTTATTGGGCTGAAAGGACTGCATCTGATAGTGGTGCGTTTTCTTTTGTTGTGGAGGAACATAAGGCAAAAAGGATGACTTACCCGTGGTAGCCTTAGATACCAAATCATCGAGGGGGTCACCAAACAAGGCCTTACCTTTATATGGTATAGATTCCATAATTTTCTTGGAATCCGCATCAGCATTCCATTGGTGAATCCACAATGCTCGCCTAGCCGAGACTGCCATGGCATTGGCCTTTGATCCCAAAAGGCCAATATCTCTTGCAGCTTCCTTTAGGTATGCTGCAGCGTCCTTGATATAACCCAGCGTCAAGAGGATGCTATCCCTATCTAGGTATCTACATCAGAAGACAAGATGTCTGCCCACTTTTCGATAGCACTACTTACCCACGCAGATGCAATGACAGGCCTGAGTAGCGTACCTGTGGTCGCATAAATGGACTTTAACGTAGCTTCTTGTTTACGATCCGCAGGATCCTTAAAGGCTGCCGTGCCAGGTGATGGGAGAGCCACCTTTTTAGACAAACGTGACAGGGCCTTGTCTACAGTGGGGGGTGACTCCCACTTTTCCCTATCTGCAGAGGGAAACGGATAAGCTACCGTAATTCTTTTGGGAATCTGAAACTTTCTGTCAGGATTTTCCCAGACTTTTTCAAATAGCGTGTTCAGTTCATGAGAGGGAGGAAACGTTATCTCAGGTTTCCTTTCCTTATACATACAGACCCTTTTATCAGGGACAGCCGGGTCCTCAGTGATATGTAATACCTCTTAACCACCACAATCATGTACTGAATGCTTTTTGCCAACTTTGGCGTCTAATCTGGAATCGCTATAGTCGACACTGTAATCAGAGTCAGTGTCGGTATTAGTGTCTGCCAACTGGGCCAACATATGTTTTTGAGACCCTGAAGGGACCTGAACTTGCAATAACATATCTTCCACAGATTTCTTCCATGCCTGGGTCTGAGACTCAGACTTATCCAACCTCTTACTTATAAGAGCCACATTAGCATTGAAAGCGTTCAACACATTTACCCAATCAGGCGTCCCTAATACAGCCTCCTCCTGGGAAGAGCCTTCAGCCTCAGACATGTCGACACACGTGCACCAATCGCCCACAGACACACCGGGCATATAGGGGACAGACCCACAGTAAAGTCTGACAGAAAGACACAGAGGGGATTTGCCAGCTCACAACCCAGCGCCAAATCAACGGGTCTGAAACCACTAAGAAATTGCCTCAGACCTGTAGCGCTTTAACTATTACGTATATTGCACCAATTTATACTGTGCCTCCCCCCCTGTTTTGCACCCCTGATACTTGTCAGTGTGAGGAGGACCAGCGTCTCTGCAGCTTGTGGAGAGGAAATGACGCCGTGAGCCATGAGGAGGAAGATCTGCCCTTTAATGGCGTGCTTCTGTCCCGCTTTTTTAATAATTATACTGGCGGGGGTTAGGACAGTGCATTAGCACTAGTGTCCCCTCTTGCCAGTGGTACATTGAGGATTTTTTTTAGCTGCCCTGGGTGCCCCACCCCCGCACCCTGCACCCTGTAGTGCTGTGTGTGGGAGCTTGGCGCTCAGCGTCCGTTCGCAGTCACTGAAGAAGTCTTCTTTTCTTCTGTTACTCACCTGTCTTCTGGCTCTGAAAGGGGGTAATGGCCGGCTGCAGGAGTGAGCATCTAGGCGTACCCAGTGATCAGCACCCTCAGGAGCTAATGGTGTCCTGTAGCCAGAAGCAGAGCCATTTAATGCACTAGAAGTTGGTCATACTTCTCTCCCCTAAGTCCCACGAAGCAGGGAGACTGTTGCCAGCAGCCTCCCTGAACATAAAAAACCTAACAAAAGTCTTATTCAGAGAAACTCAGTAGAGCTCCCCTGTAGTGCGTCCAGTCTCACTGGACACAATTCTAAAACTGGAGTCTGGAGGAGGGGCATAGAGGGAGGAGCCAGTTCACTCCCTTTGAAAGTCTTAAAGTGCCCATGTCTCCTGCGGATCCCATCTATACCCCATGGTTCTAATAGTGACCCCAGCATCCTCTAGGACGTATGAGAAACACATATACTTACCGGAAAAATGCAGGAGGATTAGTTCTTGCCTTACCTGCCTCACTACATCTGTACTCTAAGTATTGCCAGATGTTTCTAACTCCCCTACTTGCTGACTGTTTTCATCATCCTCCTCCTCCTCAACATGTGGCAGATGTTGTTTCAAACACGTTATGAAGAAAACAGCAGCAGAACACAATCCTAGTCACCTTTAAGGGACTATATAACAAAAGTCCACCAGACTTATCAAGACACAGAAACCTAGATTTCAGTACCCCAAAACATCTTTCTATCACATTCCAAGTGGACTTATGTAACTGATTAAAATGTGATCAGCAGGGGAATCAGGACGGGATAATGGAGTCAGAAGCCAAGAGAAACAGCCATATCCGCCATCACCTGAAAGACATATATAGTATAGAGTGTAAAGTAGGTATTCAGCAACACATTGCTGGCATAGCGCTCATTAAAAAAAATATAGATGTATACACATATCTAGTTACATACCCAGCAGCCATCCATCGGGCATTTGTCCGGCCTCAATTT